>NW_006408556.1:6560599-6582473 GCF_000296735.1 Chrysochloris asiatica
CCATCTGCCTCCATTTTTCCTGCAGGTCTTTCTTTCAAGAGGTATCTTTTATTCTTCTAGCCGCTCCAGGCTGGTCTGCTCATTCTCTCAAGTGGGGATTTCTCATCTCTGGAGATCTGGATGTGGTTCTGGTTTCTACCTATAGTTTTATGTATTGCCAAGGCTCCGCGAGAAGCCTCGTTTACTGGGTACGCTGTAGCCCCATTTTAGGTATTCCAATCAGTCATAGGCAGAAGACAGACTTACAAGCCTTCTAGTGTGGTGTTTCTGACTATTCCTTTCTCTCCCTCTCCAGTATCTACTCTATATTATAATGCAAGGGAAACCAAGATTAAAACAAACAAACAAAAACAGTCAAGCATCTTAACATGATTCCCCCCACCCCATTCCAACCATGACTCAATCCCTGTATCTCAGAGCCCTGCCGTTCCAAGGCTGTGTATATATCGTCCTTTATCTCTGTCCCCTTTAGCGCTTTCGAACATGCCCAGTTGTTCTCCCATCTGCCCCGTTTCTCCGCTTCCCTCTTTGTTGGGAGTTTTTTAATGACCTGATCAATTTCTTCTTTTTCTATTTCAAGTTTTCTATTTCACTCTGTGTTAGTTTTGGTAGGTCATGTTTTTCTAAAATTTATCCATTTCTTCAAGATTTTCAAATTTATTGAAGTACAAGTCTTCATGATATTCTATTATTATCCTTTTTATTTCCGTTCTGTTGTGATGTCACATATATGTCTGTTATTTAGGTCTTCTCCCTCTTTTCTCTTGTTAGATTTGCCAATGGCTTGTCAATTATCTTAATCTTTCAAAGAACCAGCTTCTTGTCTTATTGGGTCTATTTTTCTGTTTTCTAATTCATTTATTTCTGCTCTAATCTTTCTTTTCTTCTGGTGACTGTAGGCTTACATTTGCTGGTCTTTTTCTCATTGTTGGAGATGTTGCATTATGTGTTGATTTTGATTCTTTCTTCTTTTTGGATGTGTGCATTCATTGGGTAAATTGCCATCTAAGCTGTCCTTTTCCTGTGTCCCAAAGGTTTAGGTATGTTGTGTTTTCAGTCTCATTTACTTCAAGAAATTTTTTAAATTTCATTTTTTATTTATTCTGTTACCCAATATCTTTTAAGTAGCATGTTATTCAGTTTCCATGTATTTGATTTTGTTTCCTTCATCTTCCTATTGTTGATTGCTGATTTTATAGCATTGTGATCTGAGAAGATGGTTTGTAGAATTTTGATGTTTTTAAATTTATTGAGACTTGCTTTGTGGCCTAACATGGTCTATTGGAGAATGTTCCATGTGTACTGGAAAACAATGTGTATTGTGCTGTTGTTGAGTTGAATGATCTATAAAATCTATGAGGTCAAGTTGATTGTGTTGTTTAGTTCCTTTGTGTCTTTGTTGAGTTTGTTTTTCTGTCCTTTTTTGGCAGTGGTGTATTAAAATCTCTTACTATTACTGTTATTGTTTTTGCTAAGTGCCTTCAAATCTCTTCCAACTCATGTGGCCCTCTATAGGATTTCCAAGGAGCAACTGGTGAGTTTGAACCACCCACCTTGCGGTTCAAACTGACCATGTAGTCTAGTGCTTATCCTACAGTGCCACACCAGTACTATTGTTTTAGAGTTATCTGTTTCTTTCTTCAGTTCTATTAACATTTGATTTATGTATTTTGAGGCTTTTTCGTTGAGAGCATAGATATTTGTTATTGTTATGTCCTCTTGTTCAGTTGACCCTTTAATCATGAGATAATGTCCTTCCATACCTTTTATGCTGGTTTTTGCCTTAAAGTTTACTTTATCAGAGATTAATATTACTACTCCTATTCATGTTTGATTGGTATTAGCTTGATACATTTTTTCCATCCTTTAATTTTTAATCTATGTTTTCCTTTGTATGTATGATGTGTCTCTTGTAGAGAGTATATTGAAAGATCCTGTTTTCTTATTCATTCTGCTACTCTCTGTCTCTTGACCGGTGTATATAATCCATTGACATTCAGTGTAATTATCAATGTTGTTGTTGTTGTTAAGTGCCAGTTATCAACAGGTATATGGATTAATTGTTGTCATTATGCTGTTTGTTTTTTATGGTGCTGTTGTTGTCTTTGTTCATTTGCTTTGTGCTTTTTTTCGTCAATTTCTTTTTTTTTTCTATGTTTACAAAATCTTCATGGATTTCTTTTTCTTCATTTGATATGAAGATGTATTAAGTTTCTATGAGGTTACCCTGTAATTTATTAATTTCCTCTTCAATTTAACACAGCCTATTTTATCCTGAAATCTACTTGACTTCCTCACCATTTGGTATTCCATAACTTTTTTTGCTCTATAGTTGCCTTTATTATAGATTGATATCTCTGATTCCCTATCTTCAGGCTTGTAGTTTTGTTGTACTCTGGATATTTCTATATCTGAATTGAATTCTGGGTGGTGTTGCCATGTATGCCAATCTCTGGTTGTCTTCTGCTGTTGTTGGTTCTCAATCCAAAGGACTTTCTTTAATATTTTTTGTAGAGTTGGCTTGGTTTTTACAAATTCCTGTAATTTTTGTTTATCTAGAAATGTTCTAATTTTGCCATTGTATTTGAGGGACATTTTGCTGGGTATGATTCTTGGTTGGCAATATTTTCTTTCAGAGCTTTGCATATTTCTTCCCATTGCCTTCTTGCTTGCCTGCATGGTTTCTGCTGAGAAATCAGAGCTTAATCTTAATGGTTTTCCTTTGTAGGTTGCATTTCTTTTTCATCGAGCTGCATTCAGGATTCTTTCCTTGTCTTTGATTTTGGATAATTTGATTATGAAATGTCTTAGTGATTGTCTTTTGGGGTCTATCCTGTTTAGAGTTTGTTCAGTTTCCTAAATGCTTATCATCTGTCTCATCTTTCATGATGTTAGGAAAATTTTCTTCACCTATCTTTTCTGTGGTTTTCTTTGTCTCTTCCTGACCTGGAATTCTGATCCAGAACAGGTTGGTCCTCTACATGTTGTCGCACATGAATCTTAGGCTTACTTTTGATTTTTTTCTTTATTTTTTCTGATTATCCTTCTATCTTACTAATGTTGAGAGATTTGTCTGTAAGTTTTCTAATTCCGGCTTCCATTGATTCAAATCTACTCCTTTGCCCTTTCAGTTTATTGTCCATTTCTGATATCTTAGTATTGATCTTCTGGATTTCTGTTTTTAGGGTTTGTATTGACTCCAGTCCTTAATCTGTTTTGTTTGATTGTTCCTGTAGTGCTTTTCTGAATTCATTCTTGTTTTCCTCGACTTTCATGTTAATTGTTTGGATATACCTACATTTCATTCTCCTGAATTCGTTTTTAGGTAGTTCCAGTGCCTCTTCTTCTTCAAAAACATTTTTGAGCTCTACCTCTTGGTTGGTTGTTTGAGCTACTCTGTCTCGTTTCTTCTTGTTAATAGACATTTTCTGCTGCTTTCTTGGCATTGTGGTGGTGTTGTATTTGTATAAAGTAGATGAATGTATGTTGGTGTATTCTTAGGCAATCACCAATGGCTTCCTGGTGGGTATGATCAGGAGATGAGTTTCTCTATTCACTGTTCATACAGTTCAATTCAGAGTGTATTTAACTGATATTGGTTGTAGTCACTGTTTTGGTGTATAGCAGCTGGTATTGGCTCTTGCCCAATTAGTAGTGTTGTAGAGGGTACAGCTGTGCTTGGCTGTGTGACTACAGTTGCTGTCTCTTATCAGGTGAGGCAAGAAGAAGGAAAACAAAAAAACCAGTCTACACAGAAAAAAATGAAAGTCAGTGACTCTCTCTCCTCCAATAAGGGATATGCTGCACTACCTTCTGGCCTCTTACCTTTACAGCTGCCTGAGAAAATTCAAAATGGCCATGCCATGTCTGGCAGGCCCACATAAATCGCTTCCTTTCCTTCATTTCTTTTCCTCCTTTTTTCTGTACCCCACACATCCATTCAATCCCCCAGGTTAGACTTTGCAGATTTGGAATGGCGCCTGCCCAAATGGGGTTACTATAGATAGCTCCTCCCTGGGACTCACAATCTCCAAATGACTTCAACCACCTGGAAAGTGAGAGATTCCCTGGGAGTGTATGCATATTGGAATAAAAGGAAAGAAAAATCATAACATTACACCTTTGTCTCTACAATCCACAAGTAGGTTTCTACAACACAAGTGTGTTTTGTCGTCTAAAGACACAACTCTAAAGATGGCTGCAGCAGGTTCCTTCAGCTGCCACTGCTCATCAATCTCGCCACGTCTATTCATCTCTCTGTCCCAGTAAGCATTTGATCCACTGTTCTATCCTTTCCTCTGAAGCTCAGGGTTCCAGGACCATCTTCTGTATCTGTTTCATCCAGTTTTCTGGATCCTTCCTGCAGAGAGTCTGCGCAGCCTTTCTGCTGCCTAATCCTCCATCTAGCCCCACCTCCTCTTCTTTCCCTGTAGTCATCCGTCACCAAGTTCTGTCAGTTCTCCTCAGGGCCTCTTCTCAAATTCACCCAACTTCTTTATTTCCCTAGACACAGCTCAGTTCCAACTATTCCTAAATTTTTGCAACTTCCTCTTAGAAGAACTCACCTTCTTCATACTCTCCTCATCCAAACCATCTATCATAAAACTGCTGGGCTCATCTTTCTGAAGCACTGTCTAGGCACGTCCCTCTACTGTTCTGAAACCTTCCTTGGCTCTTGGTTACTTTTAGCTTCTCAAGTCTGTAGTGTGACCTTGCTCTTCATGTGGTGATGTAACTCGGGATGCCTGGGCTTGACCAAAATAGGGCCTTCAAATCGGGCTGATACTCTAGCAAGACTTCCGACAGCTCCTATGACCTGTTTTGGATGGGGGGATCGAGATGTGACTTGTTCTGAATCAGAATGTCTTTGAGGAACAGGAGTCATTGCAGTGATTCCTTGACTCTAGCCTGGAAACATGAAATGTTAGAACTAAAACAGGACTGGAAAATGGAGAAACTGAAATCCAAGAAGTCAGAATTAAGTTAAATGACATGTACATGTGACCTAATAATGTCTTCTGTTAAAGCAGTATCTCTAATACTGGTTCAGTTGTATCTTCTGTATGACTTTCCCAGTTACCACACCAAGTCATCAAACTCATTTCCCGAATTTTCTGATCATCCAATGATGCTTTTTTGTTTTCTCATACAGAAGTTGCATCTTTTTCTCTGTTCTGTCCCAGGTTCTCTTTTCATGAAAACCTTTTTTGATTTGTCTCATTCACTCCAGCTTTCTGTCTTTCTTTTAACTTTTTATTGTGAGTTGAGTGAAAGTTTACAGAGCAAATCATCAGTTTTACATTTAGCAGATGGTACACTTTGTTTCATCCAACTGAATCCCCTCAATGTAACATCACTTATCCCACTTCCTCCCTGTATTTCTTGTTTCCATTCTTACTTCTTTCTCCACCTTTCTGAATTTTGTCCTTTGGTAAATGCTGCCCTTTTGATCTCAAATGGTGTCCATTTGTTCTCAAATCATTGTGTGGTGTCCATCCTATAAACCTATCTATTGCTTGATTGAAAATTGAACCACTCCAGCTTTCTTGTATGACTAAGGATTCCCGTTTTCCTGGCTCATTTGCCCATTCACAGTTGCTTCATATACATTACAGGTGATGCTTTCGTCTGTGTTCCTTATATCCTGACCCAGCTATCAGTCCCCACAGTTGCCCTGACACACACACACCTTGGGGCCTATGTCCAGATCTTCAAGTCCCTCAACTAGAGATTGGTGTGCAGGGTTTCTAAGGTGCTGACAAGAGCCAGCAATCAGAGAAAAAAGTGTTTTTGCCATTTTCTGCCCTATCCTTGTTTTGATGTCCTTACAAAGGGTTGATTAAAAAAAAAAAAAAAGGCTTTAGGATTGAAAAAAAAAGCAATTTTAGGAGAGTGAATTTTTATTTTATATATTTTTATGGTTTTTTAAAAATTTCTGAACAATTCATAAAAAAAGGTAAAAATCCTCCCTCTTTCTCAAATCCTATTCCCCCAGAAAGAACTACTATTAATAGTTCTTTCCAGAATTGCATTAAATATTTATCATGTTCCAGGTGCTGTTATCACCATACTGCATGCATTTTCTCCTTTCATTCTCCCTAGACTCTGAGGGATGAATGATAGTCGTCATTTTATAGGCTAGGAAGCTGAGGAGGATAATAATTTCATAACAAACAAACTATCAAGCAGTATTTGAAAAGCTGTCCTGTAGACTGGGCAACAGGTTTGTTTGGGGTTGCTCCAGAATACCACACTGTTACCAAGGGCTGGGAGTGAGGAGGGAGCTCATCTCTGTTTCCTATGGAGAAATCCTTTCTGGTGAATCATTGAGTGCATCAGAGGAGGGCTGCCCTTGCGTGGAGTCAGTGAGCCTCCTCCACCAGCAGTGTTTAAGTACCTGCTGGCTAACCATCTGTCAGGGAAGCTGAAGAGGAATTCCTCACCAGTGGGAGGATGTCCAAGGTGCCCTCCAAGGTTCTTTTCTATTCTGGTTCTTTCTCTGATGAGCTGCCAAGTGAGCCTTATGTCTCCTGCTTTTCGGACTGTTCAAAAAGCAAGAGAAGCACCTAGAACATCGCTATGGGATGTCGAAATAGTTTCAGTATGTGCCAAACTAAGTTAAGGGCTGTGTGTATATTTACCATATACACACAGTGTTGCTGTGAAATGTTGAAATCACACTAAAAGGACAGTCAGATGCTTGTTTGCCCCACTTTCTCAGCTTCCCCAGGGAGAGGGGTGGGAAGCATTGGAAACTGCCAGTATTTGGCTCATGTGAGTCTTTCAGGATCTGATTCCTCCCAGCTTGTACCCTGTGATCAATGGCACCTCCTGTTTCAGAGCAGGTACATAATCACTTCAGGAAGTACGAGGTCGAATATCTACAGTTCGCCTTTCGTTGGATGAACAATTTGCTTATGCGAGAGCTTCCCCTTCGCTGCACCATCCGCCTGTGGGACACCTACCAGGTACGACGTGATCCCTTGCCCTCTCTTCACTAGTGTGCCTGTGGTGCCCAGCTCCCTGCCATAGTGTGGAATGTAGCTGTGAGAGCACCACTCCCCTCCTCGACCCTCACTTCTCTGCCTGCAAGGGACACAGGCTCTGCTTTTCAGGCTTCTGTTTTCCCAGCCATGAAAGGGGTGTTCTGTTGCTCTCCCACCTCCTAGAAGGAATGGAACTGGGAGGACCAGAGGCAGCTCCTTGTCAGGGCATGGAGACCTAACTGCTTTGTTTTGTTTTTCTTCCTTTCCAGTCTGAACCAGAAGGGTTCTCCCACTTCCATCTCTATGTGTGTGCAGCCTTCTTGATCAAGTGGAGGAAAGAGATCTTGGATGAGGAGGACTTTCAGGTGCGTGTCCAGGAGCTCAGCCTGGGCTGAGAAGGAATGTCAGAGTGGGAATTAGCTCATTCATTACAGATAGAAGGGCCCAGAGCAGCTACCTGGATGGGAAAGGGAAAGAAGAAAGGTTGTCCCTCCCTTCTGGCAATAAGCCGTTTGTCAAAGAGTTCTTGCAGTACGAAAAGGCTGCAGGACAGCTGGGCAGGACTAGACCTTCCATTCACCCACTGACAAATAGTCACTGCCTGCCTGCCGTGTGCAAGGCACTTTGGAAGGATAGAGCAGTCAAGAAATGAAGCAGAGAGGTCTGTATTCTCACAGAGCTTACATTCTAGTTGGGAAGACATGTACAATAAACAAAAGCATCATAAATAAGGAAATCGTTTAAATGTTAGAAGGTGATAAAAGATGAACAGAATGAAAAAATGGGGAAGGGAAAAGTGATTGTTAGGTGTTAGGGAAGGAACAGGTTGCAATACTAAATAAGGTAACATAGGCTTACTGAGCAGGTGACCTCTGAAGAAAGGCTTCAGGAAAGTGGAGGAGCCTGCCAGGTAGACATCTGGGGGAATGCGTGTCTGCTCAGGGTGTCATGAGCGGGGCTGCTGTGGCCTGAGGAATCCAGGGAAGGACAGAAAGAAGTGAGGCCAGAAGTCACAAGGGACCCAGACCACCAACTACTTTCACTTTTATGCTGTATGAAAGAGGACATATGAGAAGATCTTGAGCATAGGAGTGATGTAACCTGACCTAAGTTTTTAAAGGATCTCTCTGGCTTCTATATAGATTGTAGGTATGAGCAAGGGTGGAAGCAAAGAGGTCCCCCAGGAGGCTACCGTAGTCTTCTGAATCTGTTTTGAAAATAGAGCCATCAGAATTTGCTGACACGTTGGGTCAGGAATAAGGTAGGCTGAGATAGAGTCTGATACACCAGGGAAGATCAGGAGTCCAGTGTGGGGCAAGTTGAGTTTGAAATACAGTTAGACATCCAAACAGAGATGTAGAATAGACCAATAAATCTTGAGTCTGGAGATGGATAGAGAGCAGCCAGGTTGGACATATAAATCTAGTAGCCTGTGGTGAGAAGGTGTGTAAAGCCAGGAGACTGGAGACGATTCCCTGAGGAGGTGAGTACATACGGGAGTGGGGCCGACACCATGGCACACTCCTGCATGAAGAGGTCAGAAGAGGTGGACAGAGAAGAGGAGACTGAGCCAGACTGACCAGTGAGGCTGCAGTGTCTTGGAAGCCCTGGGTGGGTTGCTACAAAGAGTCTCCATGAAGGAGAATTAAGAAGGACGTGTGTTAGGTGTGAATGCCAGACACGGCTCCAGGAGGACCCCAAACTGGGGGTGGGGGAATGGGCATTGAGGACCGAGATTGTCAGGCCCTACCCTCTGCAGAGAGAAAGGTCTGAAGACTGTTCATAGTCATTATCTCTAGAGGGAGGAGGAGACTTTTGTTTTCTTAATTTGTTTGCTGTGGATTGTTTGAGGGTTGGTGATGAGTGTTTTAAGAGACACGTATTTCTTTTTTTAAAACATGGAAAAAAGCAAGAGAGAGTGAATGTTTTTCTAAGTTCCAACTAATAACGTAGTGTTTTCCAGAGCAGTAACCACTCTCCATGATTCTCGAGCAGCCCCACTCTGTAACTGGTGTGAGGTGGTTATAGACCAGAAGCCTATTCGTAGAGAGCTGGGCTTTGAAAGATAAATGAAAGAGTGGATGGGTTGACTTCTGTGAGTAGGTGCTCATCATGATGTGAGGCTGCAGGCCACTGATAAAGAGCCATCAGTATTGGCAGCCAGCAGCATATGGTGAAAGAATACAACCCTGTCGCACACCTTCATCCTAGGATGTTATTCATCCTAGGATGAAGGTGTAATCTCTAAAGATGAATGACATCCTAGGATGAAGGTGTGCGACAGGGTTGTACTCTTTCACCATACTTATTCAACGTGCATGCTGAGCAAATAATCCAAGAAACTGGGTTCTATGAAGAAAAACGTGGCATCAGGATTGGAGGAAGACTCGTTAACAACCTGCAATATGCAGATGATACAACCTTGCTTGCTGAAAGTGAAGAGAACTTAAAACATTTTTTACTGATGAAGATCAAAGAGCACAGCCTTCAGTATGGATTGCATCTCAATGTAAAGAAAACAGAAATCCTCACCACTGGACTAATAAACAACATTCTTGGCAATGGAGAAAAGATTGAAGTTGTCAAGGACTTCATTCTTCTTGGATCAATTATCATCACTCATGAAAGCAGCAATCAAGAAATCAAACTACGTATTGCATTAGGCAAATCTGCTGCACAAGACCTTTTTAAAGTCCTGAAGAGCAAAGATGTCAGTTTGAAGACTAAGGTGCACCTGACCCAAGCCATGATATTTTCAATACCCTCATATGCATGTGAAAACTGGACAGTAAATAAGGAAGACTGTAGAAGAATTGATGCATTTGAGTTATGGTGTTGGAGGAGAATATTGAAAGTACCATGGGCTGCCAAAAGAACCAACAGATCCGTGTTGGAAGAAGTGCAACCAGAGTGCTCCTTGGAGCCCACAATGGTCAAACTTCGTCTCTTATACTTCAGACATATTGTCAGGAGGGATCAGTCGCTATAGAAGGATATCATGTTTGGTAAGGTGGAAGGTCAGAGAAAAAGAGGAAGACCCCCAGTGAGATGGATTGGCCAAGTGGCAGTATTGATGGCCTCAAGCGTGGCAATAATAGTGAGGATCAGGCAGTGTTTCGTTCTGTTGTGTATAAGGTCACTATGAGTCAGTACTGACTTGATGGCACCTAACAACAACAACAAAGGATGAATGAGGATGGGGGCAGGAATGGCCATGTGCTGAGGTGAGCTATCAGTTTTGATAATGTGGTTGAGGTGGTGTAGCATCTTGAGAGCATGACCCCTCATTTAGTTATCAGGAGCCAGGCCCAGAGAACCTTGTCATCACAGGGCTTCCCAGATAACTCAGAAAGATGGAGGTGATTCCTGGAAAGGTTCTTAACAATCCACAGTGTCTTTACAGTGTCTAGCTGGGCTAGACCAAGGGATGGTCTTCTTTCCCAGGTAGCACATTCAGTGAGCTGATGGAGGTGAAGTCTTCCTGCAGTAACCCAGAGAACACTGGGCATTGTTGTCTGCTGCTGTGTCCGCACCAAGATCTCCGACTTGTGGCGGGTTCTCGTCTCTTTGTTTTAGACACAATAGGATGGGCAGTTACACTGGAATAGCTGCCAAGTGTCTCCTATACCTATTACCAATAAAAGAAACAATGTCCTGGCTGTGTTGGGATGAATATACAGTGCCCTTTAGGAGACAGAAGTAAAGCATAGGTCTAAGGGACAGGGTCACAAATGCATCGTGTCAAATGGTGAGATACTGGACACGATTTCTGCAGAGAAGGGAGGCACTTACATCCTAACACTAAAGAGCTGTTTGTAATTGAATTCCTGCTAAGGCAGCTCAGTAAATAACTACAGGGACCCTAGAAAGGCAGAAAGACCCAGCCAGGAAGAGAGACCTATTAGGGCTAACAGCTGCAAGTAAGTGGCTCAAAGGAAAACCAGGGAAAGTCACTGCAGAAATGGAAGTGGATGTGGTGGCAGTTTCAGCACACCAGTCATTTGTCACCCTGAAAGAGCAGGAGAAAGAGCCAGGTGTAAAGGGAGCCAGTTGAGAAGATAGCCACCTTTTTACTAAAGTCAGGGACTCTGCGGAATAATGGAGTAGTTGAGCTGTAATCTCTAAGCGTCACTGCCTGGAACCCAATTCCAGTTCCACCACTCTAACCACGTGACCTTGAGCCAATAACTTGGCCCTCTGTGTCTCAGTTTTCTTACCAATAAGATTGGGATAACAGGCGTAAATACACGTAAGACAGCTAGATCACTATACTTTTCATTTAGCCCTCAAAACATGATTTTATTGTCATGAATCATAAATATTATTGCTACATGCAGTGTAGTCCTGTGTCTGGGAAGCAGTGAAACCAGAGTTTTCATTATGAGTTGTTGTGGTGGGGTTTTTTTTTTTTTTACTTTATCTGAATAAACTATGCTAGGCAAATCCTGGATAAAGCAGTTGAGTTGAATGAGTGAGTTGGGCCAAAGAGGAGGAATCAGAGTGCACAGGGACAAAGGGCAGTACCCTCGCTGTGGCAGAAGCCTCTAGAAGGAAGGGTACCTGCTCTTCCCTGGCTGAGCAGCCGTCTCAGTTCACTGACCATGGAGGAACATTACAATGCATGAGCGATGGAAGCAGAGGCATATGTGTGCACAGGTACTGTGTGGCAATATGACTGGCACCTTCTGAGGCCCACGGACAGCCTGAAATGAGAGCTTTCTGCTGGTTCCTGATGGAGGGGCCATCAGCAATGCTGTCCCACAGTCTATGCTGGTGTGATGATAATAAAAATGATGATAACATTAGGTTGTTGTTGTTGTTGTTAAGTGCCGTCGAGTCCGTTCCGACCCATAGCGACCCCGTACAGGGTTTCCGAGGGTTGGATCCTGTGAAATGATGTGTTTATAAGGCTAAATGGTCGAATGTTGGCAATTTTCTAAGGTCCAACTGAATAAATAGTTCATTCTTAGCACTTTTCATATGGCACACACTATTCTAAATGTTTATCTGTAGTTAATTTCATTTAATCCTTGCAACAGTTCTATGAGGAAGTTCGTGACCAGTAGCTGAGTCACAGAAATTAAGTAACTAGGCCAAGGCTGCCACTTCCCTCCCAGTATGTCATACTGTGATGGCTTGTATGGTGTTGTGATGCTGGAAGCTATGCCACTGGTATTTTAAATTCTGAAAGGGTCACCCCTGGTTGACTTGTTTCAGTGGAGTTTCCAGACTAAGACAGACTAGGCAGAAGGAAGAGGCAGACCACTTCTGAAAAATTCCCCGCTGAAAAAACGTTATGAACTATAGTGGAACATTGTCAAATACAGTGCCAGAAGATAAGCCCCTCAGGTTGGAAGGCACTCAAAATACAACTGGAGAACAGCTACTTCATCAAGGGAGAGTTAACCTTAATGACATGGATGGAGTAAAGCTTTAGGGACATTCATTTGCTATGTCAGGGTTGCATCCTTTCACCATACGTATTCAATCTGTATGCCAAGCAAGTAATCTGAGAAGCTGGACTACATGAAGAAGAATGCAGCATCAGGATTAGAGGAATACCCATTAACAACCTATGATGTATAGATGGCTACAACCTTGTTTGCTGAAAGCTTGTTCAAGGTAAAGAAACAAAAATCTTTACAACTGGACTAATAAGCAACATCATGATAAATGGAGAAATGATTGAAGTTGTCAAGGATTTCACTTAACTTGGAGCTACAATCAACACCCATGGAAGCAGCAATCAAGAAATCAAATGACATGTTGAATTGGGCATATCTGCTGCAAAAGGTCTCTTTATGTTAAAGAACAAAGATACCACTTTGAGAACTAAGGTGCTCCTGACCCAAGCCTTGCCTCACATTCATGTGAGAAGAATTGATGCATTTGAATTATGGTGTTGGTAAAAAATATTGACTATACCGTGGACTGCCCGAAGAAATCTGTCTTGGAAGAAGTACAGCAGGATGCTCCTTGCAAGTGAGGATGGTAAGACTTTGTCTTCTGTACTTTGGACATGTTGTTAGGAGGGACCAGTCCTTGGAGGACATCATGATTGGTAAATAGAGGGTCAGAGAAATAGAGGAAGACCTTCAATGAGACAGATTGATACAGTGACTGTAAGAATGGGCTCAAACATGGGAAAGATTGTGAGGATGAGGCAGGAATGAGCAGTGTTTCATTCTGTTTGTACATAATATGGTCACTGTAGGTCAGAACCCACCCAATGGCACCTAACAACAGCTCAAGGCCACACAGAGAGTAAGTAAGGAGGAGCGCTTGAGTCAAACTCCTGCCACAGCTACTCACAGGTCAGGGTCTGCTTACTCCTCCTCCTCCTCACTACACATCCTCTGTCCTCTCATTGATGAGTGCTAGCAGACTTTCTTTTCACAAAGTAAATGTTTAAGAGATAATGGTGCTTTTAAAACTTTAAAAAAAAAATTTACTCAAAGCTCCTCCTTTCACTCTCTTATTTTGGCTCCTGGGTTTTTCTCCTTCCACTGCCAGAAGGACCTGTGGCCTCCTGGTTCCTTCCCTTCCATGCTGCCCCTACACAGAGCTCAAACCCACACCACATGTCTCTGAAGAGCAGAGGCTCTCCTGGTCACCGGGACTGACTGCACCAGGGTGTTCTGGAGACGGAGGCAGGGGCCTGGACTGCTGTCTGGGAGGTACAAGAGCTACCACCCTGAGCTCAAAGGTAGAGGCCAGACTTCAGATGTACACGAAGACCAGAGCCTTCGCCTGGGGGGGCTAGAGAAAGAGGGATGGAATGCCACTCAAACCAGGTTTTTCAAAACCTTTTTGTTCTTTTTTTAAAAAAACTTTTTTACTTGGAAATATCTTTATACTTACAAAACAGTTGTAAAAATAGTACAGCATCCCCAGGTATTCCCACTCATTCATTAAATGTTAGCATTCTAACTTAACCATAGTATAAGTAACCTAATCAGGAAGTTGGCATTGATACAAATATGAGGGAAGGGCTTCCTAAAGTTCATTGAAAAAATTCCTCTTGTGAGGAATTTCCACTTGTGAACCAAAGCGAGCTGTTCAAGGTAGCCCTGTTCAGTTTTCTCTAAGGAGAAGCTTGTCTAATTTGTTTGTTTGAAACTTTTTATTGTGAATTGAGTAAAGGTTGTGGAGCAGATCATCAGTCCCCCATTCAAGAAATTATATACTTCGTTTCATTACAATGATTGCAATCCCTCCCACATGCTATCAGTTAACAGTGTTGACCTCTATTCACTTTACAAACTTTTTGAAGCTCCCTCATACTATTAAATAATATTTAATCTTCTAACCTTATTTCACCAGATTTTTATCAGTTTTATTATTTGTGTCCTTTTTCTGGGCCAGGTTTCTCTTCAGATCCCAATCTGGGGCAGTCTTGCTTGGTTTTTCATGACAGGAAATTTTCAAAAAACTTTCCAAGAGTATTGGTTAGTTATTTTGTAGAATGCCTGATAGGATCTCATGATTAGATGGAATTCATGCATTTCAGGGAAGAATCTAAAAGAAGGGGTTATGTTCTTCTCAGGGTTCTATCTCAGGAGATGCACAGTGTTGAGTGTCTCATTACTACTGGTCATGCTGTTACAGGTGGGATCTACCAGGTTGCTCCACTGTAAAGTTACTGTTTTCTCTTTGGTAATTACGAGGTATCTTGTCAGGAGAAACTATACAAATGCCCTGTTTCTCTTTCCCACTGATTTTAACATCCATTAGTGATTAGTGCCTTCAACAGTCATTATTGTGGTGTGTGCCTAGTGGCGATTTTCTTGTTTTCCTCATTCTTCTACATTTATGAATTGGAATTTTTCTATGAGGAAGAGATTCTCCTGCTCCCGCTTGTTTATTTATATCAATAGAAATTCACGAGCATTTAATGTATTTACATTATCACTCTTTATTCTGCTGCCCAGTTTGGAGACCTTCAAGTTGGCCCTTATGTCTTTCTGACATTCTCTATCCTATCTTTTTTTATTTTTAAATAATATTGTTTCAGTGAAAGTTCCCACAATAAATTAGATTTCCAGTCAACAATTTCTACACAGATTATCCACTGACATGATCGTTACGTTCTTCCCAATGTGTCCGCTTTCTCATCATGTCTGTCCTGGTTCCATTTCCAGTAATCTACCTTTACTGTGCCCTTCCCTTCTCATCTTTCCTTCAAAGCAATTGATGACCATCTGGTTTCTTATTGATGATTTTTTAAAGGCACTTAGTACTCATATGGCCCCCTCTCATCTTTAAGCACTTCCTTACTTTCTAGAACCACAGATGCTTTAGGCTTATCTTGTATTTTCCTTGCCACAACCTTGGGATCCTGGAGCCCTGGGTAAATCAACTTTATGCCACTAAAATGTTTAAAAGTGTCTTTGTAACTTTGAAATAAGATTGTAGGGAAGCATTCAGCTGGTGTTCAAGAGCAAGCATAACTGGTAGCCATGCAAGCCAGGTCAGTTGGAGGGTGGGGGACTAAAAGGCCCATGAGCTCTCTGAGCACAGAAAGTATTCTCTGTCTTGGTCTAGGGGGTGGTTACACACATGGGTACACATGAATAAAGGTATTAAACTTTTATATTAAAAACTCCCGCATATTGAAAATCAGAAAAACAAAAAATTTGCATGATTCAACTTACATGAAATATCTAGACTAGGCAAATGCATAGAGACTAAAGCAGATTAGTAGTCCCTGGGTGCCAAGTAGAAGAGGCAATGGAGAGTTATTGCTAAAAGTAAATAATATCCCAATATATCCAGACTACACTCCCAGCTAAGGTTACTCAAGGTATAAGTAGATTTGTGTTATCTTTCAGTAACCCAGAAATTAATTGGAACTTAATCCAACAGCATTTTAGGAGGTTGTGGAACAATATACACTTGTCTGGGGATATTCATCAGCTACATGCTCAAATTTATGATATAAGTAACTCTCAAAGTGAACACTGAGTGGCTACTCATTTGCTACCCATGCTAGAGAGTAAAATCCCCTAAGAACTTGATTGAACCTCAGCATAGTGATCCTGCTTGGTCACCTTAGAGCAGGTGGTGGGCCGGCAACGTCTGGCGCATGGGGTCCCCAGCTGATCTCCTCCGTCCCTGCCTTCCTCGGATGGCGGCTGTTTATGCTGGACGTGTGGCCAGAGACGGGTAAGGATCACGTGGAACCTCGGCTACTTAAGACAGAGACATTGCCATGCTGCAATGAGTCTCAATGACTGGTAAGACTGAGGAATTCGCAATGACCACCTAAGACAGGCAGCGTCCCTTAAACAATCAATAAATAAGGAGGATTCAGATGCAGACAGTACAGACCCGGTCAGGAGGCCAAGCCCCTGTGGGCCCAAGCGTCATTGACCGTCCAAACCATAGGCTCTGAGGATCAGACTCTAGCCACCTAGTAGACATAGCAAACTGTCCCTCATCTGATTATTCAGTAATGCTTGTCAGTAATCTCATACATGAGCCCTGGATATCCACAGACAAATGTAAAAACCTTCCCTAAAAGCCGAGACTGTAAATTCCAAAAAGCCAAATCCCCCCCCATCAAAAAAAAAAAAGCTAAAGAGGATAGAGAGAAACACTGTAAACTGATGATATATGGCAGGGATAATAATCAATGTAATGAAACAAGCTATATGAATGGTTGAATGTGAAGTTGATGATGTACCCTGTAAACTCACTCAATGCAAAATAAAAACATTTAATTAAAAAAAAAAAAAAGTAAATAATATATTTGACTATAGGGTAACCGATCTAGGAAAAGTATCTGCCTTAGGACAGAGAACATCAGTACCAAATCAAGTGCATGGTCACCCTCTAGTCTAAAAAGTCACTTCAGGTAAATAATTTTAACTGAGGGGACATGGAAGGGGTTTCGATCATTGTAATGACACAAAGTGTATGATATGCTGAATAGACTGATGATATGTTCTTGAACCTTCACTCAAATCACAATAAAAAGTTTAAAAAAGAAAAAGTCCCCTCAGGAGAAGCAAGATCTGTGAGAGAGCCCTGAACATGGAACCTCACAAAGGTGTCAGGGCAGGTATCAACAAAGCTTCCAAAGGTCCAGAACTGATTTCAAGAAGCACCGTGCAGGGGACTCCAAATCATTGATGTTCCTTTCAGTGGCAAGGGAGTCCAAGGAATCAGCAAAAAACTCTAAACTCAAGCCAAGTGTCAGATATGTCCAGAGGATTCTTTGCTTCTGTCTTTATAGAAGAAAACCTTGGAGAGATTCCCACTCTGAAGGTGCCTTTTGTAGGAGACAGGTCAGAGTTATTAAATGAAATAGTGCTAAGCCCGTGGGATTCTGGAGGCCTAAGTACCAAAGTAAATGTAAATAAATCCGTTGAACCAGATGGCATCCGCCTACCATTTCTGCAAGAACTCAAGGGTGGAACTGTGGAACGTTGCCCAAATGCAGGGCCTGTCTTTACAGACAGTTGGTGAATTGCCAGTTTGAATTCTGCCCATAAGAATGGTTCAGAGGGAACCTGGGAACTAAAAACCTTCTACCCAAAGCAAGCTGATGTGATAAAAGGCAAAATTTCTACTTGTGAACAACAGCGAGCTGTTCAAGGCAGCCCTGTTCGGTTTTCTCTGAGGAGAAGCTTGTCTAATGCAGTAGGGTGCTTTTAAGCAGAAGAAAACAGTGAATAAAAGTTTGACTTGCAAAGAGTTTATATCAAAGGACAAGTTGTTTCATTTTGTTGTTTTTATTATGGGAAATATATATGTGACAAAACATATTTGCCGGTTCACGATTCAGTGACATTAACTCATGTTCATCCTATTCAACTGTCATCCATATCTGTTTCTAACACCCTTAAAAGAAGCAAGGACTTGGGTTTTGAAAAGTTACATTGGGACCAGGGTAAGTGTTTTGCTGCATCATTAATTCTCAAAATAGAAAAGCTGATTTCTTTAGAGTAACTATTTGACTAGGAATCTATTTTTATATACGGAATATACTTTGTATTTACAAAAGAAATCCCAATATTGCAGTCATTCTACACACAGTGTCTTATTTAATGTTGTTGTTGTTAAATGCCACTGAGTACTGGGATGGGGTGAGGGGAGGGAGGGGAAGGTGGAGCACGGGACAGGGAATAGACACAGGATAGTGTGGGGCAATACACAAGAAGGGGGAGGGGAATGAAAGAACAAAATGGATGGGAAAACAATTAGGCAGGTTTGATTGGGCTAAGTGGGACAGGGGTAAATAATGATGTATGCACAACTTTGAAACAACAGGGCTCTAGGGTACAGGGATTGAGACATGGTTGGAATGGGGAAAAGAGGGGAAATGATGTTAAGATGCTTGGCTGTCTTCTGAATCTTGGTTTCCCTGGCATACCATTATAAAATAGACATTTGAAGGGGAGAGAAAGGAAGAGTCAGAATAATCACCATAGAAAGCTTGTAAGTCTGTCTTCTGCCTATAACTGGTTGCTATTGTGCTGTGAAGTGCCGTTGAGTCGATTCCGACCCATAGTGACCCTGTATAGGATTTCCTAGGAGCAGCTGGTGAGTTTGAACCACCAACCTTACAGTTCAAACGACTTTGCAGTCTGACGTATTAACCCACAGCGCCACCCAGAACTCCAACTAATTGGAATACCTAAAATGGGGCTACAACATGCCCAGTGAAGGAGGCTTCCTGCAGAGCCTCTGCATTACATAAGACCATAGATGGAATCCTCAACTACATCCAGAATCTTCTGAGGTGGGAAATTTTCACTTGAAAGGATAAGCAGACCAGCCTGGAGCAACTAGAAGATCAGAAGATACTTCTTGAAAGAAAGACTGACAGGAAAAATACAAAACAATATAGGCAGTCCGACTGATTACTACAAGAACAAGCAAGTTGCTTGCCCAGGAGACATCAAGGCAAGTGGTCTGGTCCCTTCAGGGCAAACTGCCTTCCAAGACTAAGACAGTGGGAATACATGCTCTGATTGGTGACCACGTTCATCACCGATAAGGGAAAGTGAGGGAAAAACAGCAGTGAAGCTGCAAGCTAAACCCTACAATGTTCAACAGACTCTTGTGAACCCAGGTGGAGACCTGGTCGGCCAGCAATATGGCGAGACCTTGGGACTCTTGGGCCCAGAGTCATTGACATAGCCACAGAGGACTAGAGTGGAGAGTGAAGTGTCCAGCTGATAAGAAGAGAGGGCATATGCATAAGAACACCCACACTTGCAGATAATACCCACTTGAGCTAGCTTCAATGACTGGATGCTGGATGATCAAGCTCAACTAGAAAAAGAAAGAAGAGGAAAAAAAGAATAATATGATACAATTTGATGAACTTCTACATCTATGGATGCAGTAGCTCAAAAGAGGGAACAAATCTTTACAAAGAGGATCATTACCACCTCCCCAATATACAGAGTAGACAGGGATAGGCACCTTGGACATTGGCTACCCAAAATGGGGCAGGGGGGGAAGGGGGGGCGCTACAAAGGCAAGAAGTGACTGGCTTCTTGAGGGAGCCTAGGTCCTGAGGGTGTGGAGGAAGGTACAATCTCCACTGAGTAGTATCCAGTAGCCCTGGGCGGGGCTGATGAAAGGAGATGCGGATAGGTCTCTTGTGATACAATAGTGAATAATTGTTAATGTAAAGGTAGACGATTTGTAGCAAAAGGAGGGGAGTGATTGAGTTTGCAGTCTAGGAGCAGAGGTCCCAGGGACCATCAAGGGAGAAGAGCAGAGAGCCCTACCCTACCCAGAGAAGCAGTGACACTAGAGATGGAGTGGCTGGGGACTTTAGACCCAGAGAAGGAGAGGGGCTATGTGCTGAAGATTGCAGGGAGGGGGGGTGGGGGGCAGGCTTACAGGGTATACCCTTTGGTTGGTTGATAATGCATGGAGGGGATTGTAATCATGGCAATGAAACGAACTACGGTAGGATGAATGTAAAGCTAATGTCCTCCCATGTAAACTATCACATAATTACAATAAAACTTTTTTTTTTTTTTTCTTAATGCCATTAAGTTGGTTGCGACTCATAGCAAACCTGTCTAGGGTTTCTGAGGAATGGCTGGTGGGTCTGAACTGCCAACGTTGTTACTGGCTGTCCAGTATTTATCCAACAGCACCGCACCAGGACTGTTATTTAATAGTGATTGCTTTATATGGTTCTAAGTTCTTTGGCTGTTAATTATTACAATCAATCTTTGTATTTGGCCCACATTGCAAAGTAAAATTAATCATTTTCAGGATTTCCTTCAAAGAATCTTTTCTACTTTTTTTTCCTCCTTCTACTTTATGCCCCCAATTTTTCTTCCCTCAATTGAATGTATACTGTAGTAGTTATGAGTGTAAGTTCTTGAGCCAAAATGTCTGGATTCAAATCCCAGTCTAATGCTACTCTATGACCTTGGGCATGTTCTTTAACCTCTACCTCAATTTCCACATCTGTAAAATGGAAGTAATAATACCTTCCTCCTAGTGTTAATGTGGTAATTAAATGAGTTAATACAGAGTATACATAAAGCATTTAGAGCCCTATCTGTAGGTAGTAAGTGTTCAATAAATGATTGTTGCCACTATAATTATTGTTATTATTTATGGTCTCTTTCTTCTTCCTTAGTTCTTCCATCTAGTGTACATTCTGTCACGGGTTTTCCCTGTCTCTTTCCATTCTCGAAGTCTCTTTACTTATTGCATACTGTCTTAGTTATGTAGTGTTGCTATAACAGAAATATCACAAGTGGATGGCTATGGTAGTAGTGGTTATGTGCCGTGGAGTCAGAACTGACTCATAGCAACCCTGCACAGGGTTTCCAAGGCTGTAAATGTTTACAGGAGCAAAAAGCCTCATCTTTCTCCCGTTGCTGACCCGATTCGTAACCACTACTATAGAAACCATAGATTTATTCTTTCACAGTTTAGGAGGCTCTAAGTCCAAGGAGTTCTGGTATGGTACTGTGGGTTAATGCGCTGGACTGCAAGGTAGGTGGTTCAAACCCACCAGCTGCTCCTGGGAAGCCTCATACAAGGTCGCATGGGTCAGAACCAACTCGACAGCACTTAACAAGTCCAAATTCAGTACATCAGCTCTAGGGGAAGGTGTTCTCTCTCTGTCAGCTCTGGAGGAAGGTCTTTCTCTTCTTACAATATCTGTGTGCTAGGGATTCCTTGGAGATCTTCTGTGTCTTGGCATCAGTCTTTCCCTGGGTCTAGATAGTTCTCAGCACAGGGACCTTGGGTCCCAGCTCTCCTTTCTTAGTGGTATTGAGCTTCCTCTCTCTCTGCAGGGCACATCCTGGGAAATTTACCTTGTGTAGGATCAGGGCATTCCATCTTAACCCAGCCTCATTAACATAACAAATAGAACCTAAGTCCTGCCTTGTTAACACATTGTTGTTGTTGTTGTTAGTGTAACTCTTGGTGATGGTGGTGGTGTGCATCAGTCGGTTCCTACTCATAGCGACCCTGTATAGGGTTTCCAAGATTTACCAGAGCAGAAAGACTTATCTTTCTTCTGTGGAACCACTGGTAGTTTCAAACTGCTGACCTTGAGGTTAGCAGCCCAACTCGTGACAACTACGCTGCTACCAGAGTTCCTTGACCCTATATAGGGTTTCTGAGGAGCAGCAAGTGCTTATCTTACGTTGGGTCTCCCTTTAATACATAAAGACCAGGATTTACAACATTAGATCAAATCATGGTAGATGATTACATTATTACATTGAGAACCTATGGCCTAGCCAAGTTAATACATATTGTTGTTGTTAAGTGCTGTCAAGTCAGTTCTGACCCATAGCGACCCTGTACAGGGTTTCTGAGGCTGTAAATCTTTACGGGGGCAGAACGCCTCATCTTTCTCCCGCGGAGCAGCTGGTAGTTTCGAACTGCTG
>NW_006408556.1:6582678-6621280 GCF_000296735.1 Chrysochloris asiatica
GCTGGTAGTTTTGAACTGCTGGCCTTAAGGTTCACAGCCCGATTCGTAACCACTACACTACCAGAGCTACAATACATATTGGAGACTTACAATTCAATCCATGACACCTACTATCCCTTCTCTTTTGCCCTTTTCCCCACCCCACCACCCCCACACACATACATACATACACATACATACACGAACAGCTCCGATTCCTTCTCTTTTCAATTGTTTGCCTTTGAAATTTGTGGATCCTCAGCAAGTACCTGGGCCAGGCTCTTTTCTGCTTATTTCAGCCACTTCCAGCTTTTCTTCTATGAAAAGTCATTGCCTCCATTCCATTAATGGGACCATTCACTGGCTTGCTCTTCCAAATTTCTGCTGCTTGCCCTAAAAGCTTCTTATCCCAACTACAGTATCATCTGACTGCATGGGTTAATATCTTCCTCCCCCAGCCATGATTTTAGTTTCTTCTTGACCATATCCCCATATATCAACTCATTACAGCAATATGAAATGAAGGTGCTGTTCCTAGGCAGAGCCACCAGGTGGCAGAGTGGTTCCTCACAGTTAAGCCACTGTGTCCTTGGGGGAGGTGGGAGTGTGGAAGATAACTTGGTCAGGTGTAGAAATATTTGGAGATTTCTGGGAAGTTTCTAGAAAGGCTAGAAGAATTGGAAATTATGCATAGATCCTATCTCAGCAAAGAATATTTTCTTTTAGAGAGATCACCCCTTGATTGCTTGTTTATAATTACACAAGTACTTGGGGATTTTTAAAAGTCTGTGAAAAAATGGAATTGAAAAAATGGAATTTTCCCACGGACTTGTTGAAGTCTCCTCGTACATGTTACATTATAGAAAAATTAGAAAATACTGATAAAGAAACTAAAAGATTAATATTACCACAGAGGTCTACACCCTGATTTCTTTGATATATTTGATGCTTTGCCTTGCAAATCTAAATGAATAAATACATATTTATAATTGTAATTAGAATAAGCAGTTCAGATTCCTTCTCTGCTAAATTTTGTTTGCCTTTGAGATTTGTGGATGCTCAACAAGTACCTGGGCCATGCTCTTCTCTGCTTACTTCAGCCAATACCAGATTTTGTTTTATAACCTGCCTTTTGTCACTTTACAGAATACATAGAATGTTGTATAATATCAGAAGGAGTCCTAGTGTGTGCTGTAGATGAGCACTGGACCTAAAGGTCAGTTTGAACTTCAAGGTCGGTGGTTCAAACTCACCAGCTGCTCCTCAGAAACCCTATACAGGGTCGCTATGGATCAGAAGCAACTGGGTGGCACTTAACTACAACAGCAACATACTATCAAAAGCATAAATTTACATCATTTCTCACCATTAAATTTCTTTTTTCATATTACATGAGTATATTCTTATTGTTAAGAAGTATGGAAACATTAAAATAATGAATTGGCCATAGGGTATTCCATTTTACAGATTTATCTTAATTTGAAAAATGGCAGACGGCTCTGTGTGGAGTCTGGGAATTTCCTTCTTTGAGATCTTGCTACTAAGCATTCGCCCCAAGTATGCCTCTCCTTCCTCAAGAGTTTTAATTGCCAGTGGTGGCCTCAAACCTAGCTGCCTATCAGGATCACTGAAGAAATGTTTGAAAGGTGGATCACTAGGGCCCTTAGTCCTGGTATGGTGTTGTAAGATAAGCACTGGACTGCTAACTACAAGGTTGACAGTTCACACCTACCAACCACACCTATACAGGGTCAACAACTCAACAGCACTAATCAGCAACAACGTAGCACGTCTTCAGAATCCAAAACTGCAAGGGTGAGGCTGGGGCCTGTGTATTTCTAAGAGCTCCAGTAATTCAGCTCAGCAGCCCGCTTGGAACAACTTGCTGTGATGACAGGTAAGGTGATGACTTGAAGCCCCAAGGGTTCATTGCAGACCCAGGGCCCTGAAGTCTTGTTCTGGCTGAGGCTAAGCTAGTATCAAGACATCGATCCCCTGCCATAGAAGGCAGGGGAAGCTTCATGATAGAGGATACTTTCAGAAGAAAAGGTTAGTTCAGACACTGAGATATGTCCTCAAAAATAGGATAGCAATTTTGACTTCACTTAGCAAGTTGACTGAAGTTTTATGCTTACAAAAACAGAAAGTAAGTTTTTCTAATGAATACAAGGGTAAGTAAAAAAACATATATTGCTACTAAGGTTCCAGTACTACAAGTGTGGGTTTATTCTAAACAAAGCCTGTTTAATACTTTGTCTCTGTGGTCAGTGGATGGCTGCAGACAAGTTCTCTCAATAATATACTTGTCTTAGTCTTGTTAGGGTGCCTCCCAAAAACAAATAGAATCTCAATAGTGGCTTCTGAAGGGATTTGCTGGGCCAGTTCAATTCAAATCAGGTCAGCTCAGAAGGTTATGGTGACTGCTTTTTGGGATTCCCAAGGGGTAATCTTGATAGATTTTCTCAACGGACACAGGATGATCACAGGGGCTTATTAGGAAGATAATTGAAAACTGGCTTGTTGAGAAAAAGGCCAAGAATTTTTTTTTTCCCATCATGACAATGCATCTGCTCATTCTTCGAGGGTAGCAAGGGCTGTCCTATTAGAATTTTTTTTGGAAAGCCTTGTCCCTTTTACCCTAAAGCCCAGATCTTTCCCCTTCAGACTTCTTTTTGTTCCCCAAACTCAAAGAACATGTAAAAGGAGCACAATTTGTGTCCTTTGAGGACATTAAAGCTGCCATTTTGGCATGAATGGAAGAGTAAAGAATTCTTCAAGGAGGATTAGAGATGGAAAGACCACCTTCAGAAGTGTTCAGAACTAGATGGAGGATATATTGAGAAACATTTTTAACATTTTGGTTTACTAAAGTTTTCTACGACTTAATAGTAATATTTTCTGACCCAACCCTTGTAAGTTTTTTAAATTTTTAAATATTAACGTTTAAATATTAATATTAATGTGGAATTAAACTAGCCTGTAAAAGGAAGTATAATAAGAATTCTTATTAGCTGTGGTGTGGGTCAAACTACTAGAGTGCTGTTAAATGCACTCAAGTTGGTTCTGACCCATAGCGACCCTGTGTAGGATTTCTGAGGAGTAGCTGGTGGATTTGAACCGCCAACCTTGCAGTTCAAACTGATCTTACAGTCCAGCGCAATATCCTGCAGCACCACACCAGTACTCCTACCTACTAGAGTTGTTGTTGTTGTTGTTAAGTGCCGTGGAATCGGTTCCAACTCATAGCGACCCTACACAGGGTTTCCGAGGCTGTAAATCTTTATGGGAGCTGACTGCCTCATCTTTCTCCCGCAGAACCGCTGGTAGTTTCGAACTGCTGACCTTGTGGCTCACAGCCCGATTTGTAACCACTACGCTACCAGAGCTCCTTACCTATTAGAGTAGGGGACCTTAACCTGTCTTTCACATTTAGAAATTTCCCAATGTGCCACCCCAGCTTCCACACACAAACTGGGAAAGGTGTGGTTTGTTTTTGCCAGCAAGCCTCCTTCTAGTATACGTTTTTACCCTAAGCTAAGCAGCTGCCTATTTTAAGGATCTTAGCCTTTTCTGTGGACTCCTTGTGTGGCGCTGTAGGACCAGCATTGGACTTCGAACCACAAGAGTGGCAGTTCAAACCCACCAGCTACTCCTCGGAAACCCTTGGAAGCCGATTCAATGGCACATAACAGCAACAACCTTTTCTGTATCTTGAACAATACCTTGGTGGAGCCTGTGAATCCCTTTTCAAAATAGTGGTTTTAAATATATAAAATATATAGTGTCACAAAATAAACCAAGTTGAAATATAGCTATCAACATATTTTTTCAATAAATCTGTGACGATTCACTATATGTATTTTATTATTATAGTCTATAACAAGCTTTCAGGAAGACATAGAACTGAGGTCAAGACAGAACCAACGGAGAAAGGATAACTGAGAAAATGAGCCCAGACGTTTCAGATCAGCTAAAAGCAGGGTATTTTAAAGCAATGAAGGCATCCGGGTGGGGTGAGTGAATATCAATAACTGGTTGAGTAAATTTCAGCAGCAGCAATGTGCAAGGAAAAGGTGCTTACCTGGAGTATACAGGAAAGAGAGTCAGCCCCCATGGAAGGAGAAAATGTGCACATGGAGAGAAGCAATAGCCCAGTAACTTTATGATTATGTTCTTCCTATGGATTCTCCACCACTGTGACTTAGCCTTGGGTCCCATACTTAGACTTTAGATCTCAGGGGAAGGGATTTTAGTATTCTCTTTTAGTGACATCCTTTCCTGGTTTTGGTATGAGGGTTATACTTGCCTCATAAAATGTATTAGGAAGTTTTCCATCCTCCTCTATATTCTGGAATAATTTGAGTAGGATTGGTGACGGCTCTTCCCTGAATGTTTCGTAGAATTCACCTGTGAAGCCATCTGGGCCTGGACTTTTTTTGGTTGGGAGTCTTTTTGATGACCTGATCGATTTCTTCTTTTGTTATGGGTCTGTTCATGTTTTCTACTTCACTCTGTGTAAGTTTAGGTAGTTCGTGTTTATCTAAAAATGTATCCATCTCTTCTAAGTTTTCAAATTTGTTTGAGTACAACTCTTCATAGTATTCTGTTATTATCCTTTTGATTTCCTTTGGTTCCGTTGTGACATCATCCATATGATATCTAATGCGTGTTATTTGTGTCTTCTCTCTCTTTTCTTTTGTTAGGTTTGCCAATGGTCTGTCTATTTTCTTAATTCTTTCAGAGAACCAGCGTCTTGTCTTGTTGATTGTTTCTATAGTTTTTCTGTTTTCTATCTCATTTATTTCTGCTCTAATCTTTATTATTTCTTTTCTTTTGGTGGTTGTGGGTTCCCTCTGTTGGTCTGTTTCTAATTGTTGTAGATGCTGTGTTAATGTGTTGATTTTAGTTCTTTCTTCTTTTTGGATGTGTGCGTTTATTGCAGTGAATTGTCCTCTCAGCACAGCTTTCGCCATGTCCCAAAGATTTTGGTATGTTGTGTTTTCGTTCTCATTTATTTCTAGAAACTTTGCAAATTCACGTTTTATTTCTTCTACTACCCAGTCGCTTTTCAGCAGAGTATTGTTCAGTTTCCATGTATTTGACTTTATTTCCTTGGTCTTCCTATTGTTGATTTCTAATTTGATAGCATTGTGGTCTGAGAAGATGCTTTGTAGTATTTTGATATTTGTAAATTTATGTAGACTTGTTTTGTGACCTAAAACATGGTCTATTCTGGAGAATGTTCCATGTGCACTTGAAGTGTATTTTGCAGTTGTTGTATTGAATGCTCTGTACACATCTATGAGGTCCAGTTGGCTGATTGTGTTGTTTAGTTCTTCTGTGTCTTTGTCGAGTTTCTTTCTGGTTATTCTATCCATTTTTGAAAGTGGTGTATTAAAGTCACCCACTATAATTTGGATTCATCTATTTCATTCTTCAAATCTATTAGAGTTTGTTTTATGTATTTTGGTGCTCTTTCATTGGGAGCATAGATATTTATTATGGTTATTTCATCTTGTTCAATTGTCCCTTTAAACATGAGATAATGTCCATCTTTATCTATTATGCTGGGTTTTGCCTTAAAGTTTACTTTATCCGAGATTAGTACTGCCACTCCTGTTCACTTTTTATTGCAGTTAGCTTGGTATATTTTTTCCCATCCTTTCACTTTTAATCTGTTTCTGTCTCTGTGTGTGAGATGCATCTCTTGCAGACAGCATATTGAAGGATCTTGTTTTCTTATCCATTCTGCCACCCTCCGTCTCTTAACAGGTGCATTCAATCCATTTACGTTCAGTGTAATTATCAATAGGTATTGATTAGTTGCTGTCATTGAATTTGTTTTTTTGTGGTGTTGCTGCTTCTTTGTTCTGTTTGTCTTTCTCTGTTGAATTCATGATTTTTGTGTTCTTTCTTGTGAGTTTCCTCAGAGTCTTAATGTTTTCATATTCTTCCTGGATTCTCATTCTCTTGGTATATTGTGAAGTGTTAATTTTCTTTGAGGTTGCCTTATAGTCCATTGACTTTTCTGTCCATTTAGTGCAGTCTATTTTATCCTGTAATCAACCTGACCTTCTCACTGTCTGGATCTCTGTTCCTACGTGTTCACCTTCTTTTGCATTGTACTTGTTTTGGTCATAGACTGACCTCCCAGAGTCTCTGAGTTTGTTCTTATAGTTTTGTTTTGTTAACAATTCTTCTTTCTTTTGACTTAATTCAAGGAGGTGCTGCCACGTACCTCAATCTCTGGTTGTTGTCTGTTCTTGTTGGTTCTCAGTCCACAGAACTCCCTTTAGGATGTTTTGTAGCACAGGGTTGGCTTTGGTGAAGTCCCATAGCTTCTGTTTATCCTGGAATGTTTTGATTACACCATCATATTTGATTGATAGCTTTGCTGGATAAAGGATTCTTGGTTGACAATTTTTTTCTTGCAGGGTTTTATATATGTCTCCCCATTTAGTATCCTCTTTTAACAAACAAACCAAGTTCGTTTGTTTAATGAGAATACTCAGTGCTCATTGTAGATCTTGGCAATTGCTTATTTTTCTGGAAAGTATTTTCTGGGTTAAGTGTTAAATACCCTTGAAATGTTTGTGTCCTTTACATAGTAAAGTAATAGTAATTCCTTTTCAAGGAATTTAGCCCAAGGAAATAACCCAAAACATGGCATTATGTATAGGGTTGTTCATTATAGTTTTAGTATAATGAAAACCTACAAATAATTCAGTGTTCAACTACAGGAGGATGTAGAAAAAATTATGCCACATCTACATCATAGAAAGCTCTTTGGCCAATGAAAATGTCTACAAGGAATTTTTTTTAACATTTAACATGTGCAGAGAGAGGTCTGGAAGGAAATATGCCAAAATGTTTAAATGTGGCTTCCTCTTGATTATAGAGTTATGGGTGAATAATTCACTTTCTGCTTTTTTCTTTATATTAAACAAAATTTACACAGTGTGCATTACTTGAAAAAAAAGTTGTATTACATGAGTAATATGCAAAATTGTAAATATTGAAAACAGAAGTACTCAAAAGACACTGAAGGATACTATGAAAAAAGTCTGCCTTTTCTAAAGGTAACCACTGTTAACAGTTTGTTGTTGTTGTTGTTAAGTGCCATCAAGTTAGTTCTGACCCATAGCAACCCTGTATAGGGTTTTTGAGGAGTAGCTGGTGAGCTTGAACCACTGACCTTGTAGTTCAAAATGACTTTGCAGTCCAGCTTATTAACTATAGCGCCACACCAGAACTCCTGTTAACAAGTTTACCACCCATCTTTTAAAGATATTAATAACATGTAAGCACATTAAAAGGAGTGAGGTGGTTCCATAAGGTAAGCACTGGCATGTAAACCACAAGATCAGCGGTTTGAGCCCACCGGCCATTCCGTGGGCAAAGAGATAAGGCTTTCTGCTCTTACAAAGAGTTTAAAAGCCTCAGAAACCCTATACAGGATTGCTATGAGTCAGACCGATTTGACAGCACTTAACAACAACATGTACATAAAAATACAGTGTTGTGTTTTCTCTTTTATTTCAGTGAGATTATATTGTATTTTTCTGCAACTTGCTTTTTCCTTAAAAATATCTTCACTGTCTTTCCATATTAGTATATGTAGACCTACCTCAGTCTTTGTAAGTGTTGCCTTGTACTTTTTATTCTATCTTGTTGAGAATATACACAGCAAAACATGCACCACATCAGCAGTTTTTTACATGAACCGTTTTGGGACATGGATTACGTTCTTGGAGTCCTGTGGCCATTCTCCCTCCTTTTCTGAGTTGTTCCGTCTTGTTAACATAAGCTCACTGTCCCCTAAGGTCTCTGTCAAGCTGCTGTTGTCTCTTTGATCCCATACAGGTAGTTCTCAAAACATCATAATGTTCAACAAACATTTTTTACTAGTTAAGCTAAACTGTTGTTTGGTTTTAAATTTTCAGGGGTATGTTTTAGGTATAAGGTTTAGAGACTATCTCAGAACAACAGTTTCAGGGGTTCTCAGCCTTAATGGCTCCAGGAGCCCTGGTAGCATAGTGGGTTTTGAGTTAGGCTGCTAACTGAAAGGCCAGCAGTTCAAATCTACCAGCCATTCCATGGGAGAAAAAGACTTCCTGCTCCTGTTGAGATTTACATATCCAGGGTCACTATGAATCGGAACCAACTTGATGGCACTTCACCACCACCACCACCATGGCTCCAGAAAGTCTGTAGACCATGAAAATGTGAAATTAGTTTCTACATTTCTCCTCCTCCCCTGTTTTGATCAGGATACCTCTATAAACTTCTTGATGAAAATGTTCAATAGTAGCTGGGCACCATCTAGTTCTTCTGGTCTCATGGAGCTTATTAGCCACACATCCATTGTTCTTAAAGTGCCTTCAAATCAGTTCAAACTCAGCAGTGTTGTATAGGGTTTCCAAGGATCAGCTGGTGAGTTTGGACTGCCAACCTTACAGTTCAAACCAACCTTTCAGTAGAGTGCTTATCCTACAGTGCCACACCAGGACTCTTCTTCCTGTTCCTGACTCTTGTTCTTTCTCTGTTGCTCCAGTAAGTAGAGTCCAATTATTGTGTCTTGGATGGTCATTTGCAAGCCTTTGAGACCCCACCTTGTTTCCCCTTATATGGATGTTGTTGTTAGGTGCCATCGAGTCAGTTCCAACTTAGAGCGACTTCATACACAACAAAACACTGCCGGTCCTACACCAGTGTCACAATCGTTTGGCTTGAGCCCATTGCTGCTGCCACTGTGTCAGTCCATATGCTTGAGTGTCTTCCTCTTTTTCGCTGACCTTCCACTTTACCCAGTATAATGACTGGTCCCTCCTGATAATATGTCCAACTATAAGACAAAGTCTTGCCATTCTGGCTTCTAAGGAAAATTCTGGCTGCATTTCTTCTAACGTAGATTTTTTGTTCTTCTGGCAGTCCACGGTACTTTTAATATTCTTCTCCAGTACCGTAAATTAAAAGCATCAATTCGTCTATGGTCTTCCTTATTTACTGTCCAACTTTCACATGCATGTGAGACTCCTGAAAATACCATGACTTGGGTCAGGTACATCTTAGTCCTAAAATTGACATCTTTGCTCTTGAACACTTTAAAAAGATCTTGTGCAGCAGATTTGCCTAATCCAATACGTCCTTTGATTTCTTGACTGCTGCTTCCATGAGTGTTAATGGTAGATCTAAGCAGAATGAAGCCTTTGACAACTTTAATCTTTTCTCCATTTATCATGATTTTTTTATTGCTTCACATTGAGGTGCAACCCATATGTAAAGAAAGCTCTTTCTGTGTCCCCTGGGTCTAAAAGGACTCCAAGTCCAGAGAAAGCACTGTGCTCCCATCTCTTCTTAGCAGTAGTGAGGTACCCCCCTCTGCTCTGGCAATGGCCTTTGATCATCATCAGTAAGTATTTTAAACCCTCTTTGCTTTCAGCAAGCAAGGTTGCATCATCTGCATATCACAGGTTGTTAATGAGTCTTTCTCCAGTCCTGATGTCATATGTAACGCATGGCTGGCTAGCCATTCTCACACTGATGGACACTTCCCTGGTGCCCCTTCCCTACTATTTGAGGCATTGGTGCTGTGAATACTCTTGTACAGGAGTGTGCATATTTCTCTAGGAGAAGAACATAAAAGTAAAATTGCTGGACCAACTGCATGTGTGTGTGTTTCTGATTTTGACAGATATGACCTATGTTTGGTTAAGATGGTATGTTTGTCTATTATAACCAAGACCCCAAAATAATAGCAACTTAAAGTAAAATGTATGTTTACTTCTTGTAAAAATGACATGGGGACCAGTTAGAAGCAGTGACATCAGAGATGGAGGCAGAGATAACAAGGAGAGAGAGAGAGAGAGTACCTGAGGACTCTAGAGACACATGGAAAGAGAAAGACTGTGTTCTGGTGGCCAGTAGGCTGGCTTGCAGAATGTGCCCTTTGGTTGTTGAAATGATTTTATATTTCTGAGTGTTTTTGTGTACATCAAAAAAAAAAAACGGAATAGAAGCCAATACTGTTAAATGATGATGCACGGAGAGGATTATAATCATTGCAATGAAACAAAATAGGATACAATGAGTGCAAAACCAGTGTTCTCCCATGTAAACGATCACTCAATTCACAATAAAAGCTTTTTTTTTTAATTTTTTCACTCTATGGAGTATAGTTTTACTCTGACACACATAGGATCAATTAGAAAGCAACTGGTTTGGTTGGTTTGCTTATTTTTGTCCCTCTCCAGGGTTCTCTGCCGAGGAAGGAAGGACCCAGCCACCACCAAAGAAGGCCGGTTACCCAACAACGCACGCGCGAGACCCGGGCCCACTGCAGCTGGCCTAATCAGGGCCTGCGTGCGTTGGCCGTCACGTTGCTAGCCAAGGAGCTCAAGCAATGTCGAGGGGGGTTTGGAAGGGAAGATGCATAGCGCACGAACGGAAAAACGGGCTTCCGTTATCCGCAAGCTGAGGGTCAGAGTCCAGGGAGGAAACCGGAAGTCAGGCCCAAGGGAACTGGGAGGGCCTCGCTAAGCGTGAGGCTGGCGGGAAGATAGGCCTGTTGCACTACGTGTTCCGTGAGCCTCCGCGACGTGGCTGGGCAGGGCTGGGCTGCTAGCGACGCACAGAGGCGGAGCTCAGTAAGAGCGTTATTTCCCGGTTTGGAAAACAAAAATCCTCACCACTGGACCAATAAACAGCATTCTTATCAATGGAGAAGAGATTGAAGTTGTCAAGGACTTCATTCTTGGATTTGGCCTTCAGAAAAAGGGAAAAAAAGTGACATGGGGCGTCAGAAGTCCACTAACTTCATGAGGGGGGAATCAGCATCAGATCAAGGCTGATTCCTATGAGGCAGAGGTCAGCCATACCTCCTGTCTCCAACCTTTACAGTTCTGATACCAGCCGTCCCTCCCACAGCACTGGACTTCTCTGCTTGTTTCATAAGTCATCGCAGTGGCCACACAGAACTCAAAGACAATACTCATGATTTATCGAGTTATCAGCAATGTGTTGTTATTTAGTGTCACAGGTTATAAACCAGGATCAAGAGTAACTCAGGATACAGTTCTTCAATCAGAACAACTTCTCGTCAGCTGTGCGCGGAGGCTGACTTCTCTCTGGCCCTTAGTCCTTCAGCCCTGCCTGTGCCCCATTTGGGCAAATAGTACAAAGCTTATTAACTTTGTCAATAAGTGCTTCAACCTGAAGGTACTCAGTTCTATAGCCCCACAGTCCTCAAATGTGGCTCTGCCCAGAGACACCCCACTCCACCAGGAAGCTCTCTCTTCCTGTATGTTGGCACTCTCACAGTAGCTGCCTCACTCCATGGGCCAGGAAGCTTACTGTGCCATCTCACATGCCAGTCTCCAGTGTCCCTGCTCTCCTCTGTGTCCCCTGGGTCTAAAAAGACTCCAAGTCCAAAGGAAGCTCCCTTTTCTTCTGGGTGGTAGGGAGGTACCCTGCTGTGGGATTGGCTATCTTTTAAAAACCTTGTGGGATTGCAGAATTGGCTAATCCCTTCCATATATCTTATTTGCATTATTAGCAGGCCATCCAGTCCCCTTGGTGGGCCACCAGCCGTTGACTTGCATAGTCCCACTCAATCATACAAAATCGTGAAGGCGGGCTAGAAAGGTCATAGAATGTAGTCCATTGTCCCACAGCTGTCTTCAGTCACCAGTCTGGGTATGAGCAGGCTCCCAGTAGCAGGCACTTCGATTTCTCCTGTCTTGTCATTCCTGTCATGTCTGCTGACATCCCATTGGCTCACGTCACAACTTAGTCATATCATAATGTGGAAGATGTGCCCTGGGCAGCTTCGTGCTCAGCTGAACTTTGATTATTAAAGAAAGAAATGCCATTGCTCAGACCAGCTGCGAGTTTTAAAAAGTAATCATAGCATGTAGGTGGGCCACTGGTACACTGTGCATTACCTATTCACATCACTTTGCCTTTTTTCCTTAACATGAATATGAGGGGGCTTTGTCTTTTATAAGCAATAAAAATATGTTCTCATATTCAGTTTCTTTTACCTTTTTGTTTTGTTTTCTTGACATCCTGAGATTTCAAAATTGTATGTAGTCAAGCCTGTCAGTCTCTCTATGGCTTCTGTGTTGTATGTCTTGCTACTATTACTCAGAAAATTAAGAATACCCAGTTCAGAAAAAGAAACAGAGAAACAACCTGAAGTAGCAGCAATGGAATGAGTAAATTACGGAGATAACCTACATTCTCACATTTCCTTTTGGCTCTGGTAGCCACTTCAATAGATGATCCTTGCAGCACTGTGTGAGGGAACAAAGTCTAGTGGACCTGGGCTCTGAAAGTGAATTAGGATTTAGATACGGGGAAGAGAAAGGAGAAGGTAGGTGTCCAGGCGAAAGGAACAGTATAAGATAAACTGGGGGCACAGGTAAAGGTGGCTGAAGTGGACCGCATGGGACAGAGTGTGCACGCTGGGAACCACCGGAGATACGCTGGACAGGGCAGCTGAGGACAGTGTTTGGAGAATAGAACAGAGGATAAAGTGGTTACAAGTGAACATCAGGATTAGAAGAAAGAAATCAAGTGTAAAAAGGTATGCCCTGCAGTCTTACCACTAAAGATGGAAGCAGTTAAGTACCTAACAAAAAGGAAACGGTTGAGTAAATTAAAGCATAGCCACATGATGGAATACTAACATCGAGAAGTGTCGTTTTTGGAGGCTGTGTGGAAAAACTTGGAAATTAGAGTGAAAAAAGATGATTAAAAAGCATATAAAATCGTAATTATGATTACAACTATTTAAAGAAATATGCATATGGGGAAAAAAGAAATACTTCAAAATTAAGAGATGCATTTGGACCAGTGATTATTTTTTTCTCTTAAAAATCTTTATTGTTTTCATTTTCTGTAATATTTTTAAAGGCAGGTGTTAGTAGATTGGAAATCAGCAGAGGCCTTTTAAGGCTTCCTGAAGGTGACCTAGGGGATGAGGGCTGTGTGCTGCTTGGAAGGCGAGAGGTCAGGTCTGCCCGTTGGGATGTGTGAGCCAGGAGGAAAGACTCCATTCCAGGCTTTGGTCTCTAGTACTGGCCCTTTGGTCTTAGTCCAGGGATGATAAAAGTCCTTTTTTGTTTTCCAGGGTCTCCTCATGCTGCTACAGAACCTACCTACGATACACTGGGGCAACGAAGAGATTGGGCTGCTTCTTGCGGAGGCATACAGACTCAAGTACATGTTTGCCGATGCTCCCAATCACTACCGCCGATAGGTGCTGTCTCCCCATATGGACCCAGACTGCCCCCATCTCTGATGGCAATCTGATCACTGTGGCCACTGTGCGAGCTGTGGACCCCGGCCGGAACCACTCCTGCTGTAAAAAGCTCACACCCGTCGCCCAGGTCTTAACTTTCGGCGTGCCTGTCCACCACTCCATGTTTGTGGGTGTGTCTCTTGGACCACTATCAGTATTCCGTGCCATGTGGATGGGCCCAGGTCTGGGAGAAAACAGAAAAGGAGGTACAGGGTCATCTGCCCCTCTAAAAGAAACTGGATAAAAGAAGGGGAAGGCTCAGGGTCTCTCAACTCACATTCTTCCTACATGGACTGGCTTTCACCTCCCAGACCCAACTGATGTCCTTGTTCCTTGTGACGTAGTTTAATTTGATCGCAGGTCAGAAACGCCGTCTGTTTAAGGCTCCTGGCCCTTCTCTCTCCCTGCTCTCCTGGCCCTTCCCATTGCACCCTGACTGAGCCAGTGAGGGCAGGTTTTCAAGACAATTGCTCTCAGGTGGAAGAGGCACCAATGGTCATCACTCTGGGAAGAGGCAGACACCCAAGGGCTAGGAGTGTTATTTTTTCTTTTCTCACCAGATGTCTGTGTGTGCATGTCTGTGTGCATGTGTCTACATGTGCACATACCCGCCTATCAGCATTTAAGTATGTGTTTGAATGTCTCTGACCAGACTGGCCCCATAAAATCCATTTGGGAAGGGTCCTAGGGACCAGGTGTCCAAGCTTCCTTAAGAAGGATCAGGGTAGAGGAGGGAGGAGAGGTGGTTTTACCTCTCCAAACCCTCCTTCTATGATGACCCACTCCAAGACATTATGTGTAAATTGTGTTATTATGTATATGGGTAAAGATGTACAAATATATGTCCTCTTTGTAGCAGATATGATTTTATATTTATAATGTGCATCAACATGTGAAAGCAATCTAGGTCACTAGCACAGTTGAAGTTGCCAGGCCAGCAGCTTCAGCGACTCCAGGTTGCTGGGAGGGGAGTGAGCAGAGTCTGCTGGCGTCAGTAAGGCTGAGCAGATGGAGCTGCTCTTACAGCCTGTGGCAGCCATCCAAGCATCAATGTCTCAGAGTTTTCCTCCCATCCCCTTTCTTTCCACTCCTCCTTCGGCCTTTCTGCTTCCTTCCCTCTAAAGCAGAAAAGGCAGGGAGACCGAGCTCTCTCTAACACTCCTAACAGCCTCTCAGAGGGGGACTGCCCAGGCAGAAGCCCTTTCTGCATGTTTTCAGCCTCTGCCTTTTCCCAGACTCTGGAGAGGGCTTTTGTTTCTACATATTTTTTAAGTCAGCATCTTTTTAAGGGCACAAGCTGTGACTGACAAGTCAGTGCCAAGGAAAGCAGTTTCCCTGGTGTCCCTTGGTTTTGGGGGCTCTTCTCAGAGGCCTTCTGTGTCCCCCACACTGTCACCATCACACCCTGCACAGTTCATGAGACCTGTGTTCAGTTTTTGCTGTTCGGTAGTGGGGAAGTGGGGGCAGGGGGCGGCAAGCAGCTGTCATCCTCTTGGAAAACCAAGCAGGATCCCCAGTGGAGTGACCTTGAGCCTCATTGCCAGTGAAGCCCCACCATGCCAGGATGTGTTACGTTTCTCATCCGGAGCTGTTTCTCAGGCATTCTTCCTCACCCTTTCTTTTCCCCTTCCGTGTGCCTCAATAGTTTCCTTCACAGAGGGAGAGGACTGGTGACCCTCCCTCAACCGGACTAACTAAAGAAAGACACTTGTGTTCCCAAGTGGTGGTTTTATTTTTTTAGTTTTTATGTTTGTATGAGAAATTGTGGCTTAAGTGAAAGAATTGTAAATAAATAGTGTATTTCCTCCGCTATCTGCTGGCTTTTGGGGGTTTTTTTCTCCCATGAATGTGTATAACCTGAAACCTAAGGAGTCTCTTTCTTGAGTTTCTCTTAACTGGTTAATACCAGTAAGTCTAATAAATATGGGGGACAAGTCTTCTGTAGAGTAAGCAGAGGATCAATGAAAAGCATTCTCAGAGTATCTCAGCAACTGTTTACTGAGCATCTGCTATGTGAAAGGTACTGTGGAGCCTTCTGCAAAGATGAAGGACATGGTTGCCAGTAGCTGATGTTTATGGAGCACCTTACCAAGCACTGCAGTACGCACCTTACATGGATGATTTCAGCTACCCAAAGGGAGTGTGTAATGTAATGAACGCTAGAAAATGGGCAAGAACTTCAATGCTGGACAAAAGCCTGGAGATACCTAGCTCTGCACTCTCAGTCTCCACGGCCAGAGTCTGAGCTAGAATACAGGCACACCTCTTGGCTTGCCAACCTGGTGTTTTTTCCACCTAGCCATAAAGAACTCAAATGTGTTTAAAGACTGGCTTTGCATTAGGGTCATCATTATGTTTTTTTGATGGTGGTGGCTATTATTGGTTGGTTTTTCTCTTGGCAACTGTCTTAGTGCTCCTGTCACCAAAATGCCACAGGTGGGTGGCTTTCACCAGCAGAACTGTATACTTTCTCACAGTTGAGGAGAAGGAAAGCCTGATTTCAGAATGCCGACTTTCAGGAAAGCCTTTCTCTGGGGGAAGTCCTTGATTATTTCTAGCTTCTGTTCCTCTGCTCCATGTCAGTCTTCACGTAGCATTCATCTGCCCTTCTGCTTGTGCTTCCTGCTCTGTGCCTAAGCTGCTCTTTTCTCAGAGGTGATTAGCTTATAACACCCTATAACCAAACAAAGAAAACCTCTATTCCTAAATACGATTACATCCACAGATACAGAACTTAAAGATTTGCAACACATTTTTTTTTGGGGGGGGGGGCGGACATAATTCAATCCATGACAGAAAACTTACTCTGAAATATTGACTAATTAGAATGGTTTTCCCATTTACTAATTCCTTTTTAGAATTCCTCTGAGAGTGTTTCTTGACTTGAGTCATTAAGAACAATCTAAGGATTGCCTGGTGTGATGCTGTAGGATAAGCACTGGACTGCAAAACAAGGTCACTGGTGCAAACCCGCCAACCACTCCTTGGAAACTCTTTACAGCAAGGGTCAGGGGAACCTTTTTTCTGTCATTTGGATATTTATAACATCATTTGTGGGCTATACAAAACTTTCCACTTAAAAATTAGCTATATTTGCTCAAACATTTAATTAACCCTAGTGTGAAGCTGGATCTGCGGTTGCCTTAGCAGGACCAGATCAAATAATTTTGTCCATCCATCCTCCCCACCCTCTCATCGCTTCACAGGGTCACTATGAATCAGAACACAATCAATGGCACTTAACAAGAACAAGGATTAAATTCAGCTGAGAGTAAAATAAAACAACAGTGGCTTACACAATGTGTCTGCTAACCTGAAGATCAGCATTTCAAACCTATCAGTTGCTGCACAGGAGAAAGGTGAGACTGTCTGCTTCTATTAAGATTTAGTCTTGAAAACACTATATAGGGTTGCTATGAGTCAAAATCAACTCAATGGCAGTGGGATTTGATTTTGGTATACAATTTGGAAGGATCCCTCTTGGTGCAAAGGTTAAAGTGCTCAGCTGTCAAGCAAAAAGTTGGTGATTCAAGCCAGCTGCTCCACAGGAAAAAGATGTGGCAGTGTGTTCCATGAAAAGTACAGCCTTGGAAACCCTAGGGCCAGTTCTGCTGTGTCCTGTAGGATCCCTGTGAGTTGGAATCTGTTCAAAGGCAGCAGGTTTTTGGATCCACATGGAAATTGACTTCTTCCTCACATAAAAATGAAAATCCAGCGCTGGTAGGGTGACTTTTTCACAAAGTCCTTTGGACCCTGGACGTCTTCTTTATGTCTTCACGACCCAGGATGGCAGCCAGTACTCCAGCTATTGTATTCAATTCCCAAGGAGCAGGACAGATTAAGGAAGGGAAAATGTAGTTGAAAGTGTGTATATTTATGTTCTGCTATGGATGTTCTTAACAACAACATTTTTTTTTTAAAGAAGAGAATGAAGGAAACATGCCAATAGTGTTTTAAGAAAGGTTCCAGAAGCTGCCTCCCAACACTTCGCTTCCAACTTATTGGCCAAAATTTAGTCCTATGGAAGGAGATGGGGATAAGACGCTTGTGGCACAATAGTGAATAATTGCTATCAGGACTGACTGTGCGGGTCGGAAATGTAAAGGTAGATGTTTTGTACCAAAAGGAGGAGAGTGATTGATTTTGTGATCCAGGAGCAGAGGTCCCTGGGACCATCAAATGAGAAGAGTAGAGTGCCTGGGCCCTACCCAGAGAAACAGTGATGCCAGAAATGGAGGCAGAGACAATGAAGTGGACAGATGGAGCAGCTGGGGACACTGAACTCAGGGAGGGAGAGGGGTTGTGTGCTGATGGCTGGGAGGGGGGTGGGAAGCCTGTGGGGTGTACCCTTTGGTAGTTTGATGATGCATGAAGGGATTGTAATCATTGCAATGAAACGAAATATAATAGGATGAATGTAAAACTGATGTCCTCCCATGTAAACCCACATAATTCACAATAAAAACTTTAAAAAATTTTTTTGTCCTATGGTTGTTCATATCTAGTTGTAACGGAGGCTGGTGGACATAGTCTATTCCGGCAGCTACCCACCTGGCTAAGCATCAGAATTCTATTAATGTGGAAGAAGGAAGGAACGGATCTTAGGATTCTAGTAGTAATATCTACCATAAAAACCTTTGAAAATAGAGATCAGACTTTCCCAAAGGCATTCAGAGGGAAATCTGACTTCAGAATGCAGTGACTCTTCACAATAAGTTTTGGAATTGAATCTTTGTCATAAAGCACTGATAGTATTTCTACTTGATATAATTTGGGCTGTGGCCATTAACTGCTACTGAGGCTGGTAGAAAAAAGAACTAATCTGAACTGTTCTACATTTTAAAAATCAGGTTTTCATTCCTACAGGAAGCCAAGCATTTTCTGAAAGATGTTTGATCATGGCTAGAGAATTAATGAAATCTTTGAAATGAATCCTGGCATACTCTGACCTGCAGTTTATCCAATGTTTCCGCAATCTGCATTTTTACAGTTCTGCTTACATAGGCCTTACCTTTGTTTTCATTCATCGATGAAGGGATAGTGGCACAGATTCCTCAAATAGTGGCCTCATTTGCTTCCAAAAGCAAGAGCCTCTTGTTGACAGCATTTGGCTTGTTGTAGAGTTTGCGTGTCAAATGGCTTTGTAAAGCTTTTGAGGATTGGAGACAGAAACTAAGCCCCCAGTAACTGAACCTTTCATACCTCTCTCCCTGGGACTTCCAACCTCTGACTTCTTGGACACCACTTTGAAAGCTACAAGAAGCCCATTTTAAATATAAAGACATAGATTAAAGGACTCAGAGGAGGTGATTTTAGACCCACGATGAAATTCACACAGAATCAGAACATAAAAGCACATTGCCATGAAACCAGAATCATCCAACCTGTGCCAGGTTACCAGGGTATCTGCAGCATACTTACAGCTATGCCAAATCAAAGAAGCCCTTGACGAAAAGCATCCCCTTATTTTGGCAAAGGCTGAATTCAAATTCTTGGAAGTAAGGAAAAACTCTGTCAGTTTGGTAGTTTCTGCTGGTAGTTTGTGAACTGTGGCTTCTGGGAGTAAGTGTGACAGTCCCCGCCTGAATGAGAGCTGTAATGAGGAATCTGGGAGCCAGCCATGGGACTCCACTTTCTTTGTCACTACTTTTGCTTGTCTCAACAGTGACCCCACTTATTCATTGCAAGTACCTTTTTTCAAGTAAAGTGTTACAATGAAGGATACAAAGACCTGGAGTTAGAAAACCACAGGGGAAGAACAGACTGCACATTTTTCAAACTGAAAGAACTAAAGAAAAAATGCAAGTCTTGGCTTGTAATATTGAAGTATTCCATGAACAAAGTATTGTATAAAGCAGGAAACATCAAAAGAAGATGGAAGGATTACAAGAGTCACTGTACCAAAAATAATTGGTTGACATTCAGCCATTTCAGGAAGTAGCAAATGATCAAGAACTGATGGTATTCAAGAAAGAAGTCTAGCTGCACTGAAGGCACTGGTGAAAAACAAGGCTCCAGGAATTGATGGAATGAATACCAATTGAAAGGTTTCAACAAACCAATGTAGTGCTGGCAGGTGACTCACTCCTCTATGCCAAGAAATTTGGAAGACAGCTACCTGGCCAATCAACTAGAACAGATCTGTATTTGTGCCCATCCCAAAGAAGATTGACCCAACAGAATATGTGGATTATCTAACAATATTATTAACATCACATGCAAGTAAACTTTTGCCGAAGATAATTCAAAAAGTACATTGACAGGGCCAGAAACTCAAGCTGGATTAAGGAGAGGAGGTAAATCAAGGGATATTACTGCTGCTGTCAGATGGATCTTGGCTGAAAGCAGTGAATACCAAAAAGATGTTTACCTATGTTTTATTGACTATGCAAAAGCATTTGACTTTGTAGATCATAATAAAAAAATAGTTAACAGTGCAAAGAATGGAAATTCCAGAACATTTCATTGTGCTCATGCAGAACCTGTACATAGACCAAGAAGCAGTCATCAGAACAAGGGGATACTGAATTATTTTAAATCAGGAAAGATGTGCATCAGGGTTGTATCTTTTCACCATACTTACTCAATCTGTTTGCTGAACAAGTAATCTAAGAAGATGGACTATATTTAGAAACACACAACATCAAGAGGAGAAAAAAGGCTCATTAATAACCTTCAATGTATATAAATGATAGAACCTTACCTGTTGAAAGTGAAGAACACTTGAAACACATACTGATGAAGATTAAAGAATACAGCCTTCAGTATAGCTTGCACCTCAATATAAAGAAAATAAAAATCCCCACAAATGGACCAATAAACAACATCATTATAAATGTAGACAATATTGAAGTAGTCAAAGGTTTCATTTTTCTTAGATCCACAATCAATACCCAAAGAAACAGCAGTCAAGAAATCAAACCACTTATTGCATTAGGGCAAGTCTATTGTAAAAGATCTCTCTAAAGTGTTAAAGAGAAAAGGTGTCACTTTAAAGACTAGGATGCACTTGGGCCCAAGCCATGATATTGTCAATCACCTCTTATTCATGAGGAAGCATAACAATGAATAAAGAAAACTGGAGAAAAATTGATACATTTTAGTTATGGTGCTGGTGAAGAACATTGAGTACATAATGAACTGTCAAATGAATGAACCAATTTGTTTTGAAAGTATATCCAGAATGATACTTGAAAGCAAGGTTGGTAAGGCTTTCTTTCATGGACTTTAAACATGTTACCAGGAGGAACCAGTCCCTGGAGAAGAACCCCACACATGTGTCAACCCATCTCATTTTGAGGGTCAGTGAAAAAGAGGAAGACACTCAATGAGGTGGCTTGACACAGTGGCTACAACAATGGGCTCAACCTACGAAAGCTGGAGGACTTTGTGAGGATGACACAGGACTGGGCAGTGTTGTGTTCTGCTGTACATGGACTCATTATGTGTGCAAACCACCTTGATGAGAACCAACCAACACCACATTTCTCTACTAAGAGCTTTTCTCTTTCCCTTCATTTCTACTATGTTTACTTTTACCTTATAGAGCATAGTTATAATAGCCGTTTTCGAGTCTTTAATAATTCCAACATCTGAGTAATCTTGGGCTTAGCATCTTTTGATAATCTTTTCCCAGAAAATTAGTCATATTTACTAGTTCTTCATATGTTGAGTAATTTTGGATTATATGCTGACATTTTGAATTATTATGTTGTTAGACATAATAAATGTTGTTGTGTGCCATCGAGTCAGTTCCAATTCACAGCAACCCTATTTAGTGTTTCTGAGAGTGGCTGGTGGGTTTGAACTGCCACCCTTGCAGTTAGTAGTCCAGGGCTTATCCTACAGCACCACATCAAGGCTATTAGATGCTACATTTTATTTAAAATCCTCTAGAACAGAGATCAAAGGGGCTCTGGTAGTGTAATGGTTATGAATCAGGCTGCTAACCTCAAGGCAGGCAGTTCGAAACTACTAGCTGTTCTGCAGGAGAAAGATGAAGCTTCCTGCTCCCATAAAGATTTGCAGCCTCGAAAATCCTGCACAGGGTCACTATGAGTCAGAACCGACTCCACGGTACTTAACAACATCAACAACAAAGCAGGGATCAACCAACTACAACCTGTGGGTCAAGCACAGCTTCCTACTATTTTTATAAATAAAGTTTTATTAGAACACAGCCATGCCTTTTATGTACTGAATATGCCTGCTTTGGCAGCTACATCCTCAGGTGTGGGATAGCTGTAATAGAGATAGTCCATAAAGCCTACATTATTTACTATCTGGCCCTTTACAGAAAAAGTTGCCCTTGCTCTAGAAAATTTGAATTTTGTTTTGTTTTAGCAGACAATCAACCCAGTTAGGTTCAAATTGCAAGTTCTTTGTTATCTGTGGGTCATGGTTCTAATAGTTGTTCAGTTTTTTCATAGACTTTGCTTTGCTACTTTGGGTTTGCTTTGATCATGCAAAACCTGTACCAGTTCCTGTACAGCATTGTTGTTGTTAAGTACCATGGAGTCCGTTCCAACTCATAATTTGGACGGGAGCAGAAAGCCTCATCTTTCTACTGCAGAATGGCTGGTAGTTCCAAACTGCCAACTTTGAGATTAGACCTGGAGATTAGCAGCCCGATTCATAACCACCACGCTACCAGAGCTCCTTAGGCAATGCCCTTTCTCCTGCAAGCTCTTCTCCAGGAAGAGCGCTGTCATGGTGACTGACAGTGGATCCTTTTCCTAGTCCAGTAGCCAGCGTTTTCGTTATTAAGTGCCACAGAGTTGGTTCTGAATCATATGCTGCACATTATAGGATTTTTGAGGCTGTAAATCTTTGTGAGTGCAGAAAGCCCCATCATTCTCCCACGGAGCAGCTGGTGGGCTCAAACTGTTGATCTTGTAGCTAGTAGTCCAGTATTTATCCTGCAGAGCCTCTGTACTTCCATAGCCAGAGTAATGGAGTTCTTAGTGAAATTTTAGTTGTCTTTGCTGTTGCTGCTCCATTACTCAGGCCCACTCTTGGGGCAGGTCCAGGAGAGAAAACAATGTTATAATGGAGTGTCTCTTTACATGCTTGGCTTGCGGGGCTCCTTCGCCCCAGTCCTCTGATCTGGAAGACAGGGTTTTTCAGAGGTTGAATTTTTGCTATCTGTGCTACCATGCAGCTCCCCAACTGGGGCCTACTCTTTGATAAAGCCTTGAGAGAAAAGAGCTAAAAAATGAGAGGAACAGATTGCACCTTCATGCTTTACGTTCCCTTCCTCAATCCTCTGCTTGTTTACTGTTTATTTTCAAGTAATTGTGTGTTGTCCAGAGTTTTATCAGTGGGGGGGGAGAGGTTGCAGTCAGTTTGCTTCATCGTGCCTAGCACCAGAAATCCTCCAGACTTTTTTTGACTACAACCCACAGTCAAAAAACAAAAACACATTTTCCATTGAGACCCAATACACACACATGCACATAAAAATGATAAACATTTCAAAAATAATACCCTGACTGTGTGTGATGGCCTCTGACCTATTCTATTGTCTTTCTGTTTTTTAAAAATGCTGGCCAGGACTCATTACTGAGAGCTGATCTGAGCTGGAAAACACTCCTCTAAACATTATGACTGAAATGGGAGAGGCTGTTGTTACCAGCTGAAACAAATTTAAGCACACTTCAACAAGTCCTGAATAATATATGTCAAAGCTGGTGGTGCAATAAATGTATGAATTTAAAATGTGAGGAGAATCGTATTATAACCTTAGAGTGTAGCAAGGCTTTAAACCTGTACATTTCCAGTTACACCCTCTGCTGAGAATTTGCATTTCCACCTTAGAGATACTGAATCAGAATCTACATTTTAACAAGATCCCCAGCTAACGCTGGGGTATACAGATGACTCACCTGGGAATCTACAAGATCAGCGTTCTCCAAATGAGAAAGGATCCCATTTCACACCTCCTCCCGAATCCTGGACAAAAATGAATTGAGTTGTGACTCTGGTGATTTTTATAGTCAAAAATAGCCAACTCACAATCATATCGTTCTATTCTAAGTCACTTCAAGCCTAAATTTTAAATTAGGCACCAGATACCATGGATTATTTGCAAAATCAACAGCCAGACGCCAACTCTACAGTTTCAGAGGAAAACAAGGTGGTAATTATTGATGCCTGATACCCACTGCTTTCTTCCACTCCCCCACCCCGCACCCCACAATAAAATCACATGGGTAATAAATATTTGAACTAGGTACTGATCTTTGGCAAGTTAAAGGATTTATATAAAGAAACTACCCAAAGAGAATGAGGTGGTTGCCTACAACAGTAATTTCAAGTACCTCCGAAACACTCACCTTGATTATGGATTACAGAAACCTCCAGAATATAGTAAACTTGATGGCTCGAAAGTACTTCCAAAATATAATACACTTGATTAAAAGTATGAGAAATGTCTTATGATTCTGTACTTGAAATTCTGTGTTTACATAAAATAGTACTTGATACACAAGCTGTCCAAAGCAGATGGTCCCTGTTTTCCTCCTCACCTACTTTTGGTTTTCTAAAATATTTCCTTTTCAAAAATAAAAGACATCACTTCTCCCTGATTCCCTCATGCAGAGTTACATATTTGGGGAGGTGGGGTGCAAAACAGTGGCAGAAAAACAACTACATTGCAGAAGCAGGATAAATGAATAAGAGAAAGGATGGAATGAATGGGGAACCTTCACCACCACCACTATCATCTCTACCCCTATCACACACACATACACACATACACATCTGGGATTTCAGCTCTCTGGTAGCGTAGTGGTTACGAATCAGGCTGCGAACCGCAAGGTCGGCAGTTCAAAATTACCAGCCGTTCCGTGTCAGAAAGATGAGGCTTTCTGCTCCCGTAAGGATTCACAGCCTCGGAAACCCTGTACAGGGTTGCTATGAGTCAGAACCGACTCCATGGCACAGACAGACAACAAAGTCAACTTAAATTCTTCCCAGTCTAGGGAACCCATCTATGTACTTATTGCCCACCCCAGATGCCTGAATACAGCAATCTCTTGAAAAGTTGGCCTGTGATTTCAAGATTAGAAAGTACATAGCGAGAAACAAGGGACTTAGCTTGCGATGCTACATTAAAACTCCCTTCTTCTCTGCTCAGTCTTTTCAAAACATAATGAAAAAGCTCTATCTCACCCTGATTGAACCTCACACAAAGGAGCTATACTTCAATTCACTTGGCAGAGTTGTGCCTCCAAAGTGGATCAACCCTTGCTCATAGACGGAACTATTTGGTTTAGATATTTCAAAAACCTGTCTTCTTTGGATATACATTAACAAAGTCTGAAATGGAAGGGATTTCTATTTTATAGCTCCAGCAATTTAAAGGGGGAAATCATCGTGTTTTCAGGCCCTCTTGGGCAAGAGGGCAAGAAAAGACACAGGGAGATAAGAGCTTATATCCTGTGGGAGGTAGCTGTTGCAGAAGACCCAGGCAGAACCAGACACTCCATTCTTTACAGTAGCAGTCTCTATGGAGGGAGTTGTTGTTGTTATGTGCCGTGGAGTCGGTTCCGACTCATGATGACCCTGTACAGGGTTTCCGAGACAGTAAATCTGTATGGGAGCTGAAAGCCTCCTCTTTCTCCCGCAGAACAGCTGGTACTTTCAAACTGCTGACCTTGCGGTTCGCAGCCTGATTCGTAACCACTATGCTACCAGAGCTCCTTATGGAGGGAGTGGTGTGTTGTAAATTCCAACCTCTGTGTTGTTGTTGTTGTTGTTAAGTGCCATCGAGTCACTTCCGACTCATAGCAACTCTGTATAGGGTTTCCAAGGAGTGGCTGGTGAGTTTGAACCACTGATCTTGAGGTTCAAACTGACTTTGCGGTCTAGTCCTTTATCCCACAATGCCATACCAGGAATATAGGGTTGTTATGAGTCGGAACCAACTCAACTTCATTTAACAACATGCTTGTAGCTATGTCCCATTTGGGAACCAGTTTTATTTGTTATGTTAACAAGGTAGAATTTGTGTGGTTGTAGTGGTAATGGGCCATGGCGTTGGTTCCGACTCATAGCAACCTTGTATAGGGATTCCGGGACAGTAAACCTTTACGGGAGCAGAAAGCCTCATCCTTCTCCTGCGGAACAGCTGGTAGTTTCAAACTGCTGACCTTGAGGTTTGCAGCCTGACTTGTAACTACTATGCTACCAGAGCTCTTTAGAAGTTGTGTAGGGTGTGTTTTAAATCTATCTCTTTAGATACAAGAGTAGGGCAAGCAATCAAGTAAGCACAGAGAGGAAGATAAATGCCATGTGATCACCAAGCAACCTAGGAACAACCCACCGTCATCCAGTGGATTCTAGCTCATTGTTGTTAGGTAACATCGAGTCAGTTCTGACTCATAGCAACCGTATGCATAACAGAATGGAAACACTGCCTGGTCCTCACAATCACAATCATCCTCACAATCATTAAGCTTAAGCCCATTATTGCTGCCACTGTGCCAATCCATCTTTGGCGGTCTTCCTCTTTTTCGCTGACCCTCCAGTTACCATGATGTCCTTTTCTAGGAACTGGTCCCTCCTTAGAATATGTCCAAAGTTTGAGAGATGAAGTATCACCATCCTGACTTCTAAGGAGCTTTTGGCTGTACGTCTTCCACACAGATTTGTTTATTCTTTTCCAACACCATAACTCAAACACATCAATTCTACCGTTTTACTAATTCATTGTCCAACTCATGGCTTGGGTCAGGCGCGCCTTAGTCCTCAAACTGACATCTTTGCTCTTGAACACTGTAAAGAGGTCTTGCACAGCTGATTTGCCTAATGCAATACGTCATTTGAGTTCTTGACTGCTGCTTCCTTAAGTGTTGATGGTGGATCAAAGCAAAATGAAATCCTTGATAACTTCAATCTTGTCTCCATTTATCATGGTGTTATTTATTTGTCCAGCGGTAAGGAGTTTTGTTTTCTTTACATTGAGGTGCAAACCATATTGAAGGCTATGGTCTTTGACTTGATCAGTAAATATTTTAAGTTCTCTTCTCTTTCACCAAGCAAGGTTGTATCATCTGCATATCTCAGGTTGTTAAAGAGTCTTCCTCCAATCCTAATGCCACCTTCTTCATATCATCCATTCGCTCAGATTATTTGCTCAGTGTATAGAGTGAACAAGTATGGTGAAAGGATACAGCCCTGGTGCAAACATTTCCTGATTTTGAACCATTCAGTGTCCCCTTGTTCTGTTCGATTGATTGCCTCCTGCTCTATGTGCAGGTTCCTCATGAGCACTATTAAATGTTACAGAAAATTCATTCTCTGCAAAGTTGTCCATAGCTTGTCATAATTCACACAGTTGAAAGTCTTTGCATAGTCAATAAAGAATAGGTGTGGTTACGAGTCATGCTGCTAATCTCAAGATCAGCAGTTCAAAACTACCAACCGTCCCACAGGAGAAAGATGAGGCTTTCTGCTCCCTTAAAGATTTATAGCCTCAGAAACCCAATACAGGGTCTCTATGAGTCAGAACCGACTCCACAGCACACCACCACCACCACCACCACCACCAAACATATTTCTGGTACTCTCTGCTTTCAGCCAAGATCCATCTGATGTCAGCAATGATATCCCTCATTCAATGTCCTCCTCTTAATCTGGCTTGAATCTCTGGCAGTTCCCTGTCAATGCACTGTTACAACCATTTTAAAAATTATCTTTAGCAAAATTTTATTTGTTGTTGTTTTTGTCAGGTGCCATTGAGTCAATACCAACTCATAGCGACCCTATGTACAACAGAACGAAACACGAAACCTCACAATTGTTGCCACACTTAAACCAAATTTACTTGTATGTGTTATTAATGACACTATCCAATGATTTCTGCATTACGTTGGGTCACCTCTCTTTGAAATGGGCACAAATATGGATCTCTTTTAATCAGCTGGCCATAGTAGCTGTCTTCCAAATTTCTCAACATAGATGAACAAGTGCCTCCAGTTCTGCATCAGTTGTAAGATTTCTCAACATAGATGAACAAGTGCCTCCAGTTCTGCAAATTGTAAGATTTCAATTTGCATTCCATCAATTCCTGGATCCTTGTTCTTTGCCAATACCCTTAGTGTACCATGGATGTCCTATTTCAGTAGCATTTGCTCTTGATCATATGCTATCTCTTGAAATGGCTGAACATCATCCATTTCTTTTTGGTACAATGACTCTATGTATTCCTTCCATGTTCTTTTGCTGCTTTCTATATCATTCAATATTTTGCCTATAGAATCCTTCGATATTTCAAGTAGAGGCTTGAATTTTTTCTTCACATTATTCAACTTGAGAAATATTGAATGTGTTCTTCTGTTTTGGTTTTCTAACTCCAGGTCTTTGCACATCTCCTGTAATATTTGTTTTTGACTTCTCGAGCTGCCCTTTGGAATTTTCTGTTTAGTTCTTTTACTTCCTCATTTCTTCCATTTGCTTTAGCATCTCTACACTGAAGAATAAGTTTTAGAGTCTTTTTTGACATTCATTTTGGTCTTTTCCTTCCTTCTGGTGACCCTTTGCTTTCTTCCTGTATAATATACTTGATGTCATCCCACAACTCTTCTGGTCTTCAGACATTAGTGTCTAATGCATCAAATGTGTTCTTCAGATGGTATCTAAATCCAGGTGGGATATGTTCAAGGTCTTATTTAGGCTCTTATGGACTTGTTTTAATGAAAGTAACCCAGCCTGAACTTGCATATGAGCAATTGATGGTCTGTTCAACAGTCTACCCCTGACCTTGTTTTGATGGATGATATGGAACTTTTCTACCATCTCTTTTCACAAATGTAGCCAATTTGATTTCTGTGTATTCCACTGATGAGGTCCATGTGTACAATCCATCTTTTATGTTATTTTAAAAAGGTTTTTGCAATGAAGAAGCCACTGATCTCCAGCATCGTATCTATCACCAAGGCCATATTTTCCAACTACTGGTCCTTCCTCTTTATTCCCAACCTGTACATTCCAATCACTGGTAACGATCAATACATATTGATTGCATGTTTGATCAATTTGAGACTGAAAAAGCTGGTAGAATCTTCAATTTCAGCATCACTGACTTTAGTGGTTGCTGTATAAATTTGAATAATATTGGTATTAACTGGTCTTCCTTGTAGGCATATGGCTATTATCCTATCACAGACAGCGTTGTACTTAAAGACAGATTTTGATATGTTCTTTTTGATAATGAATGCAATGCTATTCCTCTTCAATTTGTCATTCCTGGCATACTAAACCACATGATTGTCAAAATACCAGTCCATTTCAGCTCACTAGTGCCTAGGATATCGATGCTTATGCATTCCATTTCATTTTTGACAATTTTCAATTTTCTTGGATTCTTACTTTGTATATTCCACATTCTTATTATTAATAGATATTTACAACTGTTTATCTTCATTTTGAGTTGTGCCGCATCAGCAAATGAAGGTCTGGAAAGCTTTATTCTATTCTCATCTTCCTGGTGGACTCTACTTTGAGGAGGCAGCTCTTCCATATTCGTATCATCAGCACCAACCTGAGGGTCTCATCTTCCAGCACTATATCTGACAATATTCTGGTGCTCTTCATCATGTTTCAGTATTCAATATTCTGATGCTGACAGTGTTCCACTGCTATTCATAAGGTGGTTAAACATTTAGAAGTAGTCCGCCTCTCCTTCTTCCTAGTTTGTCTTAGTCTGGAAGCTCAGCTATTTGTTTACCATGGGCATACCCCACTGGTATTTAAAATACCCATGGCATAGCTTCCAGAATCACAGCAACAAGCAAGCCACTGCAGTACGACAAACTGACAAATGAGTGGTGGATTCTATTTTATATAGGACAGAGTAAAATTGCCCCTTCGGGTGTCTGAGACTGTAAATCTCTAAGGAGCAGGCAACCTCATCTTTCTCCTTGAAGCGGCTGGTGGGTTTGAACCACCAACCTTGCAGTTAACAGCCCTAATGCTTAAGTCACTATACCACCAAGGCTGAAAAAAAGACAAGGACCTTCCTCCAGAACAGAGACAGACAGAGAGCCTCCCCCTATCACCAGCACCCTGTATTTGGACTTGTAGCCTCCTAAACTATGAGAAATTAAGTTTATTAATCTTCATTAAAACAGCCACTGTTGGTATTTGTGTTATAGCAGCACTAGGTAGCCAAGATAGCAGCTAAGAGTGAGCACTTACTATGTACATACTAGACATAGCTACCCTACATAAGTGAATTATTTCTCATAGCAATCCAGCAAGTTAGGTGAATTTTTCATCATTCTTGGAGCACAGTGACTCCATAGGATAAGCAATGGACTGAGAGCCACAAGATTCCACCAGCACTGAACCCACCAGCTGCTCCACAGGAGAAAGACGAGTCTTTCTGCTCCCACAAAAGATTAAAAGCCTTGAAAAGCCTATACAGGATCACTATAAGTCAAAATTGACTCCATGTCACTTAAAAACAACATCATCATTCTCATCGTACAAATGTAGAAACTAGGTTTGGGGAGGCTAAGTGACCTGCCCATGGTCTCATATGTAGTAAGAAGGCTAACTAAGATTGAAACTCAGGTAACCTGGCTCCAGAGTCTCCTCACCTGATACTCTACAGTAGCCTTCAGATTACCACTGAACTGAGTAAGTGCTGGCCACAAAAGACATGGCTTAAGCAAAATGTGGTCACTTTACTCCACCCTTCCACCCCAACTCTATTCCAGAGTAAAAAGAACAGCTGTCTACCAAAATTCATGCTCTCCTCTCCATAATGTAGAACTGTTTCGGGGAAATAACTGATCAATCAGGACTACATTTTCCAGCATCCCTCGGAGCTAGGTGGAGTCACATGACTGGTTCTTAAAGTGAGATATGTCTCACTTCAGAGACAAGGCAGTTAAGAAACAGGTGTGCTATCTACATTCTGTCTTCCCTTGTTTGCTTTCTGGATGCAGAGCACTCTAAGTCTTGGGGAAGAGAGAAGCCACAGGATGAAAGTAGCTCTAGTTCCTGAAAGACTTAATGGAAAGCTGTCTAGAGATGCAAATTGTTAAGCATCAAGAGATTGGTGGTTCAAACCTATCTAGAGACAAGGTCTCAGAAGATAGGTTTGGCCATCTGTTTCTGAACGTTCATCCCCTTGCAAACCCAATAGACCAGATTTACTCTTCTCACATGAGTCAGAACTGGCTTAATGGCAATTGGTTTGATTTGGTTGTTCCTTTGTATGTTTGGTCTACTACCAACCAGAAACTTTTTTTTTTTTTTTTTGCTGTTCCTGGTGTGGCGCTGTGGGTTAATGAGCCAGATTGCAAAGCCGTTTGAACTGCAAGGTCAACAGTTCAAGCTCACCAGCTGCTCCTCAGAAACCCTGTACAGGGTCGCTATGGGTGGGAACCGAGTTGATGGCACTTAACAACAACAACATACCACCTTATTCAAACCCGAGCATCTCAATATAAAACCAAACTCTGGTGAACTGTTTTCCTTACTAATTCTGAATTACTGTAAATGTACAAGTTCTGCTAGCAGTTCATCACTTAAATAGATTAAATCATCTCTGGCACATGGTAGATTTCATACGAAGAAAATGGCAAAGAATTAGTATAATATACTGCACTGACCAAAGTAAACTGAACTTTGGAAAACAAGATTGGCTGAAAGATGATTACTAACAATGCAATATTTACATTATAACTTACAGGTACATTGTTTATTATGGTTCTAGCAATGTAGGAACAATTGAAGCCCCTTCCTCTGAAAGGGGGAGAGAAGGAAATAATGAGCTCTTTCAGTAACTGTACATTTTGTATATTTTTAATCAACTCTTAAATATTACAGTAAAGTATTTAACATATAGGAAGGTTACAATGCAATACCCTATTTACAGTTCAGCTGAAGATGGAATTTAAAATCATCAAGTTTGAATGTACATAATTGTTATACATAATGTCCAAAGGGAACAAATTCCCTTCCTGCCCTCAAACAATAAAACCACCCTATAAATGACCAGCATTGATTAAACTGAAATCAGACACCAGGGCTGCTTCATTTTTGTTGAAGAACTCACATGTTTGAAGGGAACACTATCTGTCAAGATGCAGTTGCCAGTTTTCGTATTTCTAAAACAGAATGAGTTGCATCTGATTTTTACCACCATTTAATAAATAACAGGACTGGCTATAATTTAGATACAGTATGCCACCAGTGTTCATTTTTTCCACTGAATAATTGTTTTTGGTGTTGTTAAGTGCTGTCAGGTCTTATAGCAACCCTGTATAGGGTTTCTTAGGAGTGGCTGGTGAGTTTGAACCACTGATCTTGTGGTTAGCAGTTCTGTGCTTATCCTACAGCGCCACACAAATTCTCCAAACTGAATAATTAGTAAGAAATAAACTCTTATATGTCAAGCCATTGAAATTTGGTATTTGTATGTTACAGCATTGTCTTAACTGATACATAAAGCACCCAACCCATGATTGTCCAAGAGCGCCCAGTGTGTCCCCACACTCTTCCTGTTCAACCATTGGATTATGCGGACAGACTCCGTGGGTCAGGAATTCTGCCTGTGCACAATGTTGTTGTTGTTGTTTTTAGGTGCCATCGAGTCAGTACCGACTTAAAGTGACCTTATGCACAGCAGAACAAAATACTGCCCGATCCTGGGCCAACCTCACTACTGTTGCCACGCTTGAGTCCATCGATGCTGCCAGTTGGCCAATCCATCTCATTGGAGGATCTTCCTCTTTTTCTCTGACCCTCCACCTTACCAAACATGATATCCTTCTCCAGTGACTGGTCCCTACTGACAATATGTGTGAATTATGAGTGACGAAGTTTGCCATCTTGGCATCCAAGGAGCACTTTGGCTGCACTTCTTCCAAAACAGATCTATTGGTTCTTTTGGCCGCCCATGGCACTTTCAATATTCTCCTCCAACACCGTAACTCAAAAGCATCAATTCTTCTCTGGTATTCCTTATTTACTGTCCAGCTTTCACATGCATATGATATTATTGAAAATACCATGGCTTGGGTCAGGCACACCTTAGTCCTCAAGCTGACATCTTTGCTTTTCAACACTTTGAAAAGGTCTTGGGCAGCAGATTGGCCTAATGCAATACGTTGTTTGATTTCTTGACTGCTGTCTCCAAGTGTATTGATAGTTGATCCAAGAAGAATGAAATCCTTGACAACTTCAGTCTTTGCTCTGTTGATAAGAATGTTGTTTATTGGTCCAGTGGTGAGGATTTTTGTTTTCTTTACACTGAGATGTAATCCATACCAAAGGCTGTGCTTTTGATCTTCAACAGTGTTTTAAGTCCTCTTCACTTTCAGCAAGCAAGGTTGTATCATCTGCATATTGCAGGTTGTTAATGAGTCTTCCTTCAATCCTGATGCCACGTTTTTCTTCATAGAACCCAGCTTCTCCTTCTCGTATTATTTGCTCAGCATACAGGTTGAATAAGTATGGTGAAAGAATACAACCCTGTCACACACCTTTCTTAATTTTAAAACATTCAGTGTTCCCATGTCTGTTCCAACAACTGCCTCTTGGTCCAGGTACAGATTCCTCATGAGCACAATTAAGTGTTCCAGACTACTCATGCTCACAATGCTGTCCATAGCTTGTCATAATCCACACAATCAAAAGGCTTTGCGTAGTCAATAAAGCACAGGTAAACATCTTTCTGATATTCTCTGTTTTCAGCCAAGATCCATTGGACATCAGCAATGATATCCCTCATTTCATGGCCTCTTCTGAATCCGGCTTGAACCTCTGGAAGTTCTCTGTCAGTGTGTGTTTGCAGCCATTCATGTATTACCTTTAGTAAAACTTTACTCCCAAGGGATATCAAAGATATTGCCTGATGATTTCCGCATTCCGTTGGGTTACCTCTCTTTGGAATGGGAACAAATACAGATCTCTTCCAATCAGTTGGCCAGATAGTTGTCTTCCAAATTTCTTGGCAGAGATGAATGAGTACCTCCTATGCTGCCTCACTTTCTTGAAAGATTTCAATTTTTATTTCATCAGTTCCTTGTGCCTTGTTCTTTGCCACTTCCTTCAATTCACCTTGGACTTCCTCCTTCAGTATCATTGGCTCTTGATCATATGCTACCTTTTGAAACGGTTGAATATTAACTATTTTCCTTTGATACACTGATTCTATGTATTCCTTCCATCTTCTCTTGATACTTTCTGCATCATTCAATAATTTGCCCAGAGAATCTTTCAATAATGAAAGTCGAGGCTTGAATTTTTTCTTCAGTTCCCCTAGCTTGAGAAATGCTGAGTGTGTTCTTCCTTTTTGGTTTTCTGATCCCAGATCTTTGCACATTTTGTTGTAATATTTGGCTTTATCTTCTTGAGCTGATCTTTAAAATTTTCTGTTCAGCTCTTGGGCCTCCTCATTTCTTCCATTTGCTTTAGCATCTCTACACTGGAGAGCAAGTTTCAGTGTCTCTTCTGACATCCATTTTGACCTTTTCCTTCTTTCTTGTCTTCTTAATAACTTTTTGCTTTCTTCATGTATGATGTTCTTGATGTCATCCCACAACTCTTCTGGTGTTCGGTCTTCAGTGTCTAATGTATCAAATCTGTTCTTCAGATGATCCCTAAAGTCAGGTGGGATATATTCATGGTTGGCTCTTGTGGACTTATCTTCATTTTCTTCAGCTTCAGTTTGAATTTGCATATGAGTAATTGATGGTCTGTTCCACTGTCTGCCCCTGGCCTTGTTTTGACTGATGATATGGAGCTTTTCCATCATCTCTTTCCGCAGATGTAGTCAATTTGATTTCTGTGTATTCCATCTGGTGAGGTCTATATGTATAGTTGTTTCTTATGCTGTCTAAAGAAGGTATTTGAAATGAACAAATCATTGGTTTTGAAGAATTCTATCATGTGATCTCCAGCACCATATCTATCACCAAGGTCATATTTTCCAAATACTGATCCTTCCTCCATGTTCCCAACCTTTGCATTCCCATCACCAGTAATGATCAATACATCTTGATTGTATGTTTGATTCATTTCAGATTGAAGAAGTTGATAGAATTCTTCTATTTCATCCTCACTGGATTTTGTGGTTGGTACGTAAATTTGAATAATAGTGGTATTAACTTGTCTTTTCTGTAGGCGCATGGATATTATTCTATTACAGACAGCATTGTACCTTATGACTGATCTGCATATGTTCTTTTTGACGATGAATGTAATACCATTCCTCTTCAATTTGTCATTCCCGGCATAGTAAACATGTGTTTGTCAGATTCAAAATGGCCAGTACCAGTCCATTTCAGCTCACTAATCCCTAAGATATCGATGTTTATGTGTTCCATTTCATTTTTGACAACTTCCAATTTTCCCAGTCATACTTTGTACATTCCATGTTCCGATTTTCAGTGGATGTTTGCAGCTGTTTCTCTTCATTTTGAGCAAATGAAGGTCCCACGGGCTTTTCTCCCACAGGCTTTACTCCATTCGCGTCATCACGGTCAACTCTGCTTTGAGGAGGCAGCTCTTCCCCAGTTGCATTTTGAGTGCCTTCCAATCTGAGGGGCTCATTTTCTGACAGTGTTTCTCTGCTATTCATAAGGTTTTCAGTAACTAAAGATTCGGAAGTAGTTCGTCACTCTTTCTTCCTAGTCTGTCTTTGTCTGGAAGCTCATCTGAAACCTGTCCACTGTGGGTGACCCTGCTGGTATTTAAAATACCTACCGGTGGCATAGCTTTCAGAATCACAGCAACTCACAAGCCACCACAGTATGAGAAACTGACAGATGAGTGGTGACTGTGCACAGTAGGGATCTAAAAACGATGTCTGGAACTACAACAAGAAAGGCTCAAATACTGGAGTGATTCATTGGCTGGGATTGCTATCACCTGGGGACATTTTTACTCCATCTCTGGCATTCGATGCTGGATGTCATTTGGAACCTGTCATTTGCTTGGACTATTGATCAAAACATCTACATGTGGTTCTTTCGTGTGTTCTTTCCACTTCCTTACACTTTGGTGACTGGGTTTCAAGAGTGAGCATCCCAAAAAAGACCAAATGGAAGCTCTATCATCTTTTATGACATAATATCACTTCTATGCCAAAGATCAGTAACTAGTTCAAATATTTACGACTCACTAAGATTCAAGGGGAAGTGATCTAGACCCCACCTCACAAGGTGAGGAGTGTCGGTGTCACACTGTTAGAGCATGTAGGAAAGGAGATCTTGTAATCATCTTGGAAACTATCATCTGTCACCTTCCTTTCCATATTTCTCTCCTTCCTTTCCCATTCTTCTTGACCTATGCTTCATGATCTTCCTGTTCTTTTCTTTCTCCATTTCCCAAGACTTCTAGCTCTAACATTCCTCAGTCTGTTCAATTGAACAAGTACAAAGTAACAGGTGTCAGACCTACAGATATAGATTACAGCCACCTCCTCATCTGCACGGTTCTCCCTTCCCCCTTAATTTCTCGCTCTTGAAATGGGTATTCTCAAGCTTGGCATTGACATTTTGGACTGAACAATTCTTGTTATGGGGGACCTTGTGTTTAGCAGTATCTCTAGCTCCTACTCACTAAATGCCAGTAGTAACCCCTGGCAGTCATATAATACTCCAGAATTTGACACATGTTCCTGGGGAATGAGAGGTGGGGGAGGGAGAGACAAAGTCACCCTTAGTTGAAGACCAAAGGTATAAAAGACTGCTGAGTGGGTAAAGTTAATAAAGTCTGAAATTTTAGAAGGCCTCCAAATGGTTTTGATCATGTACTCTTAGCAACAAAACAATTTTTGAGAGCACAGCTATACTATATATATGAATATTTATGTATTCATTTATAAAGTCTATACATCTACCTACACTGTTCTTTTATGTCATTATCAAATATTCACTGAAGAAAGCATTTCTAGGAGGATGGAATAAAAATACAATTGACATCCTGATATTTTCTTTTCATTAGCAAATGGATCATTTTGTGCACTTCCTAGAGTATGGTCATTCCACTTTAGAAACTACTGTAGATTACAATGGATGCATCTTTTGGAGCTAGACAGACCCAGGCTCAGCCATTTACTAATTGAACTGCATTTATTCATTCAGTAAACAGTCAGGAATCCAGTGGAAATTAGACATAACCCTCAAGAAGCATATGTCAGCGAGCTCTTGGACAACCCAGCAGTTTTAGTTCCTCATAGGTAAGTGGGGATAATGCTACCTTGCAAGGTGGTAGTGAGAATTAAATAAGATAATATATGCAAAGTATATAATGAAACAAGTGATAACTACTAATTCATCGCAGGGTTATTTGTAACAGCATAAGACTAGAAAGAATTCAACTGTTTGTTAATAAGGGACTGGTTGAATGAAAAATAATATATACACACAAAGAAGTAGTCTACAACTATGAAGAGAAAAGAAGAATATGTGTACATACTGCTATGGAGGGATTTCCAGGATATATGTCAAATTAAAGGAGCAAGGGGGAGGATTGAATAAGTAAAACCCAGGGGATATGAAACCCAGGGCAATGAAACAATGCTACATGCTACTCTAATGGAGACTACACAACACTGTGCATTTGTTGAAACTCATAGTAACTTTCTAGCAGAATGAGTGAACTTTAATACATGCAAATTTAAAAATCCTTTAGGCGATTAAGGAAATCTGAGGCTAGAAGAAACAGCCTGTGACAAAAGAATATAACCTATTACAAAGGTATGAAACAATCTCATTGAAAGGGTCAGGAGAGAAAAGGTGCATTTGGAAATGAATACAGTCTATCTTGCTAAAGACAAAAGAAACTGCCCTTAAGAATTGTGTTCTAGTTGATAAAGTTGTTCCCCCTCAGGGCATGGGTTAACAATTCTAAAACCACTAAACAGGAATACTGGAAAGGAACAATTAGGTAAGTGAAGGGGGGGTGGTGGTAGTGGTGGTGGTTCTGTACCACTGAGTTGATTCTGACTCTTAGCAACCCTGTATAGTTCCTCAGGCTGTAAATCTTTAGGGCAGCTGAAAGCCTCATCTTTCTACCACAGATAGACTAGTAGATTCGAACTGCTGATCTTTCAGTTATCAGCCCAGCTTGTAATCCACCTACCCTATGAGGGCTCCTTTACAGATAAATAATGGGGGCTAACTAGAATGATCCATGTGGTGATGGATCAGAGTTGACATCAGCATAAACTCACATTTAGCTTACAGATGAATATAACAAGGGGCTTCAAAAAATTTGTGGAAAAAATCCATGATCTTTCAACTCATTTTTTTCCATGAGCTCATATATAGAAATATTTATAGATATGTTTATATACATGAGTTAGTAATTTCCCTTTTATGTCAATGAAAAAGGCCTAGAACCTATGACATCTTGGTAGCAATAAGCATATTTAGGTCTTGGTTGCTAATACTATTTTCTAATGATAGAACCCAGGGCTCATTGGAGAAATGGTTGATTCTAGGACTGGGCCATCTTGTGCCAGAAATTAAGGAAGTACTCAAAATGACAACAAAACAAAAACTAAAAAAATCCTACAAATACGAGATTATGTCAAATGGACTCAGGGGCCAACTGAAAGAGCTATCAAGGGCCACAGCTGGAACAATTTAAACAACAAAATAAAGTGGTATGGGGTTATAATTTAAATTCTAAATAGCCATGAGCTCTGGTAGCGTAGTGGCTACGAATCAGGCTGCGAACCTTAAGATCAGCGGTTTGAAACTACCAGCCGCTCCGCGGGAGAAAGATGAGGCTGTCTACTCCCGTAAAGATTTACACCCTCGGAAATCCTGTACAGGGTCGCGATGGGTCGGAACCGACTCGACGGCACTTAACAACAACAACAACAACATGAATTCATACTGAAATAAATAAATGAGTAGAATGTGGAAGAAAGGCAAATAGTCCCTGAGGCAGAATTCTAAATAATTTGTATAGATACTTCGCCCTCAAGGAGGGCAGAGCATCATGCCCCATTCCTTAAGTGTAGGCTGTACATAACAGCGTCCTTCTAAAAAGCACATTTGGAGAGGGAGAAAAAGACTAAGTTTACAGTGGAGAAAAATGGCACACTACTCAAACAGATGATCAAATTTAGCATCAAAATTGATATCATGTTTTATGGTCCTGAGCGGAGGACCCTGGGACCATCAAGGGAGAACAGCAGGAGCGGAGTGTTGGGATCCTACCCAGAGAAGCGATGACACCAGAGATGGAGGCAAGATGATGACATAGACGGAGCAGCTGAGGGCTCTGGACTCATGGAGAGAGAGGGGATGTATGCTGGCAGCTAGGGGGTAGGTTTTCAGGGTGTGC
>NW_006408556.1:6621546-6623466 GCF_000296735.1 Chrysochloris asiatica
AAAAAAAAATAGGTTATATTATGTTGGTAGTTTCTACCTTTGATATGATGTGATAAGAATGGCATTTTACCTCTGTTGTCATTTTGAGTACTTCCCCAAACTCCATAACCCAATCTAATAACAGAAAAACATCAGACAAATCCTAGTTAGAGACATTCTACAAATTAACAGACAGTACACTTCAAAAGTGTCAAGGTCATCAAAAACAAGGAAAGTCTGAGAAACTGGCACAGCCAGAGGAGTCTACAGAGATCGAATACCTAACCATCAGATGTCCTCTAGGCACGCTTGCTGTTCTTGGGACAGAATATTAGGTGGGCATGAGGGCTGAGCCCAGCTTTAAAGAAGCATCTCCATGAATGCAGGTCTGGCCTTCCCCCACTTTTCTTAACCCCCTTGCCACATGAGAGACCACAGTTCTTGATCTGACAGCGCCACAGGGAAAAAGCTCCAAGTTGGATTGAAACTGTGATTGGGAAAGTAGTTTCTAGTAACAAACCTGAGCTATGCAGATTGGTGATCCAGTGGAAAATTTTTCATCCTCCATGTGGGAGGCCCAGGTTTGATTCTCTGCCAGTGCATCTCCTATCTTTTACAGCCACGACCTGTCACTGGTGAATTGTGTGTTGCTAGGAGTTTTGATGTGGCACTATAGGTTAACACACTGGACTGCAAAGTCAGCTTGAGCCACAAGGTTGGCAATTCAAGCTCCTCAAAAACCCTATACAGGGTCTCTATGGGTCAGAACCAACTCAACGGCACTTAATAACAACAAATAATGTAGGACTGGGCCATTAAGCAATATCATGGTAAACAGAGAAAAGGTTGACCTTGTCAACAATTTTGCTTTATTTGGATCCACAATCAATGCCCATGAAAATCGTGGTCAAGAAATCAACCTACTTATTGCATTGGGCAATGAGTAGGTTGAAAGACCTCTTTAAAATGTTAAGAAGATGTCACTTTGAAGACTAAGGTACACCTGCCCCAAGTCAGGGTATTTCAGTCACCTTGTATGCATATGAAAGCTGGACAATGAAAAAGAAACACAAAGAAGAATTGAAGTGTTTGAATTATGGTATTGGCATTGAGCAATGACTATACATTGAACTTCCAGAAGAATAACAAATATGTTTTGGAAGAAGTACAGACAGAATGCTTCTTAGAAGGGGTGATGGTGAAATTTCATCTCATATACTTTGGACATGGTATCAGAGGGACTAACCCCTGTGTAGGGGCACAAGCTGAATACTCCAAATTGGCAGCATTAATGTCAACCCAAGGAGCTCTTTGTAGTGTAGTGGTTATGAATCGGGCTGCTAACCTCAAGGTCAGCAGTTCGAAATCACCAGCTGTTCCGCGGGAGAAGGATGAGGCTTTCTGCTCCCATAAAGATTTGTAGCCTCGGAAACCCTGTTCAGGGTCACTATGAGTCAGAACTGACTCTTTGGCAAGTAACCACCACCACCAATGTCAATCCAGGAGGAGTGCTTTTATCACTTTCTCCATTTCCCCCTCCCCTCCAGCATACATCCCTGACCTTGCATACCAGAGCTCTGTGTTCCCAAAGACTTATCTACTAAGTCACTTATCTACTAAGGAGTAGCAAGCAACAGGAGCTGGGTTGTTTTTGTTTTTCCTTAGCCTTGACTGGAGATAAGACTCTCCTCACATAGCCCCCTCCCTCTCTGCCTGGAATATGAGGTTTATTTATCACCTAGTACAAAAAGAGATCCTCAAGCCCCTTTTTGTGGGCTTGTGTGGATCATGACAAGCTATGGACAGCATTGAAAAATATGAGCATTTCGGAACACTTACATGTGATCATGAGGAATTGGTAAGAGGCAGTTGTTCGAACAGAACATAGGAACACTGGATGGTTTAAAATTAAGAAAGATGTGCAACAGCATTGTATTCTTT
>NW_006408556.1:6624331-6625444 GCF_000296735.1 Chrysochloris asiatica
CAACAATTGTGAGGTTGGCCCAGGACCACGCAGTGTTTAGTTCTGTTGTGCATAAATAGGGTCGTTATGAGTTGGTACCAACTCGATCGCACCAAACAACAACAAGAAGCCCCTCGGGCAGAAACTCTTAAATGCCCAGCTGGCTGCCACTGGAAAGAGCACTGGCTCATCCTGGTCAGCAATTTCCCTGTTGGTACACCATCTCTCTTTTGTTATTTTCTGTAATAAACTAATGTCTTGGATTGATTCCTGGGTAATTTTTTGGTCTTTCAGGGTTTTTCCCGTTCTCGGTCTAAATCTCAACATCCTGGAGAAAGGTGTCATGCTTGGTAAAGAGTTAGTGAAAAAGACGAAGACCCTCAGTGGGATGGATTGACACAATGGCTGCAACAAGGAGCTCAAAGTACAATTGTGAGGATGGCAAAGTTCCATTCTGCTGTACATAGTTTGCTATGAGTTGGAATTGACTTGATAGCACCTAACAACACAATATGATGTAGGACCAGGCAGTATTTAGTTCCATTGTGCATGGGGGTCTCCACAGTATGGCATCTAATAACAGACCTGAGTTAGGACCCTACCCACTACTTAGTTTGCTGCTGTGGGAAGATTGCTTATCCTCTTTGTGCCTCTTTTTCCATCATCCCTAAAGTGAAAATTATAATAGGAGAGCCACTATCTACTTCTCAGAAACCCTATAAAGTGTCCTTATAAGCTGGAGCCAACTAGATGGCACTTAACAACAACATCATATTACTTGTGAACAACAAATTAAAAAAAATATGTAGACAGCTTGGCCTTATACTTGGTACTTAGCTCTCAAAAAACACTCCCCATTTACTCCTCTGTCAGTGTGTCATACTGTGGTGGCTTGCATGTTGCTGTGATTGTGGAAGCTATGCCACAGGTATTTTAAATACCAGAAGGGTCACCCGTGGTGGACAGGTTTCAGCTGAGTTTCCAGATGAAGACAGACTAGGAAGAAGGAAAGATGAACAACTTCCGAATATTTAGTCACTGAAAACCACTGAATAGCAGTGGAACATTGTCAGCACCAGAATATTAAATATTGAAACATGATGAATTATTGTTGTTGTTAGGTACCATCGAGTC
>NW_006408556.1:6627549-6629422 GCF_000296735.1 Chrysochloris asiatica
AACATTTCTCAAGTTGAGGGAACTGAAGAAAAAATTCAAGCTTCAACTTGAAATACTGAAGACATCTATGGGTAAAATATTGAATGATGCAGAATGCATCAAAAGAAGACAGAAGCAATATACAGAGGCACTGTACCAAAAATAAATGGTCGATGGTCAGTCATTTCAAGACGTAGCATATGATAAAAAGCCAGTGATAATGAAGGAAGAAGTGCAAGCTGCACTGAAGGAATTGGCAAAGGACAAGGCACCAGGAATTGATGGAATAAAAATTGAAATCTTTCAATAGTGTGGCACTGGCTGCACTCACTCATCTCTGCCAAGAAATTTTGAAGACAACTACCTGGAAGAGACCCATATTTGTGCCCATTCTAAAGAGAGGTGACCCAACGGAATGCAGAAATCATAGGGCAATATCATTTATATCTCATGCAAGTAAATTTTTGCTAAAGATAATTCAAAAACACCTGCAACCATACATTGACAGAGAACTGCCAGGGGTTCAAGCCAGATTCAGAAAAGGCCATGGAACGAGGGACATCATTGCTGACGTCAGGTGGATCTTAGCTGAAAGCAGGGAATACCAGAAAGATGTTACCTATGCTTTATTAACTATGCAAAGGCTTTCGATGGTGTGGATCATGACAAGCTATGGACAACATTGCAGAGAATGAGTATTGTGGCATCAGGATTGGAGGAAGACTCATTAACAACCTGCAAGTTGCAAATGATACATCCTTGCTTACTGTAAGAAAAGAGGACTTAAAATATTTACTGATAAAATACCACAGCTTACACCTCGGTGTAAAGAAAACAAAAATCCTCACCACTGGACCAATAAATAACAACCATATAAACTGAGAAAAGATTGAAGTTGTCAAAGACTTCATTTTGCTTGTATCAACCATCAACACTCAAGGAAGCAGCAGTCAAGAAATCAAACGACATATTGCATTAAGCAAATCTGCTGCACAAGACCTCTTTAAAGCGTTCAAAAGCAGAGATACCAGTTTGAGAATTAAGGTGCACCGGACCCAAGCCATGATATTTTCAATAACCTCATATGCATGTGAAAGCTGGACAGCGAATAAGGAAGATTGTAGAAGAATTGATGCATTTGAGTCATGGTGTTGGAGGAGAATAATAAAAGTACCATAGACTGTCAAAAGAACAAACAGATCTGTGTTGGAAGAAGTACAGCCAGAATGCTCCTTGGAAGCCAGTATGCCAGACTTCATCTCTCATACTTTGGACACATTGTCAGGAGGGACCAGTCCCTGGAGAAGGACATCATGCTTGGTAAAGTGGAGGATCAGCGAAAAAGAGGAAAGCTCCCAACAAGATGGATTGGCACAGTGGTGGCAGCAATGGGCTCAGGTGTAGCAACAATTATGAGGTTGGTGCAGGATCCAGCAATGTTTTGTTCTGTATCCATAGGGTTGCTCTAAGTCAGTGATGATTCATGGCACCTAGCAACAACAACAATATTGTGCTTTGGATGATTCACGACATAGATGCTTGTTTCCTGCCAGAATTGAATCTAAGAAAATTGTTAACCACAGAAAAGACAAAAGGAGGCGCTGAGTTATCACAGAGGTTGTCACTACACGGAGCTATCACCACACAATACTGGAGATCAAAAAGAAGAATTTGAAATTATGTGTTTTTGTTGTTAAGTGCCGTCGGGTCGATTCCAACCAACAGTGACCCTGTATAGGGTTTTCAAGGAGAAGCTGGTGAGCTTGAACCACCACCAACCTTGCAGTTCAAAGGCATTAGCCCACAGCATCACACCAGGACTCCTTGAAATTATATATGCATTCGTAGTGGTTACGAATCGGGCTGTGAACCTTAAGGTCAGAGGTTCGAAACT
>NW_006408556.1:6635716-6654746 GCF_000296735.1 Chrysochloris asiatica
AATTTAAAATAATATAGATATTATCATAATGAGGTCATAAGTGCAGAATTAAAAAAAAAAAAAGCAACAGTGACGAGAAATTCTTGTTTGGGGCAATAGGACTGGGGTGGAGGTTCTGGAGAGGGTAAGGAAGTTGGGAAGATTTCCATTGCCCCAGACTACACTTCGGCACTTTTCAGCAACGACTAACATCTGCTGTATCAGGAGATAAATCCACGATCGTTTAGCCTAGTCGTTGCTATCCTCTCGCGCAAGCGCAGTGACTACGATTTGCTGGGCGGGGACAGGGCTGAGCATTTAGGTTCGCTTCGATCGCGAGAGTGTGGCGATTGCTTCTGTCTGCTGTTTAGGTATGGCGGCCGCTAGGAAGCGGAAGGGCTGCTGTAGCTGGGGTAGGGGTCTCGCTCTTTGCTGACCGCCACCCAGCCTGCCCTGGGCCGAGTGGGCTATGGGGGAGTCCAACTCCTTGGTTACGGGAGACCGCGCTGGCGGCCGGAGGTGGTGCTTACGGCGGGTGGGGATGACCGCCGAGTGGCTGCTGCTAGAGAATGGGAGCGAGGTAAGGACAAGGGGAAGGGGCTGGGAGCGGAGGGAAGGCGTCCGGGCGGCGGAAGAGCAGACAGACCTGAGGGTGGATTCTGAAGGAGAGAAGTGGGGAAGGGGTTCTCGGTGCGAGTGGTTGGTGGAATCTAAGGCGGGAAGACATTGGGAGAAGTAGAAACAGAGTGGGAGAAAGGTTGGGGGAAACTTGGTGGGTCACCAGGGGACTAGGGCTAAGAGACGCCTGGGCCTAAACTAGGGCGGGAGTCCCAGATGAGGGAAAGAGGAGTGTAGTGAAAGGTGGTGTTGATGTGTCATAAGTCGGTTCCGACTCATAGCGACCCTGCATAGGGTTTCTGAAGACATCTTTATGGGGAGCAGAAAGCCTCATCCTGAGGAGCGGTTGGTAAATTCGAACTACTGACCTTGTGGCTTGCAACTCAGCTCGTAATCCACTATGCTATCAGATCCCCTTATAGTGAGAGGTGGGCGAAGAAAATGAGACAGTGGAGTTTTTGAAAAGGGGTTTTGGCCCGGGGAAAGACCGACAGCCCCTATTTGGGATTCAGAGCTCTGCGAGGTCCCCAGACTGTGACGCCGGAAGTGTGAGGCGGAGCTGTCTCCACTTCCACACACACTCGCGACCGAGCGACCGAGGCGCAGCCTGAAAGCGCTACCGAGAGCGTGGAATTGTTCGAGTTCGTTTGGAAAACGACTGCAAATTTTGAGTTGTGCTCGCGAAACTCCCTTCGAACTCTTTGAGGGAGGTTGGCCCAGTGGGACAGTCACCGCCTATCCAAAGCTGGGGTTGGAGATTCTAAAATGTTTGAGTTTCTCCTTACCAGAGGCTGCTTATTACGTTTGTTAATGAGGTCGTATGTTAATACCGTGAACACAAAACAAAACACAAAGATGGAAAGGTGAGACTAGGGGAAGGGAGTCTGGGGAGAGAGGAATTAGGCTGCCCTCAGGTTCAGAAGGAAACCAGGTAGGGGACCAGCTTGTAGTAACTAGAAAATGCTTGGGTTTTGGAAATAATTTGTATAAAAGGTTAATTTTCTAGTTAAATTGGGTGATTGATTGTTATGTCCTGAATGGAAGATATAAAAATCTGTTATGTATGTCTGATTCAATTTTCCTACAAGTCTTGCAGGGTGTCTTGGTGGTACTGTAGGATAAGCACTGAACTGCTAACCACAAGGACCATAGTTGGGGATTCCACTAGTCTCTATCAGATTGGTCTGTTTCATTATTTTGAGTTTTATTCCACATTTGTCTCTCACTCTGCTTAGGACCTCTTATTGTGATTCCTTTCAGAGTGTTTGGCAGCACTAGAGAGGTATCATTGAGTTTTTGTGGTCTGGTGGTGCTGTAGGACAAGCACTGGAACCATAGCTGGGCAATTCAAACCCACCAGCCACTCTGCTTCTGTAAAGATTCGTATCTTTACAGTCTTGGAAACCCTATGGGTGGGTCTCTCTGCATAGGAATTGACTCCATGGCATTATGCTTTTGTATAAGTCATATAGTATCGATTCATTCTCCCAGAGATTGAGTTTTATGCTGTTTGGTGTACTATGAGAAGGACAAATCATGACTTCTGCACTCAAAAAATATCTAGTTTGAATGGGGAAAGTGGGTTTCTACAGTATTAACAGTCTGAACACATCTATGTAGGCTGTCGGATCAAGTGTCCAGGTGTCAGTTGTTTCATATTATCTTAGAGGAGTCCTCGTGTAGTGCTGTAGGATAAGCACAGGACCTCAAGGTCGGTTTGCACGTAGCACCACCAACAGTAACAGTTCTAGAGGAGTGATTCCTCAAGTCAGAAGAGGATTCAGGTTGAGTCTTACAGTTACTATGTTAGAGAGTTATTTGAGAAACACCAGGAAGATACCTCTGCCCCAAAATATCTCTTACCCAGGTATCCTTGTGCGACACTATAGGGTAAGCACTGGACCATGGGGTTGGTTTGAACCATAGGTCAGCAGTTCAAACCCACCAGCTACTCCTTGGAAACCCTATACAGGATCTCTGTCAGTCAGCACTTAACAACAACAGCAACAGTAATCCAATATCAGTGCCTGAAAGCCCGTACTAGACATTCATTCTTTTCCCTGTCTGTCCATTTCCAAAGCATATACCTTTGAGAAGTCTAATAAAGTAAGGCACACATCTGAATAGTAATAACTAGACCTTATTTTAGGAGCCCTGGTGACACTGTGGGTTTATGCGTTGGGACTATACTCACCAGCAGCTCCATGGAAGGAAGCTGAGGCAGTCTGTTTCTGTAAAGATTTACAGCCTGGGAAACCCTGTGGGGCAGTTCTTCTCTGTCCTGTAGGGTCAATGTGAGTCAGAATCAGCAGTGGGTTTGGTTCTTTATTATACCTTATTTTGTATTAGGCTTTCATAGCATTGCTTAATCTGATTACCATTCGTGCACTACACACTCAGCCCTATAAAGTAGTTAGTGATCAAGTGTTAACTCATTTTTCCAGATTCAGTTGTAGATTAATTTATTACTTCTGAATACCTTGACAGCACAGGAGTCTTTAGGGGTAGGGCTGGAAGAAAGAATGACAGCATTTGAAGCCAGGGCAAGAGGGACTATAAAGCACCCCTATATGGAAAGGTTGCAAGAACTGATCATCACCTAGAAAGACTTCCCTGGGAAGGACACTTAATCAATGAGAATATTCCAAGCAAATGACACGAAACTTCCCAGGTGCACCTTAATTGTTTTGTCTGTCAGTGGGGTGGTCTTATTCTTGACCTTGACTTGTCCATGTGTCAGGATGAGTTCCCAGATTTGGAAATCCCCATGTCTTATAAGGTTCCACTGTACACAGCACTTTTAGGGTTGTAGATATCATTTTGACAAAAATAACACTGAAAATCTTTAGAAGAAGAAGTTTTGTAATGGTTTTCTGACTCGGAAACTTACCCCATTAATCCTTTGGATGCATACTGCAAGGGCCAAGGAATGGCTATCTGCCACTTCCAAGTAGGAGTTGTGCACAGGAGAAAAAAAAGATAACATTAATGAAGGTGAACTAAGGAAAAGATGATCTTTTAGACCAGTTGCGTCACTAAGCTCAAGGACTTGTGAAGCTGTTGTAAATGGAAACAACCCCTAACATATGGACCCAGAGATATTTTGTTGGCCCTCCATTTGTGTGGGAAGTTTAGTTTTATGATATGAATCATGCGGAAATTTTCAGATAATCACACTGAAGGCAATTTAATCTTGATTTAGGTAAAATGTCAATATCGTTAACGTAAATTTAAGGCCAGATAGTGAAAAGAAGGATGAAAAAGGGTGATTCCTTCTTATTCTGGGGGAAACATTTCTTTAAGAAGCAATTTTAAAACAGGGTAGAATTTCTTTCACCTTTCACCTTTTACCTTGTACTACTTTCTCCAGGTTATCCACAATGGCAGTCTGGCTTTTTCTCCTCAAGTTTTAAGAGGGAATATGGAGTGGCTGAACTATGAAAACATTATACTAAATGAAATAAACCAGACACAAAAGAACAAATAATCTGTTATTCTTCCACTTACTGAAATATCTAGAACAGTCAAATTCATAGAGACTGAAAGCAGATCCGAGGTTTTGAAGGGACTAGGGGATGGGGAGTTACTGTTTAATAGTACAGTTTCCTCTTGGATTAATGGAAAAGTTTGTTGGAAATAGATCATGGTGAAGCGCTCACAACACTGAATATAATGAACTGTATACCTAAGAATGATTAAAATGGCAGATTTTATATAACTGGCAGATTGCATATAGAGGGGCTTCAAAAAATTCATGGAAAAATGGAATTTAAGGTAACAGAACTTTCCAACAAACTTTTGAAGTCTCCTCATATATTTTACCACAATATTTTTTTAAAAAGAGGGAGAATATAGAGGGAAATACGGAATACTTCCTCTCACTAAATGGAAATTCTTGCTTAATATGAATGACAGGTAAATTCTTAAATATTCCAGAAGTATTGCATTTTTAAAATATATACATATTAATTCAGAGGAACTTCTATAATTAATGGGATTCCTGATATCTATCAAAGAACAGAAAAGTTTCAGACTCAGCATTTTTTAATGTGGTCACCACATTTTAAAAATGAACAAGTCAGATTGTAAGAACTCTTAGTTGCTGCTTCTAGTTCCCAAATAGTTGTTGTTGTTAAGTGCCATCAAGTTGGTTCCGACCTATAGCAACCCTGGATAGGGTTTCTGAGGAGCAGCTGGTGAGCTTGAACCGCCAACCTTGCAGTTCAAATGGCTTTGCAGTCTGGCACATTAACTCACAGTGCCACACCAGCTACTGACCTAAAAAACACCTGTCTTTGAGTCTAAGAGGACTCATAGATGAGATCTCTTTATTCTTCAACTCACAAATATGAGGGACTTCAAAAAGTTTGTGGAAAAATTTCATTGTCTTTTAATTCAAGTTTTTTTATGAACCTTTAAAAGCCCCCTTGTATGTACTGAACATCATTCCAGGTTTAGGAACATGAGTACAATGGTAAACAAGACAGAAAAGGTTCCTGCTTTGTGGGCTTTATTTTCTAGACCATTCCATGAAGAAGAAGGACATCATCATGCTTGGTAAAGGAGAGGGTCAGCCAAAAAGAAGACCCTCAACAAGATGGATTGGTACAGTGACGGCAACAATGGGTTCAAAACATAGAAACTATTGTGAGGATGGTACTGAACTAGGCATTGGTTTGTTCTGTTGTACATAGGTCTGATATGAGTCAAAACCAATTCAATGGCACTTAACAACAAGCACTGGACTACAAACCACAAGGTCCAAGGTTGGAGCCCATCAACCACTCTGCAAGAGAAAGATGAGACTTTCTGCTCCCTCAAAGATTTAAAGCCTCAGAAACCCTAACAGGGTCGCTCTGATTCGGAACCGACTTGACAAGGGTTAACAACAACAGTAACAAAACAACAGGGGGAGACAGAAGAGCCCTGGTGGCATACTGGTTCCTGGTGCTGAGTGAGGGGTCAATGGTGTGAACCTACCAGCTGCTTCTTGGGAGAATGATATGACAGTCAGCTGCTGTAAAGATTTACAGCCTTGTAAACCCTGTGGAAGGAGCTCTGGTAGCATAATGGTTACGAATCGGGCTGCGAACCGCAAGGTCAGCAGTTCGAAACTACCAGCTGTTCCGCAGGAGAAAGATGAAGTTTTCTGCTCCCGTAAAGATTTACAGCCTCGGAAACCCTGTACAGGGTTGCTCTTAGTCGGAACCGACTCCACCACCCCCAAACCCGGTGGGGCACTTCTACTCTGTCCTGTAGAATTAAGATGAGTCAGAATCAACTTAGTGGCCGTGGATTTGTTTTTTGGACTTGCATGGCAGATAAAAAATTCAGAAATCAAGTTGGTTTGAGAGGCTGAAATTTAATAGGAATCAGTGTAATATCTTACACTTAAATCCAAATTAACGAACTAGTCAATCATAGCACAGCAATTCTTGATGAGGGAAAGAACAAGAAATTTAATCATTCTTGTGCTCTGGGATGGAGTCCTGGTGTGGTGCTATGGGTTAATGCACTGGGCAATGAAGTTGGCTTGAACTGCAAGGTTGGAGGTTCAAGCTCACCAGCTGCTCCTGGGAAAACCTATACAGGGTTGCTATGGGTCGGAACTGACTTGACTGCACTTAACAACAAACAACAAGATGCTTTGGGATAGAGTCCTGGTGTGGCACTGCAGGATAAGACCTTGGACTGATTGAAGCACAAGGTTGGTGGTTTGAACTCACCAGATACTCCTCAGAAACCTTTTACAGAGTCTCTATGAGTTGGCACTGACTCAACAACAACAACAATGCTCTGGGATGTATCAGCAGTGGAATAGATCTGCTATGAAAGTTAATGTAATTGATATGTTATAGTGATAATATCTGTAACTGGGAAACTGGTAACTTGCATTATATAATAAAAATTATATCTATTTTTTCCCAATATGACATCCAGGAATAAAGATAAACCAGGAGTATGTTTACAGACTCACTAGAAAGAAAAAGAGATTCAAACCCATTCTGTGGGAGTTAGGTTGAAGTTACTGAGAAAAGAGAAGACTCTGGACACTATATTATCAAATGAATAGGGGATTGGAGATTTTCTGATTGTGCTCAGGGCAGAGTCAGGGTCCATGGATGGAACGTACAGGGAGAAAAATGCCAAGTCAGTCATTAAAAAATTGGAGGTACACACTGTAGATAGTAGGCACTTGCTGTTTTTAGTGATGGAAAAGGTAACGTCAAAAGTGGATGAAATATGCGCAGCTTATAAAGAGAAACACTGTTACTAAAGTGTATATAACAGAAAAGTACCATTTTGACACTTAACAATGTTGCATATATAATTTTGAAACAACAGCAACAACCAAAAAATATGTGTTTGCATGTATGTAGACAATGTATATCTGAGTATATATGTATGCACATACACACGTGGTGGTTGTGGTTAAGTGCTGTCAAGTCAGTTCTGACTCATAGTGACCCTGTATAGGGTTTCTGAGGAGTGGATGGTAGGTTTGAACCACCAGTTTTATATTAGTGGTCCAGTGCTTATCCTACAGCGCCATACTAGGACTCTGTGTTAGCTTTGCGCGCACATATATATGCATGTATGTGGCTTTGTGTACTTTGTATTCATATCTAGGGGTCAGCAACAAATTATTAGAAAATGGATATTGTGAAAAAAAGTTATGCATGGATTTCAAATTTTTTTCAGCAAAATAAGCTCATGCTAACTTGTTAAAATATTTCTGAACAGGATCTAGTTTGAGGTACTGAAAAGGATAACACAGAGTAGCATGAATTCTGCTAAAATTGAAGCGAGAACAAACATCAAATTTATGGTGAAGCTTGGGCAGAAAAATGGTAAAATCGTAGATGCTTTATGAAAAATTTGTGGGGATAATGCCCTAAAGAAATCAGCAGTTTGCAAATGGATAACTTGTTTTAAGAAGGGATGAGATGATGTTGAAAATGAAGCTTGCAGCAGCAGACCATCCACATCACTTTTCAAGGAAGAAATTAATCTTGTTCATGCTTTAATTGAAGAGGACCATGTTTAACAACAGAAACAATAGTCAACACCACACACATGTCAGTTGGTTCAGCTTACACAATTCTGATTGAAAAATTTAGATTGAGCAAGCTTTCCACTCAATGTGTGCCAAAAATGTTGGGCTCAGATCTACTGCAGATAAGAGCAAAGCTTTCCAAGGAAATTTTTAGCAAGTTTGATCAAGATCCTGAAGCATTTATTGGAAGAATTGTAGTAAGATGAAGCATACACAATCCTGAAGATAAAGCACGATCAGAACATCAGCTACCAAGAGATGGAGTGGTCCAGTCAAGGCAAAAGTGGATCGATCAAGAGCAAAGCTCATGGCAACAGATTTTTGGGATACCCAAGGCATACTTCAGACATATTATCAGGAGGGACAGTCCTTGGAGAAGGACATCATGCTTAGTAAAGTGGAAAGTCAGCAAAAAAGAGGGGAGACTCCCGAGACGGATTGGCACAGTAGCATCAGCAATGGGCTCAAGCATAGCAGCAGTTGTGAGATTGGCGCAGAACTGAGCAGTGTTGCGTTCTGTTATACATAGGTTTGTTGTGGGTTGGAACTGACTCAGTGACTCCTAACAACAACGATAAGTCATTTTGCTTGTTGGCTTTCTAGAAGGCCTAAGAACCATAACATCTGCTTATTATAGAGTGCTTGAGAAACTTTAGCAGAAAACACTTATGAAAAATTCAGCAGAGTTCTCCATCACGACAATGCTCATGCTCCTTCCTCTCCTCTAACAAACAATTTTTGTGAGTGAGCATTTCCATGGGAAAACATTAGGCATCCACTTTACAGTCCTGGTTTGGCTCTTTCTAACTTTTTTTTGTTTCCTAATCTTAAAAAGTATTCTTTCACCATACTTATTCAATCTGTATACTAAGCAAATCCGAAGAAACTGGATTATATAAAGAAGAATGTGGCATCAGGATTGGAGGAAAATTTAGTAACAACCTGAGATATGCAGATTATACAACCTTGCTTGCTGAAAGTGAAGAGGACTTAAAATACTGTTGAAGATCATAGACCACAGCCTTCTGTAAGAGTTGCACCTGAATGTTAAGAAAACAAAAATCCTCACCACTGGACCAATAAATAACACCATGGTAAACAGAGAAAGGAGTCCTGGTAGGATAAGCACTGGTCTGCTAATACAAAGTTGGTGGTTCAAATCCACCAGCTGCTCCTTGGAAACCACCCGAAGGTACTTAACAACAGCAGCAAAATGGAGAAAAGATTGAAGTTGTCAAAGATGTTAATTTTGCTTGGGTCTATCAACATTCATGGAAGCAGCAGTCAAATCAAACGATGCATTGCATTAGGTAAATCTGCTGCACAACACCTCTTTAAAGTGTTCAAGAGCAAAGATAGCACTTTGAGGACTAAGGTGCACCTGACCCAAGCCATGGTATTTTCAGTTGCCTTATACAATTGTGAATAAGGAAGATCGTAGAAGAATTAATGCATTTGAGTTATGGTGTTGGAGAAGAATATTAAAAGTACGCTGCACATCTCTGCTCTGCCAGCAGCGCACACATTGACCACTCACCTGCCAGCACCCAGGACCATGGCCAACACAGAGCACACCTTCAGTGTCATCAAGCTGGATGGCATGCAGCACAGCCTGGTGGGGTGATCATCAAGCACTTTGAGCAGAAAGGATTCCGCCTTGTGGCCATGAGTTCATGAAGTCCTCCCAAGAGCACCTGAAGTAGTATTACATTGACCTGAAGGACCACCCATTCTTCCCTGGGCTGGTGAAGTACGTGAACTCAGGATCGGTTGTGGCCATGGGATGGGAGGGGCTGAATGTGTTAAAGACAAGTCAAGTGATGCTTGGGGAGACTAATCCAAGTGGATTCCAAGCCAGGCACTATTGGTGAAGATTTCTGTATTCAAGTTGGCAGAAACATCATTCACGGCAGTGATTCAGTAAAAGGTGCTGCAAAAGAAATTAGTCTCTGGTTTAAGCCAGAGGAATTGGTTGACTACGAGTCTTGTGGCCATGACTGGGTGTATGAACAAGTGTGGACAAAACAACAATTCCCGCCTCTTTGACACAGCTCTTCATTCCAGAGATTTAAAAGCAGTGGGATACTGAGAATCCTTTCCTAAACCACATTAACCAATAAAACCTTTGGAAACTAGAAAATAAAAAGTACCATGAACTGCCAGAAGAATAAATCTGTGTTGAAAGAAGTATAGCCAGAATGCCCCTCAGAAGCCAGGATGGCAAGACTTCGTCTCGCATACTTTGGATATATCAGGAGGGACCAATCCCTGGAGGACATCATGTTTGATAAAATGGAAGGTCAGTGAAAAAGAGGAAGACTCCCAGTGTGATGGATTTAAACAGTGGCAGCAGCCATGGGCTCCAGTGTAACAACAATTGTGAGGAGGTGCCGGACCAGGCAGTATTTCATTCTGTTGTTCATAGGGTTGCTGTGAGTCAGAACTGATTCGACAACACCTAACAGCAACAACAATCTTTAAAAAATCTTTTTAAAAAAATAACAATTGCATGGTTAAATTCCCAGAGCACTCAGTTCTTTAGGGATGGACTGAATAGTTGGTATCATTGCCTGCAAAAGTGTCTTGACCTTGATGAAGCATATGTTGAGAATTAATGTTTATGTTTTTTATTTTTATCTTTCCATGAACTTTTTAAAGAGGACTTCAAAGAGTTTGTATGAAAATGGAATTTATCAATTTATCAAGTATTTTTCCATGAACGTTTTGATATCCCTCAGATACTCCCTTTTTGATGAGAATTCTACAGAATCTTTGGGGTGTTCTTTAGTGGTGGCCTGGCAGCACTTGGTTCTTGAAGTCTCCTTGAACCAAACAACAGTTTATCTTAACTAGTAAAGAATGTCTGCCTTTGAACATTGTTCTCCTTTAAGATCTATCAATATGGGATCAAATTGGAAACAAAATTCAAAAGATTAGATAGAAAATTAGAGGGCACCGAGTTTATGTTAATAGAGGAGGAACAGTTTGGAAAAGGAAGGTGACAGTGGTTATACAACTTGAATACAGTCAGTGTCACTGGATTGAACATGAAGGAATTATTGAATTGGTGTATGCTCTGCTGAGCATGTTCTCAATAACATCAAAATGATGTTCTTTTTTCAATTGGACACAGACTGTTTCCTCTACCTGAGACCAGAAGTGGATGGTGTCTCGTTATCACTATTGAGTATTTTGGTCATTGGTGGTTCCCAAGGGTGGGGTGTGGTGAGTATTCTAGGTAGTAGTCACTTGTTGCCTATGGTGATAGGAAAGGGGCCTCTGAATGTAGGTGATGATTGTGAAGCTTAATATAATTGATGTCAATAAGTGGTACATAAGAAAAATAATCAATTGGCAAATGCCAGGGTATATATCCACCACTAGTCTGTCAGCTCGTTGTATAATGGTGGCTTTATGTGTTGCAGTGATGCTAGAAGCTCTGCTACTAGTATTTTAAATAACAGCTGTGTACTAATGGTGGAAAGGTTTCAGTGGAGCTTCCAGACCAAGATAGACTAGACAGAAGGAGAGGCAGACCATTTCTGAAAGGTTAGAGCCACCAAACTTTATAAATAGCAGTGGAACATTGCCTGATATGGTACCAGAAGCTGCACCCCCTCAGGTTGGAAAGCACTGAAAATACAACTGGGGAAGATCTGCCTCCTCAAAGTAGAGTTGACCTTAATGATGTGGATGAAGCACAGCTTTCAGCACTTTCATTTGCTGATGGGGCACAACTCGAAATAAGAAGAAACAGCTGCAAACATCCATTAATAATTGGAGCATGGAATGTAGGAAGTATGAATCTAGGAAAATTGGAAGTCGTCAAAAATGAAATGGAAAGTATAGATACCCTAGGTATTAGTGAACTAAAATGAACTGGTATTGACCATTTAGATTTGGACAGTCCTGTGGTTTATTTTGCCAGGAATGACAAACTGAAGAGGAATGGCATCACACTCATCCTCAAAAAGAGCAGCCCAAGATTTACCTTGTAGTACATTGCTGTCTGTGATAGAATAATATCGATATGTTTACAAGGAAGACTAGTTAATACTACTGTTATTCAAATTTACGTACTAATCACTAAAACCAATGATGATGAAATTTTTATATTCTACCAGCTTGTATGGTGCTGTGGGTTAAAGCACTGGATTGCAAAGTCGGTTTGAACCGTAAGGTCAGCGGTTCGAGCTCACAAGTCACTCCTCAGAAAATCTTATGCAGGGTCGCTATGGGTTGGAACGGACTCGACAGCATTTAACGACAACCACCAACAGCTTCTTCAGATGAAATTGATCAAACATGCAATCAAGATGAGTTGATAATTACTGATGATTGGAATGGGAAGGTTGGAAATGAAGTTTGGCAGTTAGAAAATAATGGCCTTGATGACAGAAATGCTGGAGATTGCATGGTAGAACTTCCTGATGCTTTGTTTTTTACTAAATAAGACCAATGACTTATTCATTGCAAATACATTTGTTTCAGCAACATAAATTATGACTACCCACATGGAATCGAATTAACTAGTAGAAGTATATTATGCTTGGTAAAGTAGAGGGTCAGTGAAAAAGAGGAGGACACAGTGACAGCAACAATAGGCTCAAATGTAACACCAGTTGTTAGGATGGAACAGGATCCAGCAGTGTTTCCTTTTGTTGTGCATAGGGTCTCTAGGATTCAGGATCAATTTGATAGCACCTAACAACAACAGATTATATATAATTTTGCAACAATAACAAGAACCAAAAAAGGCAAGGAGGTGGGTACTACAGAAGCTGATAATAACTAGACATAGCCAGTCATCTCAAGGCTTTAGTCCTCTTGTTTTGAAGGCTTAGGGTCATGGTCACATGGACCTGTCCAGTCAATTGACATAATATAGTTCTTTTTTTCTTTTTAATGTTTTATTGTGAATTATGTGATACTTTACATGGGAGAGCATTAGCTTTACATTCATCCTATCGTATATTGTTACATTGCCATGGTCACAATCCCCTCCATGCATCATCAACCAACCAAATGGTACACCCAGCAAGCCTGCCCCTTGGTCGTCAGTACATAGCCCCTCTCCCTCTCTGGCATAATATAGTTCTTAAAGCTTATATTTTATCTCCCGGTATAGTGAGTAGCATCTGGTATCTACAAAGTTATGAGTGGCTATCTGAGATGCAAACATTGGTTTCTGTTTTTCTGGAACAAGAGAGAAAGAAGGAAATCCAAGAATCAGAGAAGAAATCAGACTGCAGGTCCAAATGTCTCCATGAACCTACACAATGCCTTCTTTACCTTGAGACCAGAAGAACTGGATGGTGCCTGGTTACTACTATTGAACATTGTAATCAGGCGTACCCTAGATAGATTCTGATAGAAAAGGACCAGAATGAGCAACAGTTCTTCACATTCTTAAAGAATACCGATTTACTGGATCTATTGAGACTGGAGGAATCCCAGACTATTGCCTGGAGTTACTCTTCAAACCTTGAAACAAAAGTAACTCCTGAAGTCACCTTTAAACAAGGTAAAGTTTAGCTCAAAAAGTAAATATTGTCACTTTTGAGTATTGCGTTTTTTAAAAAATAAAATGTAGAAGACAAAATAGACAACTGCTTTTCTAAAGTGTAAGCAAGGTTGTGGACAGGGAATGTAAGTCAGTGGGAGTGAAACAACTAGAACAGGAATAATGTGTAGGCACAATGTGAAGAATGTAATCAATGTCACTGGTCCGTATGTTAGAAATTTGAATGGGTGGCTGCTTTGTTCTGTGTATTTTTACTAAAAGTAAAATAAAATCTCAGCTTAAAAAATTGGAGGACCTATCTTGTGTAATGTTTGTAGTTCTTGGCAGTGTTACAGACTAGTTGATAGAAATGTGTATGAAGAATTCTTTCATCTCATGAGTAGCTGAAGCAGAACATTCAGATGACCTGTAAAGGTTCTACCAACCCTGAGATTCCCTAGTTGACGCCTTTCAGCATTCTCTCCTTGTCACAACTTTTTGCAAATTCCCATTTTATAAAAGTTTTGCAATCATACCTCCATGGCAGCTGAAGGAAGAGACGACAGATGAATTGTTTGAGTTCTTGAAGAGTCTGGTTTCATAAGTGCACCATTCGCTGGTCAGATTGTAAGGACCTCCCTTTTTAGTGTAAGTAGGTTAATGTGCCTCTTACATTGTTGTTTTCTCGTAGGTGACTATTGGGCGAGGATTTGGTGTCACATATCAACTGGTATCAAAAAGCTGCCCATTGATGATTTCCCGAAACCACTGTGTTTTGAAACAGAATGCTGAAGGCCATTGGACAATTATGGACAACAAGGTACAGGAATCTACAGAAATCTGATGACTTTCATTGAATTTTTACTTATTTTTAAATAATTTTTGTCATTGATAATACATAGTACAAAATCCCAGTCATCCATTTCTTCCTCGGTGGCAGTTTTGTTTGTAAATTGGGAGTGGTGGTTATGTGTTTGTATAATACTAGAGCTTAAATTATGCCAAAATAATTTCCAATGACTTTTAAGTTGGACGCTTATTTTTAAGCAAGCACCTAAATTGGGGCAGTAGGTCCTGTTCCAGAAATCAGTCTAGTTACTGACCCTGGGAATCTGACGTTTCTGGAGTACACCTATGGCCCAGGGGAATGCCAGGGAGTGCAAGAAGCTGAATTTAACTACATTTAGCTCTTTGCCCTTCCTACTTCTTTCAGTTCCCCAACGTTTTTAAAAATCTGTTTTAATATTTGTGTTCTGAGGAAAATTTTCTTTGAATAAGGGGTAACTTTCTTTAAACAAATTTGAAAATTACAAATATACTAAGGGAAGTGAAGTAGTGTATAAAATCCAGCAATTAGGAAGTACCTAAAGTGCAGGTATGTAAGCACTGGGAAATATAATGAAAATGTAGACTGTGTGGTGAGAGAAATTCTAATGTAAACAATTAGGGATTGGGAAGCATGAAATGTCTTCAGACACTGTTTTATACAGCTTCACTGCTTTGACTGGGAAGATTTTTAAAGTACCTGTTAGAGTTCAGACTTGCCTCAAAGCCTCATTTGTATGCATAAAACTGCTGGATTTAAGCTGTTGGAGAAAGTACCTTTCGCGCTAGGATTAAGTTGAATTGGCACTGTGTTGAATGAGAAAGTAGAAATGCTAAGTAAATTGGTGTAATACTTTTAGTGTAAGACTTATGAGCAGAATGGAAATTGCACTGAAAAGGGAACCTTAGAGATTCGTTTTACCCCTTCTGTGGACAAATGAATCAGAGGCCCTGAGATATAAGTTAACTTGTCTAAGTCTATTTATATAACTAGTGAGTGAGTGAGTGAATGAGCAGGACTCAAACTTAGGTCTCTCTACTATGCCCTGTTGTCAAATACTAGTAAAGAACATGAGCATTTTCTATCCTGGATGCATAATTTAAAAACAAAACAGTATTACTCTTAAGAGGGTAAGTCAAAATGTATTGCTAAATCATAGAAACTTTTATTTAACAAAAATATCAAAATACAAAGCTTTTTTTTCTCAACATAGCCTCCATTTGGGTGTCTATACTTCTGAAGGTGGTGTTTTTGTCAGCTTGAGGGCTAAGGTGCGCCTGACCCAAGCCATGGTATTTTCAGTTATCTCATATGCAAACAAAAGCTGGACAGTGAATAAGGAAGGCCATAAAAGAATTGATGCTTTTGAGTTATGTTGTTGGAAGATAATATTGAAAGTGCCATGGGCTGCCAAAAGAACCAACAGATCCGTTTTGGAAGAAGTGCAGCCAGAGTGCTCCTTGGAGGCCACGATGGCCAAACTTCGTCTCTCATACTTCAGACATAGTGTCAGGAGGGACCCGTCATTGGAGAAGGTTTTCATGTTTGGTAAAGTGGAAGGTCATAGAAAAAGAGGAAGACCCCCAACGAGATGGATTGGCCAAGTGGCAGCATCGATGGACTCAAGTGTGGCAACAGTAGTGAGGTTGGCCCAGGACTGAGCAGTGTTTCGTTCTGCTGTGCATAGGGTCACTATGAACCAGTACTGGATCAATGGCACCTAACAACAACAACAGCAATCTTTCCCTGAAGTAAGAATTCTGCACTCTTTGATTTACATCACATCAAAACAGCAGTTTTGGCACTCTCAGAGGACTCAAATTGTGTTTTTTCAGTGTTCTTTGAGTTTGGGGAACAAAAAGACACCTGAAAGGACCGTAAGGTAGATATGGTAAGCTTTGTCAACAAAATTCTTATAGGGCAGCCCTTGTTACCCTTAAAGAATGAGCAGGTACATTGTTGTGGTAGAAAAAACTTTCTCAGCATAACTTTCCTGGCCTTTTTCTCACTAAGCCAGATTTCAGTTTTCTTAAAACTTCTTTATAATAAAGCACCTGTGATTGGCCCGTGTCTTCTGAGAAAACTCTATCAAGACTACCCTTTGATTGTTGTTTTTTTTAAGTACCATAAACATCTGAGCTGACCTCTCGGCCTTGAATTTAGCTGACCCAGTAGATCTCCTAGGAAGCCACTGATTTTTTATTTTTTTAAAGGTATCCTAATGAGTCTAAACCAAGTGTATACTGGGAGAACTTGTCTGCAGCCATCCATTGATCTCAGAGTTGTTTTTAAATACATTCTGGGGTGGGGGTTTGGGTTTAATAAATCCAGGCATGTGTGAACTGGAATTGTGGTGGCAATAATTTTTGGCTTGTCTTTGTATTTAAGATAAATTGTTACAAGTAGATATGTAACACATTTCAGTAGCCATAAGATTGTATTGAAACACCATAGGAAAAAATGTTTTCTCATGAGAAAACATCTGGCAGTCTGAGAAATAGGGTTTTACAGCCTTATAGAGGTGAGTTCTCTGCTGTTCTTCTCTTGATTATGTGTGGTATAGCTGAGCTCTGTTTATATGGGATTAGCAGATTTTGAGAGTTTGGGAAGCCACCAGCTGACAGATTTCTTTGTTCTTTGAATGTCACCCACAGGGGCACAGAAGCAACCTGTCCAAACCAAGATCCTGACTGTACCCTGAGTTTGCTTTGTACTCTTTTTCTTTTTTTTTTTCAAAGGAAGACAGGGACTTTTCCTGTCTTATCCAAAATCTTGATTCATCATATTGGCCTGGTGCCAGTAGTTGCTGTTGAGTGCCATCAAGTTGGTTCTGACTCACAGCAACCCTGTAAAGGGTCTCTGAGGAGCAGGGGGTAGATTTGAACCACTGACTTTCCAGTTAGCAGTCCAGCGCTTATCCTACAGCACCAGAGCCAGTACTAACCAAAAATTGTTGAATAAACAATGAGTGAACCTACTGCATAAAACATATCCAAAATGATAAAATAGATAAACATGCTCTTTCTAGGAATTTAAGAGCTAACGAGTAGTGACATGAAGGGAAGCTTAGATCAGAAAATGAACTATTAGTATGCAAGAAGGTACAATGAAGACTTCAGGTGATATTTTTTGGTTAAAGTGTAAATACTATTTCAGAGCAATAATTTCATCCAGACTCCCTGATGCCATATCTGGATTCCAGGAAAATATGAAACTCAGTTCTGTATTTCCCCCTTTTGATTAGGGTGCTTCTTTAGAGTCTTTGATCAAAATGTTCAGTTGTATCCTCCAGTTCTTCTAGTCCTATGGAAAAGAAGGCAGTTGCTTATGGAGACAATTACTTTAGTTTAAGGAGTAAGAATGCTTTGAGCATTGTGCTCTTTTAAGGACATCACTATATGGGATCAGCCTGACAACAGCAACTCAAAGGTTACAGAGGAAATTCAGGTGCAGTAAGTTTATGTTTAAAGAGCTCTGATAGCGTAGTGGTTACAAATCAGGCTGCTAACCTCAGAATCAGCAGTTCGATACTGCCAGCTGTTCTGCGGGAGAAAGATGAGGCTTTCTGCTCCGGTAAAGATTTACAGCTTCGGAAACCCTGTACAGGGTCGCTATGAGTCAGAACCGACTCCATGGCACATAACAAAAACAACAAGGTTATATTAATGATAGAGGAATGGTTTAGAAAAGGAGGATGAGAATAGTTACACAAGTCAATGCCACCAATGTCACTGAATTGAACATGTACAGATTGTTGAATTGGTGAGTATTCTGCTGTATTTATCTGCAACATCAACCAAAATAAATAAATCACTTTCCTAAACAATATGCAAGAAATCTAAAAGAGCTGCAGAAACAAATAGATATCTAGGGAACTGCAAAGGCTCAAATCATGGACCGGCTTTTATGAAAGTATACACAAGATAGAACTGCTCAATCTAAGCTGAGCATCTTGGAGAGAATAGCAGTGACTGCCAGGCAGAAACATCTGCTCCCAGGCTTTCCCCTTATAACCTGCAGAGCCATGTGGCTTCTCACAGAGTGGACACCCACCAGTGGCCTAAGTACCACACTACATGCATGCATTCTGCGGCATCTAGTAATCAGAAGGCTCTGTAATATCATCCAAGACATACAACTATCCCAGGAAATAATGTGAATATCAAGTTTACTAGAAAAAGAAGAGAAAGGGCACACAATGACTGGAAATGTCCCCAAAATGTTTGCATGAGGTGGAGCATGCCAAGACAAATGAAGAGGGATGCCATCTTTGTCCCCCCAAAATAATAAAAAAAAAATTAAGACTGACTGACTTTGGGCTGTTTCTACTGGATACACAATGACCAACAGAGGGGTCAGTGGTTCAAACCCACCATGGGAGGCACATGTGCCAGACCTTCCTTCCTTATTATTTTTTTAAATGTTTTATTGTGAGTTATGTGATAGTTTACATGGGAGAACGTTAGTTTTACATTCATCCTATCGTATATCGCTTCATTGCCATGGTTACATTCCCCTCCATGCATCATCAACCAACCAAAGTGTATACCCTACAAGTCTGCCATCGGTCATCAGCACATAGCCCCTTCTCCCTCTCTGGGTCTAAAGTTCCCAGTTGCTCCGTCTGTCTCTGCCTCCATCTCAGGCATCACTGCTTCTCTGGGTAGGGTCAGGCTCTCCGCTCTTCTTCCTTGATGGACCCAGGGACCTCTGCTCGTAGACTGCAGAGTTAATCAACTTCCCTCCTTACTACAAAATGTCTACCTTTACATTTCCAAGCCTCACAATCAGTCCTGATAACAATTATTCACTATTGTATCACAAGAGACCTAACCAAATTTCCTTTCATCTGCCCTGCCTAAACAGATTGGATACTACTCAGTGGAGATTCTACCTTCCTCCACGCCCTCTGGATCTAAGCTCCCTCTTGAAAGCTTATAAGCCAGTCACTTCTTGCCTTTGTAGCGGCCCCACTTTGCATAGTCAATGTCCAAGTTGCCCATCCCTGCCTACTCTGTGTATGGAGGGGGTGGGAATGACCCTTGCT
>NW_006408556.1:6659531-6668704 GCF_000296735.1 Chrysochloris asiatica
TCATTTTTTATTGCAATTAGCTTGGTATACTTTTTCCATCCTTTGACTTTTAATCTGTTTTTGTCTCTGTGTGTGAGATGTGTCTCTTGCAGACAGCGTATTGAAGGATCTTGTTTTCTTATCCATTCTGCCACTCTCCGAATCTTAACTTAATTCATTTACATTCAGTGTAATTATCGATAGGTATGGATTAATTGCTGCCATTATGTTTGTTTTTTTGTGGTGCTGCTGCTTACTTTGTTCTGTGTGTCTTCCTTTGTTGAGTTCATGCTCTTTGTGTTCTTTCTTGTGAGTTTCCTCATAGTTTTAATGTTTCCACGTTCTTCTTGGAGTTTCGTTTTCTTCGTATATTGTGAAGTGTTAATTTTCTTTGAGGTTGCCTTATATAGTCCATTAACTTTTCTCTCCATTTAGTGCAGTCTTACTTTATCCTGTAATCTATCTGACTTTCTCACCATCTGGGTCACTGTGCCTATGTGTTTATCTTCTTTTACATTGTGATTGCTTTGATCATAGACTGACTTCCCAGAATCTCTGAGTTTGTTCTTATAGTTTTGTTCTTTTCTCGACTCTTCCTTCTTTCGATTAAATTCTGGGAGATGCTGCCACGTATGTCAATCTCTGGTTGTTGTCTGTTCTTGTTGGTTCTCAGACCACACTACTCCCTTTAGGATGTTTTGTAGCTCAAGGTTGGCTTTAGCAAAATCCCTTAGCTTCTGTTTATCCTGGAATGTTTTGGTTACACCGTTGTATTTGATTGATAGCTTTTCTGGGTAAAGGATTCTTGGTTGGCAATTTTTTCTTTCAGGGTTTTATATATGTCTCCCCAGTGCCTTCTTGTTTGCATGGTTTCTGCTGAGAGATCCAAGCTTAATCTGACTTGATTATCTTTGTATGTAACACTTCTGTTTTCCCTAGCTGGTTTCAGTAGTGTCTCCTTATCTTTGCTTTTGGAAAGTTTGATTATGATATGTCTCGGTGATTTTCTTTTGGGGTCTTCCCTTCCTGGGGTTCGTTGAACTTTTTGAATATTTATTTTTTCACTTCTCAGGATGTTAGAGAAATTTTCTTCCAGCAGTTCTTCAGCTGTTTTCTCTGTAGGCTTGTGTGTTTCTTCTTGTTCTGGAATGCTGATAATTCTTAGTTATTCCTCTTCATGTTGTCCAACATGAATCGTAGACCTTCTTCAGATTTTTTTATCCTTTTTTCTCTGTTTGCTCTTACATCTTAGTGGTATTGGAGATTTGTCTTCCAGATCACTGGTTCTGCCTTCCATCTCTTCTATTCTACTCCTTTGCCCTTTCAGAGTATTATCTATTTTTGATATTCTATTATTTATCATTTGGACCTCTTTCTGTAGGTTTTGAATTGTTTCCAGTGCTGTATCTATCTTGTTTGATTGTTCCTGTAGTGCTTTCTTCCTCATTCATCTGAATTCCTACTCAGGCATTTTCAAGACCTCTCTTCCTTCCAGAATGGAGTCCAGGTCAACCTCTAGGTCATTTGTCTCAGACATTTTATCATGTTTCTGCACATGTGCTGATATGGTCATCTGCTTTTGCTTCTTGGACATGTTTAGTGTTTATCTGTGTCTCAAAACTTAATTATGTGTTTTGGTATTTTTTTATGCTTTCTGATTGCTTCCAGGTAGATGTAATCAGGATGTGGGCTTCCCGTTTCACTCTTCTTATTGCTTAACTCAGAGTAACTTTCACAGGTGTTGTCTGCCTCCCTGGTATGTGGCAGTTAGTATTGGTTCTTGCCTGGATTTTGGTGTTTTATAGAGTGTGATTGTAGCTTGACTATATGGCAGCAGTTGCTGACTCTTCTTGAGAAATATAGGGAGAGAAAGAGTCCCTTAAAGGTAGAAGGGGGAGCATAAAACAGCACCAGCAAAAAAACAAAAAACACCCAAGCAAAACAAAACAAAACTAGACTGAATACTGCAGTCTATAATCACAGAAAAGGGAGAGGAGAGAGAGAAGGAAAAACAAAAAACAAAAAATTCTGTAGCTCAATATGAGTATGACTTTAATGCCCTCTCTTCAGCTTCTTGGTTTCAAAGCTGCCTGAGAGATTTCAAGATGCCACTGTTGGTTGTTATGCTGTACCTCAGGCTTTAATTTAATTTTTGGTCTGTTTTGTTTTTATATTCTCTTTGCCTCTCTACAGCACTGTCCTGGCCTTGCCTGTATTAAATTAAAAAAAAAAAAAAAAACAAAGAAAAATGTTCAGGGCCTACTCTTGGGCTGAGAATCTGTGCACATGTGTGGCAGAAGAAACCATCAGTGGTTAGAGTGGGGGAGGGGTCCACTCGCTCAGGGGCCCCCCCCACCAGTCACCAGAATGGAGGTGCGCAAACAGTGGGGGTGGGGGCCAATGATCAGATACACACACAAAAAAAAATCCGAACAAAGCAAAACCGACAAAGGTCCCCGCAGTGTTTTTCTGTGGTGTTTCTGCTCCCCCACTTGGTCTTGCTGTTTGGTCTCGCCAAGATGTCAGTTCTGGGCCTCCGACCCCAGCAGATTCAAAAGTACACGATTTCTTACTTCAGCTTCAAGTTCCACTAGCTATAAGCCTTCAAACTTTTAAAATATTCCTAGCTCTGTGGTTCTGAGTTTTGGAACTCTGCCCTGCATCTGCTTTGCCTGGTATTCTGTGGCTGGCGGTGAATGTCACTGCACCTCCACCCTAGCCGCCATCAAGCTCTGCCTCTTTGTACTCTTTCTTATAGGGCTTATCATGTGACTTCTCCTCAGGACACAGTCAGATAATGTAGAGGAGAGAGGTTTCCGATTCCTCCAATCTTTTCTGTACAGTTGGTTAAGACTCTTAGCTTTGATTCTGTTTCTGAGGTAACTAATATTTGAGGGAAACTATGACTGTGGCGTTTTGATGGAACAAATATTTTTGTAGATAAAAGTTGCCCCTTCCCACCCACTCACCTTTTTTTTTTTGTCTGTAACAAATGTTTCCTTTCTTTGTGCTTGCCTCTTCCTGGCTGATGCAAGTATATTGTGATGCCAAAAAAAATTTTTTCTTGGTACTCCTGTCTTGGCCTTTTTATCCCCAGTGAAGTTTTCAGTTTTTAAAGATTTTTTTCCTAATAAGCCCTGTGATTATCCTGTGTTCTTTGAGAAAATTTATGAAAATTAGGCCTTTGACTCCTAAAAAACAGGTGCCATAACCTTCTAGCTGACTTTTCTCGTTGAATTTAAGTAACTCAGCAGATCCTCTCAGAAACCAGTATTTTCATTGGCCCTTGCAATTTGGATTGCATTGGTAAATCTAAAGCTTGTTCCCAGTTACGATTTGTTCCATAAAACCATTTTCATTACCTTCAGTCTTGCTTAAAAGAGTGATAGGAAGATCACATCTTTGAACTAGCTGATCTTCACACAATGCTTTTGGTACCTATTGCTGAGGCCACGATGGTTGCTTAAAATGGAAAATGCAGAACCATATGAGATCTCAACAGCTGCCATATCACTGGTAATCTTACCATCTTCTTCCATCCGTTTCTTCAGTTGTTGAGGTTGATGATCTTCCCTTTCTTGTCTTATGTTTGTGGTCTTCCTGATCTTCCTTCAATTGCCTGACTCAGATCTAAAATTTATTTTGTGTATGGCAGTATTCCTGTAAACTTGTTGTAAAGCTTCAATGATTTGGGGAAGTATCTACTTGAGTTTTGTTAGAAATTTGTTATTAGCCCTGATTTCAAAATTGTTTATTCCATGGCATTTAACATATCTTTTTTTAATCTTTTTTTTCCTTGAAAGCACCCTAGTGAGACTAAAACAATTGTATAACTGAGAGAACTTGCTTACAGCCACCCACTGATAGCAGAGACAGGTTTAAACATATTTTGTTAAAAATAAGCCCATGCATATATGAACTGGAATCCTATTAACAATAGTTTTAAACTTACCATTGTATATTCTGAAGCAGTAGTTTAACTCCTAGGGAAACAATCCAAATGTTCATCAACAATGAAACAGATAAATAAATTATTTCTTACAATATTCTTACAATGAAATACTATACAAATATGACTAAAGTTCTACTATATCCAACACTAACATGAATAAATTCCACAAATATTAAAGGAAAGAATCCAGGCACAAAAGAATACATATTATATGGTGACATTTATGTAATGTTCATAAACAGACAAAATTAATGTGTGATATTAAGTCAGGATTGTTGTTGTTGTTAAGTGCTGTTAAGTTGGTTCTCACCTACAGCAATCCTGTATAGGGTTTCCAAGGAGTAGCTGGTGAGCTTAAACAGCTGACCTGGCATATCAAACTGACTTTATGGTCCAGTACATTAATCCACAGCACCATACCAAGACTCCTAAGTCAGAATAGGAGTCCCCGTATTGGGGAAGATTGTGACTGGAGGGAGGCATAGGGAATTCTGGAATACTGATAATATCTGGTGTTCTGTTTTTATTTTTAACTTAGTGGTAGTTCCACTGGGTAAATACCTAGATATGGGGTTGCTGGGTATGTGCATGTGTAACTTTAAAAGAAACTATCGGATCGTTTTTCAATATGGCGTTACCATTTTGTGTTTTGTTTTATAGTCATGATTTGTGCAATTTTCTGTTTACATATTATCATTTAGTAAAGAGTTTTCAAATAAAAAACTGATAAACATCTATTGTTGTTGTTATTTGCCGTTGACTTGGTTCCAACTCATAGCACCCTATATAGGGTTTCCAAGGAGTGGTTGGTAAGTTTGAACTGCTGACCCTGTGGTTCAAACCAACCTTTTCAGTCCAGTGCTTTATGTCACAGTGCCGCACCAGGACTCCACCTATTGTTGTTGTTGTTATTAAGTGCCATTGAGTCAGTTTCAACCCATAGCGACCCTTTATAAGGTTTCCTAGGAATATCTGGTGAGCGTGAACCTCCTGCCTTACAATTTCAAATGATTTTTCAGTCTAGTGCATTAATAGACAGTGCCACATCAGGACTTCCAAATACCTATTGTTCTTGTTAAGTGTCGTCGAGTCGGTTATGACCCATAGTGACCCTGTACAGGGTTTCTGAGGAGTAGCTGGTGAGCTTGAACCACCAACCTTGCAGTTCAGATGGCTTTGCAGTCTGGTGCATTAACCCACAGTGCCATACCAGGATTCCAAATACCTATTAGAATGGCTGAAATAAAACTTAAATGCCAGGTACTGGTGAGGGTACAGAGTCATTGGAACTCTGTTACATTGCAGATAAGAACACAAAATGGTAATTCCATTTTGAAAACCAATCTGATAGTTTCTTTTAGTTACACATGTATATACCTAGCAATCCCATATCTAGGTATTTACCCAAGGTAAATGAAAATTTACGTTCTCACAGAAACATATATAAGATTGTTAGAATGGCTTTATTCAGAATCACCCCAATCTGGAAAAACAAATAAATTTGGGCATAGATAAACAAACTGAGGTACACCCATACACTGAAATACTACTCAGCAATAAAAAGGAACTGGTAATGCAACATTATGAATCTCAAAGGCATTATGCTAAATGAAAGGGACCAGATGCAAAAGGGTGCATAATGTATGATTCTATTTGTATTACATTATGGAAAAACAAGGCTAGAGCAGAAAACACATTAATAGTAAGTTTCCTGGGGATAGGAGCCCTGGTGTGGCCTGTGGGTTAATGTGGTGGATTGCAAAGTTGTTTGAACCACAAAGTTGGCGGTTCAAGATCACCAGCTGCTCCTTGGAAACCCGACACAGGGTCACTATGGGTCGGAACCGACTCAGTGGCACTTCATAACAAAAACGGCAACCTGGGGGTAGGGCAGAGTTGACAAAACAGGAGCATTATACCTTGATACATTTTCACAATTGTTTGTATTTGTATGTAAACCTGACTTTAAGATGCTCACAGGTCCCATCTCAGACCAGTTAACTCAGACTGGGGTGAGGCCCATGTACTGCACTTTGCTTTCAGTCTTCTCAGTAATTTTAATGTACAGCCAAGGTTGAGAACCACAGAGCAGGGCAAATTATCTGGAAACATTGCCCTTGGGCTTTGGCTCTCCACTTTTCAACAGCTGTTTAAAACAACTAGATAGAGATTGGGTCTCAGGTGAGCTAATTAGTGTATAGTAGGGTTTGAGTTATCCCACTTTTCTCCCATTGTTGGCCAAGAGACTTTGGACAGACTTTTTTCTGGTGCCACGTTGTTGCTGATGATTGCTTAAACTGGTGATTTTAAAAACATCATCAAGAAAAATTTGAACAGAATTTGATTTATTTAAACCACTGTATTTGGGATGATTTCCAGGGAAGTATTTAATTGTTCTTAGATAGTCATAGAGTTTTCATCCTTTCTACAAGCACCTTGTGAATAGACTTGACTTTGGTGTCTGGTCCAAATTATACCAGTAGGTGTCACCAAAAAGTGATGAATGGGTAAATGTGGGAGGATCCAAAGATAAAATGTGACAAGAAAATGTTGAGTCTGTTTTCAGACCAAAAGGACTCTGGAGGGAGGCATATAAATGCAGAGGATCTAGTAAAGGTTTACCCCAGCTTCCCAGGGAACTCCTTGTTCTCTCTAGTTTAGGGCTTCTTAAGCAACCTTGTTGCATTATTTATTTTCTCTAATCTTTTCCCTTGAGACTTACTTAAATTTCTGTACTTTGGTATTAGGTGCCTTCCCATATCATATTACTTTTACTGAGGCATTTTTTTTCCTGGGTATAATTTTTTAATTGACCACTTTGCTCTAAGATTGCTTTCATTGCTTTTATCCCCATCCCTTGTTATTTCCCCATGCATTGTTTTAGAAGTCAGCAGAACTCTGGTTGGGAGAAGGTTGGACAGATGAGCCAGCTTAGACCCAAGGCAATGAGTTAACACCGGTCTTTCTGTATGTATATATTCTATCCTTTTCTTCATGATTCAAGCTCACCAGAAGCTCCTCGGAAACCCTATACAGGGTCGCTATGGGTTGGAACTGACTCAATGGCACTTAACAACAACAACCCTCACCAAACCAAATTATGTAAGATAAAACCAACAAGGAGCTAATAGCAAGCCAGAGCTCCTTCCTTTTCATCCTGATCCTCACTGTTGTATTGGGGTATATTTTCTGGCTGAGAGAGTTGGTACTGTCATTTCTAACATAAAAGTCTTAGCTCCATTTCAGATGTGAGTGCCATCTCTGGTCATCCTCCCGAAGCGAAGTCCTGGAAATGGGTTTAAAATGCCTACCAACATATTCTCACTCTGGACTCCTGGTGTGGTGCTGTAGTACAAACCCAAAAGCCACTGTTGTAAAAACCTGTACAGCTTGATGGCACTTAACAAGAACATCTCACTCTAAATCCTTAATTTATTTTAAGTCCATTCTGGAACGTACCATCCCCATGTAGTTCTTCTTACCTAAACCAGCTTCACACGATGTCCCTTTGCATTTATAGACTGTGCTATGCAATCCTACTTTGCCTGTATTTTCCCTCCTATTGCCTTTTGCTCTGTTGTTGTTGTTGTTGCTAAGTACTGTTGAGTTGGTTCTGACTCATAGTAACCCTGTGTGGGGTTTCTGAGGAGTGACTGGTGAGCTTGAGCCGCTGACCTTGAGGTTCAAGCCAACCTTGCAATAAATAGTCAAGTGCTAAATAACATTTTTATATCTTCTACTTTTACACTTAGTATATTTACCTTGCAAGATGCTGAGAATTGAAGTAACTTGGTAAATCAGTTGAACCAGGACATAATAATATTAATAAAACTAATGCTGTCAACTCCAGTCCAGCTCATAGCAATGCTATAGGACTGAACAGAACTGTTCCACAGGGTTTCCAAAGTTCTGTTTATGGATGCAAACTGCCTCAGTTTTCTTTCACAGAGTAGTTGGTGGGCTCAAACAATCAGTTATCAGTCTAATACTTAACCCACTGTGCCACCAGGGCTTCTCACAGTAATAATAGTGAACACTTATACGAAGGGCTTCAAAAAGTTTATGGAAAAATTCCATTCTCTTTTAATTCAATTTATCCACAGACTTTTTGAAGTCTGTTCATAAAATGTTTACCAGGCACTTTTCTAAGTACATGAGCTCATTAAATCCGCGTAGACACCATGAGGTTTTTATTATCCCTCATTTTATAGATGTGGTAACTCGGGGATAGAGATGTTAAGAAACTTGCCTAAAGTGAGAGCCATTAAATGATGGAACCAGATAGTAAACCCAGGCAGTCTGACTCCAGCATCCATGTTCTTAACTAAAACCATCAAAGTAAACATTTATTAAGCATTTTTTATATGTGAACCACTGTGCTTAGTGCTTTCCATGCATTATTTCATTCATTCATCACATGAACACTATGAGATAGGTACGGTACTATCCCTATTTTTTACATGAAACGGAACCACAGAGAAATTAAGTAAATTACCTAACACCATGCAACAAATAAGCCCTAGGTGGTGCAGTTTGTAAACCCACGTCTGTCTGACTCCAGAGCTCAACCTCTTAACCACTATGCTGGATTGCCCATGGACCTCTGTTGCTGTTAATTGGGTCAAATCCCATCTATACTTCTACCCCAGTGCACGGTATTGGTGCTCTCTTTGTTGACTTACATATATTGTAAAATGCATTGCTTATTTACCAGTGTGTTCCAGAGCATATCAAGGATAGTACATGAGTAATTCCCTGGCCAAATTTACCTCATTAACCTTACTGTTATATGCTGCTTGCTTGACTAATAGTTTTTCAGAGTTGGACCAGTGCCCCCAGGTTAGGCCAATAGGAGTTACTCCTATAGTATTGTGGCGCTGTGGGCTAATGCGTCAGACTGCAAAGTCGTTTGAACTGCAAGGTCGGTGGTTCAAGCTCACCAGCTAGCTGCTCTTTGGAAACCCTACTCAGGGTCAATGTGGGTCTGAATCAACTCAACGGCACCTAACAACAACAACAGCATAGTACTGTTGCGGAGTCCTGGTGTGGCACTGTGGGTTAATGCACCAGACTGCAAACTCATTTGAACTGCAAGGTTGGCAGTTCAAGCTCACCAGCTGCTCCTTGGAAACCCTATACAGGGTCGCTCTGGGTCGGAACCGACTTGACGGCACTTCACAACAACAACATGGTACTATTGCAGAGCTCTGGTAGCGTAGTGGGTACAAATCAGGCTGCTAAT
>NW_006408556.1:6668804-6669388 GCF_000296735.1 Chrysochloris asiatica
TGTTCCAATCAGTTATAGGCAGAAGACAGAGTTAAAAGCTTTCTATGGAGATATTTCTGGCTATTCCTTTCTCTTCCCCTCCAGTGTCTATTTTATAATGTAATGCAAGGGAAACCAAGATTCAAAAGATAACCAAGCATCTTAACATTATTTTCCCCCTTTTCCCCATTCCATCCATGTCTCAATCCCTGTATCCTAGATCCCTGTTGTTCCATGGTTGTGTATACATCATTCTTTACCTCTGTCCCACTTAGCCCCATGCAAACTTACCTAATTGTTCTACCATCTGCTTTGTTCTTCCATTCCCCTTCTTCTTCTTGAATATTGCCCCCATCCCTACCACCCAAACTATACTGTGTGTATTCCCTGCCCTATGCTCCACCTTCCCCTTCCTCCCTTTACCCACTCCCCTCATCCCAGCAACCAGCAAAGAATCCACCCCTTCTTTAGTGTGGGTTCTTTTTCGTAGTCTTTTAGGGTCGTGGTCCTATGTAGTATTTCTCTTTTTGTGACTGACTAATTTCACTCAACATAATGTCCTCAAGGTTCATCCATGTTATGCGGTGGCTTGCCGCTTCCTTGTT
>NW_006408556.1:6671436-6678122 GCF_000296735.1 Chrysochloris asiatica
GGTACAAATCAGGCTGCTAATCTCATGGTCAGTAGTTGGAAACTACCAGCTGTTCCGCAGGAGAAAGATGAGGCTTTCTGCTCCCGTAAAGATTTACAGTCTCAGAAACCCTATACAGGGTTGCTATGAGTCGGAACCGACTCCACGACACATAACAACATAGGTCTGTTGCATTTGTTTGAGTAATTCATCCACCCATGCTGAGGTGATTCCTGTCTGTTACACAGGCATTTCTCTGTGGACGCATGAATATGAAATAATAGGTAAAAAGCACTGTTTGAAAAATGTTTTTAAGGATGCGATGTATAAACCTTTTTTTTTCTATTTGTCCTTAAGAATTTCCTTCTGAAAGGCAGAAGGTATTGTAGTAACAAGAGAGAAATTCCATTAAGAGTAGAAAACTTGTGAAGCTTATTTCATCTTTCTCTCTCCCCAGAGTCTGAATGGTGTTTGGCTGAACAGAGAACGTCTGGAACCTTTAAAGATCTATTCCATCCAGAAGGGAGACCACATCCAACTTGGGGTGCCCCTGGAAAACAAGGAGAATGCAGAGTATGAATATGAAGTTACTGAAGAAGACTGGAAGAGAATGTATCCCTGTCTTGCCCCAAAGAATGACCATATGGTAGAAAAAAATAAGGATTTGAGAACTAAAAGGAAATTTAGTTTGGATGAATTGGGTGATCCTGGAGCTGAAGGCCCCTCAAATTCAAAATTTAAAATTAGTAGTATGTCTTGTGAATCTGGTCAGCCAGTGAAGTCACAGGAGAAAGGTGAGGTGGCCAGTCAGCTCTCTGAAGATTTGGATCCTAAGTTGACTTCTCATGAGCCCAGTGAGAAAACCACAGGGGTTCATATTTGTGCTGATCCCCCGCAAGTTGTAGAGCTTCATGGTAAGACACAGCAAGCCTCCAGCTCTTCTATTTCTCAGAATAGCTTAGATCTGTTGAAGGCAACTATGTCTAGGATTCTGAAGCTGAAAACAGAAATGCAGAAAAAGCAGGTAGCTGTTCTGAATGTTAAAAAGCAGAACCAAAAGGAGCACTCAAAAAAAATTGTGAAAATGGAGCAGGAACTACAGGACTTACAGTCCCAGCTTTGTGAAGAACAGGCCCAGCAGCAAGCGAGAGTGGAGCAACTAGAAAAGACCTTCCAGGAAGAGGAGCCACATCTCCAGGTAACCCCTAGGAAGGAAGACCAAGAGTGCCCCTTAGGGATTGCCCTGGGCAGGTGATGGTATGAAGAACAGAAAAGCTTGAGATAAGAGAATAGGGGGTTAAGTAAAGGGTTAAGGTTTCAGCATGCAGATCAGATCTTCAGTACCAAGGAGATGTACCAAGGTACATAGGAGCCAGAGCTTCGGCACCAAGATAGGGTAAGGGGATCAATAGAGCCAGCCAGCACATAACTGATCTCAAGAAACAAAACGGAGGTGACTGAAAACCAAGGTAAATTCAAGAAGTTGAATGGAGGTCAGGATGCCATGAAACCATAATACACCCCATTTGAACCAGTAGTTCTCTTCATAAGTTTAACTCTGGTCAGAGCCATCTTAGCCCCACAGCAGGTACAAGTCAGCTAGTTACTCTGTCCTCTTGTACCTGGCTGCTTGCTAACTGTGAGGGTTAGTTACTCTATAATTAACTTAGGAGGTGGGAGGCTAGAAAGTCAGAAAATATTTTTGTGTCTGTCCTGAGCACTCAGCACAGGAGGGGACTGGTATACCAGGATTTAGTTGTTGGGTTCAGTGATAAGCTGCTTTCCACAGTGCCTTTAGCAGAAAGGTAAAATGTTTATTTTCTTAATTATGTCAAAGTAAGACCAAATGTGTTGTGGTCACTGAGCCATTTGCTTAGATGACAGATACTTGCACAGAGCTTCTAGCTAGAGCATCATGATCCTGGTCTCTGTTCAAAACGTCAGCGCCCATCTGGCAGGAACCACACGTTTTATTCCCACTGAGTTGCTCAGGTTATATTGAATGCCAAGAATTCCCCATTGTTGACTTAGAACTAAGAAGGACCAAATCACAACTGATGTGAATAAGCGTTTATCTTTTGTTTGAGCTTTTCAGGGAAAGAACAAGAAGTAGTAGTGTTGGCTTATTTCTGAACCATTTATAAATTTGGGTCTAATATATGCTATCCCCTTGAAAAAGGTAGTAGGGGACTCAAAAGGTTCATGGAAATTTTTCATTATCTTACAATTCCATTTCTCCACAAACGTTTTGAAGCCCCCTCGTATTAGAAAAGGCTTTGGATTAAACATGTCTGCCTGAGGTTATACATGAGTTACTTGTGTGTACATTCTTACTTCCCTTTTTCACTTGGACTAGTTCTTGAAATTAATAAGAGTGGTTTCTCTTTACGTATTTAGTGTATCATACTTTCACCAGAGCAGAACTGTGTTGAAAGGCTTATATTGGTGTTCAGGAACAACAGTTAACAGTTAATTAGTATTTGTGGCTACTCTGGATGTGCTTCAAGGTATAGTTGCAAAATATTTTTCTGTACAAAACTGCTAAAGAAAGGAAAAAAATAACTGGTTTGGAGTATTTATCCAGGTAGAAGGAGGTCATGTATGAATTATTTATAGTAGCACTATCTAGTCCACTGTTTGTTAGATACATTTCCTTCTGCCTGCTCACAAGGGCAGTGGTTAAAGCTCACCAGCCACTCCTCGGAAACCCTATACAGCATCACTATAAGTCGGAACCAACTTGATGGCACTTAACAACAACAACAACAACAACAAACCAAGCTGTAGGGATTTATCCTAGCCCTAATACTTGCTCAGAAGCTTACTGAACCCTTAGCTTCTTCACATAGATTTGGTGCCTGGCGCTGTGTTTAGAGTTCTGATGTTAAGAATACTTAATAAATAGTTTTGCCATTAAGGAACTTATCTAGTTGAGGAAACAAGGTGTATGCTATACATCAAAGAACAGTTCCATGTCAATATATTCAATTAGAGAATAGTTTCAAATTGGCATATTAAATGTGTATGATGGGTTAAAGTAGGGAGGGAAAGGTTATCGTTGAATGATGATGTGGATAGCACTCTGAAGGGAGGGGGGCAGGTGGGGGAACTATGACATGAGTTCAGGCAAAGAGGGAAAAGAAGCAGTTTGTGGGCTAGAAGTGATAGACTCTGAATGAGAGATGGGGTGGCTAAAATTGAGGGTAGAAACATGGTGTAACTCATGGTGCCAACCTTAGGGATCATGTCTAAGGTTAGATGTTTGTTGGCCCAGAAGCGCTCAGTTTACATCCTTTTGGAGTTATGGCATTAGTCTTATGGTTTTCTAGAGCAACCCGAGTACTGGTTTAAAGGTGACAACCCTGAGGTGTGCAACATTTGAGCTCTGCTCAAATCCTTTGAAATAAATAGGAGATTTCCCAACTGCTTCCTGCCCCTGTTTCCAGATGCTCGTGCCAGCTGATCTGCTCTGCAAATTGCTGGATTTTGTTCCCTTTTTTCCTTCCCTGCAGGGAAACCTTCCATTTTGTTTTTGGCTTTGCAGGGTTTGGAGAAAGAGCAAGGAGAAGAGGACCTGAAGCAACAGTTGGTCCAGGCTCTACAGGAGGTAACTCATCTTTTGCCACTGTTCTGAGATTATAATGGTCTGCAGAGTAGAGGGCAGCCAAGTGTTTCGTGGCCACTGGCTTCATCTACTGCTTAGCTCACACCTCTGAGACATATCCAGTCTGTGAACAGAGCAGATGGCATCTGCTCACACCATCAGGTCAGAGATTTGAAGCCTCACAGATATGCCAGACCACAGATGGAAACTTATATCTTCATCAGAGCAGGAGTTGCTCTAGTGAAGATGGAACGGAGCTCGTAACATTAGGATGCTCTGGGGAAGTGTCTCCATGTCCACAAAGGTGAGGACAGCACAGGGGACATGTGAGCTATGACTTGGCCACCAGTGCTTGCAAGGGCTTCCATCACCTCACTGCTCCTGATTTGTAGCCATCCAGAAGTAATGTGAGAAAGTTCCAAGTAAGCATTTTAGGTCAGATTGAGAGTATGCAAGTTAACAGGAAAGTATCTCGATTTACTGAAAGGGCAAGGAGGAAAAAGGTTCTCCTAAAAGATTGTCTGTAATTTCTTTTATCTATTTGACTACATGTTTCATTAGATTAATTCTCATAGCTCTTTTGCGTCTTTAAAACTTGTTTTTGTCTTCTATCCTTTATATATTAGGATCAGTGGTTTGAAGCAATTTTGATCAGGATGTTAGTGGGATAGTTCAAATCTTCTTAAGAAAAGTGAACAAAGCATTAAAATTGTTCAGGAGAATTTATCCTTGTGTTCTTTTCTTTGCTGCCTGCCTCCCAACCTTCTTGCAGTGTTCATAGTCATGTTATAAGCATGACAAGGTACCTGTCTTGGTTCCTTATAAAGGGTGAACAAACAACCTTGGGAAAGAATTAGGTGAAAATCAATTTAATCTTTTTTAGAATTTTATTTTCTGAACTTGTTTCTTTTTGAGAATGGGATGGTAGGCATGTGCCCTACGTAAAGTTCTCAAACGTTATTAAATTGATACTCAGATATTGTTTTGAAGTTGACTGGAAAAGAAAAAGATTTTGCTACTTGGAAATTTCCAAGGGATCATTGAGTACCCTGTATCCACCCTCTCCTTGGACAGGCAGGGCAGCATCCCTGTCATTGTATCATGGAGTATTTGGCCAGTCTGCATTCAGTTGGCCTACAATATGGTATTTTAAGGTCATGGTTCTATTCCAGTGCACCTGAGGGGACATACTATTCTATTCTCTCAGCTGAAGCAGTGGTTGCTTTTTTGGTCTACTCTGCTGGTCCCTCTGAAACTATTTTATTTACCAGGCCATCATAATTATAGAGCATAAAAACAAACTTTTCTGACTGCTTTCATACCTGTCATTTTAATTTTCTTATTAGCATTGATGTAGAAAGGGTACCTGTTTTCCCATTTTATGGATGAAAAAGTTAAGATATGCAGATCAAATTAGTAGTTTAGATGTGGGGCCAGACCTTCTGAAAGAATTGCTGCTTTGGAGATCATTTTAAAATTTGTTTCATGAACAATATCATTTCAAAAATCCTTATTCTACTCCAACTTCTTTTTAAAAAAAAAACAACACCCTAGTGGCGCAGTATTTAAGTGTTTGGCTGCTAACAAAAGTTCAAACCCACTAGCTGCTGCATGGGAGAAAAGACCTGGTGGTGTGGTCCTATAAGGATCCCAGCCTTGAAAACCCTGTGGCATAGTTCTGCTCTGTCCTATAGAGCCACTGTGAGTCAGAATGAACTTGAATGGCAATATTGTTTGGTTCCTTAATGAAAGAATTTGTGGTAAGATTTTACAGTACAAGCTATACTTAAGCATGAGGCTGCTCATAAATTATGTTTCATAGAAGTGGAACTCTTGGCATTCATTGTAGGCACTTAGTCACAGTGAATGAGCTATTAGCTCTTGGATGTGCCAGTTTCCAGGAGACACGAGCTGGGTTCAGTCCACATTGACTTATATGTATGTAATGTCTGAGTTAAAAAGGTTAAAGATCTTTTTTATTTCAACTAAAATGATTATGTAGGTTCTCTGATTCCCATTTTCTTTTGACAACTTCTTAAATGTTGCTCCTAGTACTAGTCAGTCTTAGTTATTTTATAGTTCTTGAGCACTGGTTCTCAGAATCACTTGGGCAGCTTTATAAAAAATAAACATTCCTGGGCCCCAAGCCAAACCTATAGAATCAGACTCTGCACGGAAGTAGAAGTTCTTCAATTGCTTTGGATGGCTATCTGAATTGGGAGCAGATGTTATGGAAAGACTAGTGGATTTGGTGGCCTCCTGTCCTACTTGTTCCCTTTCCTGAAAAAAAGCAGTAGGTCAGTGAGATGTTTTAAAGGAAGGAAGGGATTATTTTGCAATTGCCAATTCATTGATCCTTTTAGCCAAAGCCACTGGCTAGAGAGAGAGAGCAGGCATGAGTGTGCCTAGAGGAAGGGAGCAGCATAGGATCACACATAAATCAGTATAGATCATGTTCTGCTATGTTTCTGCAGCACCGGGCTCTAATGGAAGAGCTAAATCGCAGCAAGAAGAATTTTGAAGCAATCATTCAAGCCAAGAACAGAGAACTGGAGCAGACCAAGGTACTGGAAAGAAGATGGAGGTTTAGAATTTGGTTAGTACATGCAACTCAGCACTTTTAACAGTGCAAGGGTTGCTATGGTGAATAAAGAAAGATTATGATTGCTCTTTGCCTCAGGGGAAATAATCTGTAAAATTACTGACAACTCTAGAAGGTTCTGCCTGTGAAACAGTATCTGTTTATTTTCTCTCATTCAGAAGTGAAATGCCGGGAATAAGTCACTCACATCCTGTCGTCTAGTCCTTTGTAGCTGCCCTTTCAGTGTGTTTCAGTGGCACAGACTAAGGAGTGGTTTAGTCATAAAAAATAGTTCATCCTGATGCACTTTTTTTTCATTAAATTTTTTATTGTGGATTAAGTGAAGTTTACAGGGCATATCATCAGTTTTACATTCAACAAATCATATACCTTGTTTCATTACATTGATTATAATCCCCTCCATGAACCATCAGTTAACAGTATTTCTCTCTATCCACTTTAGCTTTTTAAAAAACACACAAACAAACAAACAAAAAACACCACTCAGGCATATATAATAAT
>NW_006408556.1:6680626-6682720 GCF_000296735.1 Chrysochloris asiatica
TTTGGTTTTAATTGGAAACTGTCTCTTTAAATTTCGAGGAGATCTGTGCGCATGCGTAGTAGAACCCTCCGAGGGTGGGGTTGGAGTGCCCACTAGCTCAGGCACCCCTATAGTCACCAGAATGGAGCTGTGCACAGACAGCAAAGGACCAATGAACAGCTACCAAAAGAAAAGAATGTCCACACCTTTATCTCTGCAGTTCTGCCAGGCGTCTGTGGCCGCTCCTATCCTTCCCCTGCTTGGTCTCACCCAAGATGGTGGCTCCTAGAGCAGCTGAGTGTCCCAGACTAGAAACCAATGGATTTCTTGCTTCTGCCACAAATTCCCCCAGCTGTAAGCCTTCCAACCGTCTAAATATTCCTTTATATGTGATTCAGAGTTCTGGGACCATCCCCTGAGCCTGCTTGCTCGGGTATTCTGTGTTGTTGCTGACGGAGCTCATTACTGCACTTCCACCCAATTCACCATCTTGTTTGTTCTCACTGCTGATGCATTCTTGTAATTCCTTCCCACATCAGATTAGTGGAATTCTTAAATTAGATTTATAAATTCCTGTGCCCACGAGGGCCAGACTGGTAGTAGACGTGAATGAAGTGGCCTGGGTATAAGAATATGGTGGGGAACTGTAGGGACTGGCACATTGGAAAGGAGTGCTCGCTCCTTCAGCCATAGAAGCAGCTCTTCTCTGCTGCAGCCAGTTGTTGCCATCTAGAAATGCAGACCCAATGCTATCAAATCATCTAATGTCATATAGATGGAATTCAAATGATATGTCCCATTTTCAGTTATTGGCAACAAATTCTGTTTTGTTTTATCATGGGTCTAAACTAAATAAATCTGCAGACTAAATCCAATCCACAGGTGACCAGTTTACAACCTCTGACCTATGAAGAACTCTAGGGACCTTATGACTAATTCAAGCTTTCTGCCTCTATGGACTGATCTTCATGTCTTCCTTGACCAATGCATTCTTAGTTGTTTAGGATGATTTTATGTCATCTCTGAACTGAAACTTGCTGTAGGGTACTTCATGTCTTGTTGTGGTCTTGAGTGGAATTAATATGCCACCGCCAGTTTTTCTCATTTCATTAATTTTAGTGAAGGAAATAGAAGCTACAATGCAAATACTGAAAAAGAAGGGCAAGGAAAGAAAGGAAGACAGTTCTGTGTATTAGAAAGCAGTTCGGAGAAACTGTATCCCTCAGGGAAAGTGTTTTATTCTCATCCTGCTGTGCCAGAATAAATTTTCAATTTAGACTCCTTCTGAATCCTATTCCATACAATTAACCCTGCTCCCTATCCTGTTTTGCATTCTGTTGATTCCCTTGAATGACAGGTGGGGTTGTATTTTTTTGCAGGAAGAGAAGAAGAAGGTGCAGGCACAGAAAGAGGAAGTTCTTAACCACATGAATGATGTGCTAGAGAATGAGCTCCAGTGTATTATTTGTTCCGAATACTTCATTGAGGTAACTATGAACACAGTAGCTTCCCCTTCTCACCCTGCCCACTCTGAATGGATCCTGGTCCGTATATGCTGTATCCACAATAGGAAGAAATGCTGAAGAGAATTTTCTTCCAGAAACTGATTGTCGCACTCTGATGTCAAAGAGACCATGAGAGATGGCAACTTCTCATTTGTTTTTGTAGTCTTCTTTCTCCTTATTTGTTCTTAAGTGTTTATTTGGTATAATTAATTTAAGTCACAATAAAGCCTTAATTTTACCTTGGAGGGGAAATAGGACCACATGACATTTGATTTTGAAGTATCAGAATAAAATTATTCAATAAAGCTACTCTTTCTTTAGTCTGAATGGATATTATGCTAAGAGCAGGTATTTCATGGAGCCTTTTAAACAAGGTGGTAAATGTCACCAGTGTGTGGTCACTTTGAGAAATCAGGGGCCAAATTGAACTTATGAAAATGAATCATCTATTTCCTAAGTTATCATGTGTTGTCATGTCATATTTTTGCTCAAAACTGTTTTTTCATAAAATTCTATGATTTATGATCAATACATCTTTTTTTTTTTTAAGTTTTTATTGTGAATTATGTGGGTTTACATGGGAGAACAACAGTTTTACATTCATTCTATC
>NW_006408556.1:6683402-6690297 GCF_000296735.1 Chrysochloris asiatica
AAGTATGGGTGTTCTTGTGCATCTCCCCTCACTTCATATTAGCTGGATGCTTCACTCTTCTCTCTAGTCCTCTGTGGTCATGTCACTGCCTCTGGACCCAGGAGTCCCCAGGTCTTGCTATACTGGTGGCCATCCAGGTCTCCACACAGGTTCACAGGTGTATATTGAGTATGGTAGGACTTAGCTCCCAATTTCGTTGCTGGTTTTTCCCCCTCTTCCCCTTATTGGTGACTAACATGGTCACCAACCAGACCACATGCCTGCTCATATATTCCCCTTGAGTCTTAGTTTTGGAAGGGAGTTTGCTCTGAGGGGACCCGACCACTTGCCTTGATGGCTACCAGGCAAACAGCTTACTTGTTCTTGTAGTAATCAATCAGACTGCCATTATTGTTTCTGATTTTTCCTGCTGGTCTTTCTTTCACTAAGTATCTTCTGTTCTTCTAGCTACTCCAGGCTGGTCTACTTGTCTTTTCCAGTGGAGATTTCCCACCTTAGATGATTCTGGATGGGGTTCTGGATTCCACCTATTATGGTCTTATGTAATGCAAAGGCTCCACAGGAAGTCTCTTTTACTAGGCAACTTCTAGCTCCCTTTAAGGTATTCCAATGAGTTCTAGGTTGAGGACGGACTTACAAACTTTCTATTGTGATATTTCTGGCTATTCCTTTCTCCATCCCTCAAGTGTCTATTTTACAATTGTAGGCAAGGGAAACCAAGATTCAAAAGACAGCCAAACATCTTAACATTACTCCCCTCTTTTACCCCTTCAAACCATGCCTCAATCCCTGTATCCCAGAGCCCTGTTGTTCCAAGGTTGTGCATACATCATCATTTACCTTTGCCCCACGTTGCCCATGCGAACCTACCTAACTGTTCTCCCATCAGCCTTGTTCTTCTATGCCCCTCCCCCCCACCCCCGTCCCCTAGCACCCAAGCTATCCTGTGTCTATTCCCTACCCTGTGCTCTATCTTCTCTGCCCTCCCTCCCCTCTTCTCATCCCATACATCCTGGTGATTAGCTATATATATATATTTCCCCCTTTTAGGGTGGGTTCTTTTTCTTAGTCTTTTTACAACAATGGTCCTATGCAGTATTTCTCCTTTTGTGACTGACTAATTTCACTCAGCATAATGTCCTCACGGTTCATCCATGTTATGTGGTGGCTTGCAGCTAACTTGTTGTTCTGCAAGGTAGCATAGTATTCTATTGTGTGTATGTACCACAGTTTGTTTATTCATTCTTCCATTGACGGGCACTTAAGCTATCTCAATCTTTTTGCTATTTTAAATAGTGCTGCTGTGAACATTGGTGTGCATATATCTGCTTGTGTTATGGCTCGTATTTCTTCTGAGTAATTACCAAGTAGAGGAATTGCTGCATCATAAGGTATTTCTATTTCCAACCTTCTGAGGAAGTGCCATATTGTTTTCCAGAGTGGTTGGACCATTTTGCTATCCCACCAACAATGTTGGAGGGTCCCAGTCTCTCTATATCCTCACCAGCATTTATTGTCCTCTACTTTTTTGATCTTTGCTGTTATTGCTGGTGTGAGATGATATCTCATTGTTGTTTTGATTTGCATTTCTCTAATGGCTAGTGATCGTGAACATTTCTTCATGTGTTTGTTGGCTGCCCGGATCTGTTCCTTGGTGATGTGTCTGTTCATGTCCTGTGCCCATTTTTTAATTGGGTAATTTGTCTTTTTCTCGAAAAGTTGTTGTAGTTTCATATGCATTTTAGAGATGAGACCCTTGTCTGATGTGTCGTTACAAAATGTTTTTCCCCTTCTGTGGGTCCCTTTTTATTCTTTTGATGAAGTCTTTTGATGCACATAAGTTTTTAATTTTTAGTATGTCCCAGTCATCTATTTTGTTTACTTTTGTTTGTGTAAATTTCAAAATGTTTGGTAGTCTGTGTTTGCCGTGAATTAGAGCCCTCAGATTTGTCCCTATTTTTTCATTAATGACCTTCATAATTTTGGGGTTCACATTTAGGTCTTTAATCCATGTTGAATTGGTTTTTGTATAGGGCGTGAGGTAAAGGTCTTGTTTCAGTCTTTTGCATATCACTTTTCAGTTCTGCCAGCACCATCTGTTAAAAGAGACTATCTCCTCCCCATGCAATGTACCTAGGCACTTTGTGAGGTAAAGGTCTTGTTTCAGTCTTTTGCGTATCATTTTCCAGTTCTACCAGCACCATCTGTTAAAGAGACTGTCTCCTCCCCATGCAATGTACCTAGGCACTTTGTCGAAAATCAGTTGACTATATGTGAATGGGTTAATTTCTGGGTTCTCGATTCTGTTCCATTGATCTGTGTATCTTTCATTGTACCAGAACCAGGCTGTTTTGACCACTGTAGCCATGTAGTAAATTTTGAGATCGGGGAGTGAGAGGCTTCCAACCTTGTTCTTCTTAAGCAGTGCTTTGCTTATCCTGGGTCTCTTTCCTTTCCACATAACGTTTGTAATTGTCTTTTCCATCTCTTTGAAGAATGTCATTGGAATCTGGATTGGGATTACATTGTATGTGTATATTGCTTTGGGCAGTATTGACATTTTCAGGATGTTGAGTCTTCCTATCCAGGAACATAGGATGTTCTTCCACTTTTGTAAGTCTCTTTTGGTTTCTTGTAGTAATGTTTTGTAATTTTCATTGTATAGGTCCTTTGTTTCTCTGGTTACATTTATTCCCAAATATTTCATCTTTTGGGCAGCTTTTATAAATTGTATTTCTTGTGACCAGTACATCTTGCATCACAAGTATGAAAGCTCAGGTGTTAAATGACTGCATTTCAGGTGCCTTTAAAAAGGAAAACTTACATGTACACTGTTTCTTTTCCTTGGGAGGTCTTTAAGAAAGCTAGATGTAAAAGCCTAAGGAAAACTTCCTCCCAGACAGACTTACATCCCTGCTTTAAAGAAACTCAGTGTTATTTGACACGGCTGTGAACTCTTTAGAGAGAGACAAGGAAAAGAGTTGGAATGGGTGATAGGTTAGTCAGCCCAGGGCATCTACACATAACCTGTATTTTGTTTTCAGCTTACTGGCTGCCTTACACTACCAGTCTCTTTTTAAAAGTCAGTGTCGGTAAGATGTGTCATTTTAATACTTGTGTTTATGAGGGTGTATCTCATATTGTTATTAACCTGTCTCCTAGTTTTCTTGCTTTCTGGGCTTCAGTTGTCATTTGAAAAATATTTCTGTTATTTTCTACTGCTATCCAAAAAGCATAAGGACTTTTTTTCTTAAGTTGTTATTGTGAATTGAGTAATAGTTTACATGGGAGAACATCAGTTTTACACTCATAATTTCATTGCAATGATTACAGTTTCCAGGAATGAGGACTTTTGAGAGCCTCAGAGAAAGTTGTATCATAGGAGATGTATGTACATAAGCATGAGGAATAAAGAGAATGGTTTATCTTAGCTCCTTGGGAATGCAAAGGACTCTAGGAGAAATCTAACCAGAGAGATTATGCAGAAGAGCCCTGAGTCAAGACTTCCTTTTGCTCTCTCCTTACAGGCAAATTTACTTATAGGTTCCGGCATTGCCAGTGAACTCTTTGTTTTTCACATTTTTAGTTACTTTTCCACCCAGCTGTGTATATTTATGTATTTTTAGTTTCTTTAGAGATGATGCCTCTTACCACACTTTTTATTGAGTATATGCTTGAGGTTCTAATTCACCATTATTAGCAGGGCATAGACTTGTTTCTTATAAGAGAATTAGTGATAGATTTGTGCCACAACATTTATTTACATACCTAGTAACATTTGTTTGCAAGGGCAAATTCACTTGGTAGTGTGACCTGAGTTGATGGACAAAAACATACAAACCAGCCCACCTGGGGTCTGAATCCATGACCTTAACTTGGAGTCACGAGGAAATGAAATATCTAATATAAAACTTAAATTTCTCAGCTCTAAGAATGATTCTAATGCCCTTTGTAAGCCCTCCAGATGTGATTTTGGCTAACTTTCTGTTTGGCCTTGGAAATTAGCTCCCATTCTAGTTTTAAGATCATAACCACCCCTGGAACATAAGTGTGACAGTTCTGATGTGTGTGTTCACATTTTCATTGTAGGCTCTCACCTTGAACTGTGCCCACAGTTTCTGCTCCTACTGTATCAACGAATGGATGAAGCGCAAGAGGGAGTGCCCTATTTGTCGGAAGGACATCATCTCCAAAACTCACTCCCTGGTTCTGGACAATTGCATTAGTAAAATGGTAGATAGTCTGAGTTCAGAAGTGAGAGATCGGCGAGCTAACCTCATTAAGGAACGACGGGGTGAGTGGTTATGAGAATACTAACTCCTCAGAAAAGAATTTATTACAGAGTTTGACAGACTGTATAAAGTACTTATGGTAGTACTTTACCTATAATTAAATTGCTTAATTCCCATTATCTTATGAAGTAATCAGGAAGGTGGTAGATGATAATATTTAAGAAAACTGAGGCCTAGTAGCATAAAAGCAGCTTATCCAGTGTAACACTGCAAGGTAATTGCATTTGTTTCCTAGGGTTGCCATAACTAAGAATCACAAACTAGGTGGCTTAAGACAACACAAATTTATTTTCTCACCATTCTTGGTACTAGAAGTCCACAATCAAGGTGTTGGCAAGGGCATATTCCTCTGAAGTCTCAAAGAATATTTTCCTAACTGCCAGCTATCTTTGGCATTCCTTAGCTTGTAATTGTATCACTCCAATCTCTGCCTCCATCGTCACATAGCCTTCTTCCCTGTGTATCTGTCTCTAAATCACTCTTGCCTTATAAAGACTCTAGTCATAATGGATTTATAGCTCACTCTAATCCAATTTGACCTTAATTGTAGTTGCAAAGACACTATTTCACATTTACAGGCACTGAGGGTTAGGACTTGAATGTATCTTCTCAGGAGACATAATTCAACCAATAACAGTAATCTAGCAATTTTCTATTATTTTATGTTCTTGAAAAGACCCAAGGATAGCAGTGTTAAGGTAAGTTTCCTTTATAGTTCATCACATCATGAAGGGGCTAATATCCCTTGTCTTATCTAGGCCCCAAGCAATTTCCCCTTTCCAAACTTTTTCTCATATGACGGGTTTTTTTACTTACTCGTTTAGTGGGCAAAGATGTGGGGCTAAGTTCACTCAGTGAGTCACAGCTTAGCATCTGGGTACAAAGAAATGGGAAGAGTGGTGGACATTTAAGTACTGGGTACATGTTGTATACTGAAAGGTAGTACTACTAGTAGCACTGGACTGCTAACTGCAAGGTTGGCAGTTCAAACCTACTGGCTTCTCCTTGGAAACCCTGTGATTTGCTATGAGTCAGAACTGACTCGACAGCGCTTAACAACAACAACTTATAGGAGTGGAAAGGGGAATGTGGCAGGTAGAAAACTGCTCATATGCTTTTGCAAAGATGCTAGGATACCTGGACAGCTAATTTTCTTTCCAAAAAATAACTCCTATACTTTGCATTACAAGAGTTCTGGTGTGACACTGTAGGATAAGCACTGGACCGCAAGATCGATTGGAACCTCAAGTTCGGCAGTTCAAACCCACCAATCGCTCCTCAGAACCCTATACATGGTTGCTATGAGTCAGAACCGACTCAAAGGCACTTAAACAATAACAACAACCAATACTTTGCATTAAAATTTCCCAGTTGGAAATTTATTTAGTACTTTTCTCTTTTAAAATGCTAATCCCCTGGAGAGATTAAGGAGGCTTTCTAGCATTCAGTGCTATAGTCCCTTTTACTGTGAGCAGTTGGGGCCTTTGGGTGTGACCTAGTAACCAAATGGGTATTCATCTAAGCTTACACGTGGCCTAGACTCTTTAGCTTCATAATGACTTAGGTCACAGTGGGGTCAAATCCAATCCCTACTAAAATCCAAATAGGATTTGCTTTCCCTTCTAATACATTGCTATACTCTTTGAAAATGAGAATATGAAATCATTCATGTACATTATCACTCTATTATACACTCCAGTACAAGTTAAAAGTCCCTGACCTTGAGTCATTTCTTTTCTAAATCAGAAGACAGTGTACCACCTGGACTTAATAATGAGTCTAGTTAGTGTGTAAACTCAGAGCGATTGGAGGCTCCTAAGATCAGCTTGGTTCATCAGAGACTTTACAACTATGTGCTAGAGCGGAGGGCAGAACTCTAGTATTAGAACTCTAGTATTAAAACTAGGAGTTACATTCTTATACATTACCTCAAATACTTCATTTGTGTTTTCTGTAGTAGGTGTTTTGGGCATATAGTGTTCTAGTGTAAAAGAACTCTTAACTTATAAATGGCACTGTAGGATAAACACTTGGCTGCTAACCATAAGGGCAGCAGCTCAAACTCACCAGTCACTCCTCTGTACAACAAGTTCACTGTGAGTCAGAACCAACTTGAAGGCACTATATTTTGTGTATTCATCTGTTCATGACCATTTGAGTTTCCACCTTTTTTTTCTTTTAATTTTTATTGTGAATTGAGTGAAGGTTTACAGACAAGATTATGAGTTTTACATTCAGCAAATCATATACTATGTTTCATCATAATGATTGCAATCCCCTTCTATTTGCACTCTACCTGCCTTCCATCCCTTCTCAACTTGGTCCTTAGGAAGATGCTGTCCTTTTGATTTTAAATGGTTGACCATTCCATGATGAGCATACCTTCTTGTCTGAAAATTGGGCCAAGCAGTAAATAGGTGTATAGGTGAGTTCCTTTCCAAACCTGAAGGGTGGTTGAGGGCTATAGTCTCAGGTTCCTCCATTTTTCACAAGAAGCCACTGTTGGTCATTTTGATGTAACTTAGGATTTAATTTTCAGCTTAATTCCTTTTTTGTCTGCTTGTCCTGCTCTGCAATCCCCATTCAGGCCTTTTTTCTAGTTG
>NW_006408556.1:6691783-6692613 GCF_000296735.1 Chrysochloris asiatica
TATTGCCCTCCCTGTCACATGAGCTAGACATGTGTCTACTCTCTAGCTAGTGAATTATTCTCCCTTCCCTCCTACTCCTGGGTAACCATCAAAGAATGGTTTTTTTAGCATGATAAGTTTTTACAATAATGGTCTCATATAATATTTGCCCTTTTCTGATCGACTAATATCATTCAGCATAATGTGTGTCCTCCATGTTCATTCATGTTATGAGGTGTTTTTCAGATTCATCATTATTTTTCTTCATTGCATAGTATTCCATTTTGTGCCTTTTCCAAAGGGTTTTTTTGTTATCCATTCTTCCATTGATGGCACTTAAGCTGTCTCCATCATTTGCTCTGTGACTAGTGCTGCAGTCAACATTGGTGTGCATCTATCTACTGGTCCTAGCTTGTATTTCTTGTGGATGTATACCAAGTAGAGGGATTGCTGGGTCATAGAGTATTTCTGGTGTGGCGCTGTAGGTTAATGTGCCAAACTGCAAAGTCACTTTGAACCATAAGATTAGCAGTTGAAGCTCACCAGTTGCTCTTCAGAAACCCTATACAGGATCACTATGGGTCAGAACCAACTGGATGGCACTTCACAACAACAACAAGGTATTTCTGTTTCTAACTTTCTGAGAAAGCGCCATACCAATATTCAGAGTGGTGGAGACATTTTACAGTCCCACGAGCAATGGTCCCAGTCTCTCCACTCCCTCTCCAGCATTTGTTGTTTTCTTTTTTTTTTAACTTTGCTATTAATACTGGGATGAGATGATATCTCATTGTTATTTTGATTTGCATAAGGAAGACCGTAGGATTGGTACATTTGAGTTATGATATTAG
>NW_006408556.1:6698166-6699871 GCF_000296735.1 Chrysochloris asiatica
AAAATATTTTGTAGCTCTGCCTCTTGGTCATTCATTTGAGCTACTCTGGCTTGTTTTTCCGTGTGAATAGAAATTGTTGCTTTCAAGCTATTTGGTGGTGTTGTATTTGTATTAAGATGATGAATGTATATTGATGTAGTCTTGGGCATTCACCTTCTGGTGGGTGTGATCAGGAGATGAGCTTGTGTGCCATTATTTGTTCACTGTCATGCAGTTAAGTTCAGGGTGGATTTAGCTGATGTTGGTAATTGCCGTTGACGCATTGTTTAGCAGTTAGTATTGGCTCTTGCCTTAGTGTTGGGGTTTTAGAGGGTATGACTATAGCTGGCCTTACGGCTGCAGTTACTGTCTCATGTCAGGTGAGGCAAAAAGAGAAAACAGACAAACAAGAGAGGAAAACAAACAAACCAGCAAACAACAGCGAAAAAGAAAATATTATCAAAGAAAGAAAGAAAACTGGCAGTGGCTTTCCCTCCACCTGTAAGCAGTATGCCTCTGTGTGTCACCTGATGGCCACACTGTGCCTGACCAGGACCACACCAATCACCAGTCTTTCTTTCTTTTTTTTCCTTCTAACCCGTGCATCCATTCAGCCTCTTCACTTAGTGAGAGTTAGTCCAGGGTTGGCCAGGGCTGACTTTGCATATTTGGAGCAGGGCCCACCTGAATGCGGTCATTGTGGATAGCGCCTCCCTCCTTCAGTGGCGCTCACCTCTGTATGGCTCTGACTGCCTGGAGAGCAGGAGCTCCCCTGGGAGTATACACTGGTGGAGGTTGGCCTTGCCTCTGGTCACCAGGGGAGTGTGGGGAATTTAAAAAAAAAAAAGGTCACTTTTGTCTCTGCAAGCCACAGGTAGATTTTTGTAATGCAGATATGTTTTCTTGTCTCTGAAGCTGCTCACAAACACTGAAGATAGCTACAACAAGTCTGGTAGCTCCGAAGTCACTCCTTTTTTTGCCACATCTGCTCAACTGTCTCCTAGTAAGCATTCACTCCATTTCTCAATCGTTTCATCTGAAACTCAAAGTTCTAGGACTCTCATCTACATCTGTCTCATTTGGTTTTCTGTACCTTTGTTGTATAGGGTCTATACAGGCTTTCTGCTTAGTTCACTATCTTACCCTTGATCTATTTCCACCTTTTGGCTATTATGATCAATGCAGTAAACATTGTTGTACATGTTATCTGTTCCAATCCTTGCATTCAAGATAGAATGGGATTGCCAAACTGTTTGAGGAACGACCAGGCTATTTTCAGTAATTCCTGCACTATTTTACGTTCTCAACAACAATGCTTAAGGGTTCCAATTTCTTTACATCCTTGGCAATGCTTGTTGTTTTTCCTTTTTCTAATAATGATCATCCTATTGTTTTTATTTCTGTTAAGTGCCATGGAGTTGGTTCCGACCCATAGCAACCCTGTATAGAGTTTCCAAGAGTAGCTGGTGAGCTTGAGCCTGTGGTTCAAACCGATGTTGTAGTCTAGCATATTAACCCACAGCACTACACCAGGACTCCAATGACCATCCTAGTGGGTGTGAAAAGAGCTCTGGTAGCATAATGAGGTATACATTGGGCTGCTAACCTCAAGTCAGCAGTGCAGTTCCACAGGGGAAAGGTAAAGCTTTGAGCTCCTGTAAAGATTTACAGCCTCAGAAACCCCATACAGGATTGTTATGAGACAGACTGACTCAAAGACACACAG
>NW_006408556.1:6700791-6704298 GCF_000296735.1 Chrysochloris asiatica
CTAAGCATCCTTTTGTTTCTTGTGTTTATTCCCGTTTTCTTCCTTTTGGATTAATGGATTGCTGTGGAATATGTTCATCATTTACCCAAAACAGGATCATTGGCTGCAAATTTTTGAGATCCTAAATATTAGGAATATCTTGATGCTCTCTCACATTTGTTTTGTAGTTTTGCTGGGTATAGAATTTGTTTTCCCTAAGAATGTTGAAAGCATTGCTCAGTTGTTTTACAGATTACAGTGTCGTTGCCAAGAAATCCGATGCTATTATTTCTGGTCACTTTTATGCGATTTAATTTTTTCTCTGGAAATTTAGGATCTTTCTTATCTCTAGTATTCTGAAATTTTATGATGTAATAACTTAATGTGTGCTCTTTTTAGTCACTGTGCTGGATTGTGTGAGTCCTTTAATTTGAAAACTCATTTTCTTCAGATTTTGGAAACTTTGGTAATTTCTCCATTGCCACTCCTGGTAGCTGAATTTTGGGCCTCTTGAACTAAGCCTTTTCTCTCCTCATGTTTCATCTCTTTGTTTTTTTATTCTGATTTTTATGAGATTTCCTCAACTTTAGTCTCTATCCCTCCTAAGGAATTGATTTCTCTCCTCATTTTAAATTTTCAAGAGGTCATTTTTAAATTCTCTATGTTGCTTCTTGAGAGCACAGTGGTTCAGTACGATAAGCACTGGATTGTGAACCACAAGTCTGTGGTTCGAGCCTGCCAGCTGCTCTGTGGAAGAAAGATGAGGATTTCTGCTCCCTCAAAGATTTAAAGCCTCAGAAACCCTATGTGGGGTTGCTATGAGTCAGAACCAGCTTGATAGTGCTTAGCAACAACATTTCTTTTTTATCCTGCTCTTGTTTGCTGGGTATAATATTTTATCTTTCAAGGATATTAATTTAAGTTTTATTAAATATCTTACAATGCCCTTTTCTTCTGGGTTTCTTTTTGTTAATTTTTATTTTACTTCTTTGCTGTTTAGGGACATTCCTCAAATACCTGGTGATCCTTGACCATCTGGTTCATAGTTAAGAGTGAGAAACCAAATGCTGCTTAATGCTCCACATGCTTGTATAATTTGTCAAGACCCTGCTGTTTTACTGTGATGGCTTTTCCTACTGAGAGTTCTTTGAGCTCTTTCCTCTTTCTAAAGAGTTGAATTTTCCAGTCTCTTGACTTAAAGATGGCGAGGGGCAGAGGGTAGGATGAGACAGGCTGGCAGGGATGAGTAGGGGAAAGAGGATAGGTTATGTATATTTCTCTCACTTTTAGCTATGTGAGCATTTACTTAATTCTCCCATTTTTAGTAAGGCATCTCAACTACTTTCCCACCTAAGTTACGTGTGGTATTCCTGAATTCAGAGCCTCTTGTTCAGTTTCTCCAGACAGGACCCCTCCCAACCCTCATGCCCTCAATCTTCTGGTGTAGAGGAAGGCACACTTTTGCATGTTTGTGTAGAGTGGAAGAAGGGGTGTCTAGGGATTGAGTGCTCTGTATAAAGACTTTCGGCTAATTTGTTTCCAGCCACACCTTCACCCACCCCTACTCAAGCACCCACCATAACATCTGCATCCGTTTGGGCTTAGGTTTCAGCTTGTTCAAGTCAAGACACCTCTTGTCTACTTTGGTGGTCTCTGTTGTTTCTTCTGTTCTTCATAATTTATGCCTCTTTTATTTACTGTTAGTTGAGTGGCATTTGAGAGGGAGCTACGATACATGTGTAAATTCAGCAAGAAGTACTTTTTGTCTTTTCTTATAAAAGTACTTTCCCATTAAACATTCAAAACATTACAAAAATATTATAATAGAAAGTATAAGGCTTAACTCTCCAACTCTTAAATCTGTTCATTAGAGATATCCATTGCTACAGTACTTTTCTTTTTCTAATAAAATATTTAATTTTATAGATTTTAGATGGATTAAATGTTGCATACTTAAAATTTAAAACAAAGACATTAATAATTTTATAGCTACTTTGTCTTTATTCAGCTCATCAAAAATTTGCTGAACATCTATTATGTTTTGTTTTGTGTAAATAATATTTTACTGTGTTTTGGGTAGTGGTTTACATAGCAGTTTAGGTTCTCAGTCAACAGCTTCTACTCAGGTTGCACAGCGACATTGGTTGCATTCTTCACAATGTGTGAACATTCTCATTATTTCCATTCTAAATTCCTGGTGTGGCACTGTGGATTAATGTGCCAGACTGCAAAGCCGTTTGAACTGCAAGGTTAGCGGTTCAGGCTCACCAGCTGCTCCTCGGAAACCCTATACAGGGTCGCTATGGGTCGGAACGGACTCGACGACACTTCACAACACAACAATTTCCCTGTAATTATTTTTCTTTTAAGAAAGAAAGAAAAAGAGTAAAATCCTTCCTTTTTACTTGTTTGAGTGTTTTTCTAAGAAAGGAACGATTTAAGTAAGGATAAGTAAGTTAGGTATTAGGAGCTCTGATAGCATAGTGGTTATGATTTGGGCTGCAAACCGCAAGGTCAGCAGTTCAAAACTACCAGCTCGGAAATCCTTTACAGGGTCGCTATGAGTCGGAACCAACTCCATGGCACATAACAACAACAACAAATTAGGTATATAGAGACTTATAAAAAGAGTCTCAATAAGAGGTAAAAGACTTTATGTTGGTTCTAATATAGTTAATTATATCTCACAATATATGTATGAATTCCCATTTTTCTTGAGAACAGCTGTCAGTTATCTCTCTTGATATAATCATTTTTTTACCATGATCTAGAGAACTTTTATTAATACTTTTATTTTTCATGACTAGATAATACATGGGAATCCTGGTGTGGTTCTGTCAGATAAACACTAGACTGCAAGGTCTCTTGAACTATGAGGTTGGGGGTTCAAACTCACCAGTTGGTCCTCGGAAACCTTATACAGAGTTGATCTGAGTTGTAACTAACTCGGTGGCACTTAACAACAACAAAAACAAGCTAATACATAAGGAGCCTTGGTAGTGTACTAAGTACATGTCGGACTGCTAACTGCAAGCTCAGCAATTCTAATCCACCAGCTACTTTGCAGGAGAAAGGTGAAGCTTTCTCTTTCCTTAAAGATTTACAGCTGGTTATGTTCAAATCACTAACCTTGTGGTTAGCAATTCATTGTTATCCTATCCTATGACATCCAGATAGGTTTGGGACAAAAGAAATTCAGATAAAGTGATTCTTGAGCTGTGGAAGAGATCACAGAATAAAGGGAGTTAAAGATAGAAAATGTGTGAGACCAAGTTTAGATAGAATTAACCTCATTTATTTGATTATCAGGGAAGTGAGCGAATTAACATGTAAGTGCTTTGATAGAGGGAGTATCTGTGGTAAAAAAGATGATTATTGTTGTTGTTAGGTGCCATCAAGTCGGTACCGACTCATAGTGACCCTATGCACAACAGAAGGAAACACTGCCCGGTCCTAAACCAACCTTACAATTATTGCCACTCTTGAGCCCGTTGATGCTGCCACTTTGCCAATCCATCTCTCTGGGGG
>NW_006408556.1:6705038-6706673 GCF_000296735.1 Chrysochloris asiatica
TTTGTGTAGTCTAGAAAGTCAGTTTGTTGTGTGGGTCACTAGATGGTGCAGTTGCTCAAGATACTTTGGTTGTATACAAGTCCAGATGTTGCAAAACTTCAAGTTGAGTACACAATGAATTACGAATAGAGTATATGCAAATCAAAAACTCACAACTTGGTAAATACCTGAAGCAAACATATACAGGTTCTATCTTTAACATTCATAGCTCAGTTATAAAAACTGCCATAATGTTAACCCAAATAAATATAAGTATAATCCTATGTGTTATCATTGGAGATGATAACATGTATTTACTAAGAAGTCTCCCAGTTGAAGAGCCTTTTGATAAAGAAATTAAGAAAGGGTTGGGTGACTTTCCCTAATGACCTACTCTTCCATGGTGAATATCTGTTCATTTAAGAAGTGATCTGTTCACTCTTGGGACTTGCTGTGTTGAGGCTTAAAAGAGCTATTATTTCTGATATTTGAGAATATTTGTGGTAAAAGAGTGTGTCTTGGAAATCCCATTTTCTCACCAGAATATGAAACGCAGTCTCACTATTTGTGAGTATTAATTCCTCTCAAACCTTTTCATCCAAGATTAAATTCTGAAAAGAATCAACTAATTTAAAAGAGAATTGTCTCACCAGTGGATATCTGTTGTTGTTGGTATTGTTGTTAAGTGCCATCAAGTCAATGCCAACCCATAGCGACCCTGTATAGGGTTTCTGAGGAGCATCTGGTGAGCTTGAATCATTGATCTTGCATTGCAGTTCAAATGACTTTGCAGTCTGACTCATTAACCCACAGCACAGTGCCATACCAGGACTCCATGGACATCTGTTACTTCCTTCTTATTGATAATTAAGTGGCATGACAGAACAGAGGCAAAGAGGTATACAATCAGTTTTTAAGGTACTAAGCCACCACTCGTCTGTCACTTTGTCGTACTGTGGTGGCTTGTGAGTTGCTGTGATTCTGAAAGCTATGCCACCAGTATTTTAAATATCAGCAAGGTTACCCATGGTGGACAGGTTTCAGATCAGCTTCCAGATGAAGATGGAAAGCTTCATAGACTGGGAAAAAAGAGTGAACTACTTCCGAACATTTAGTCACTGAAAACCTTACGAATAGCAGAGAAACACTGTGAGATATAGTGCTGGGAAATGAGCCCATCAGGTTGGAAGGCACTCAAAATACAACTGGGGAAGAGCTGCCTCCTCAAAGTAGAGTTGACCGTGATGATGTAAATGGAGTAAAGCCTGTGGGAGAAAGGCCCACGGGACCTTCATTTGCTGATGGGGCACAACTCAAAATGAAGATAAACAGCTGTAAACATCCATTGAAAATCGGAACAAGGAATGTACGAAGTATGAATCTCAGAAAATTGGAAATAGTCAAAAATGAAATGGAACGCATAAACATCGATATCTTAGGGATTAGTGAGCTGAAATGGACTAGTATTGGCCATTTTGAATCTGAAGACCACATGGTTTACTATGACGGAAATAACAAGTTGGAGAGGAATGGTGTTGCATTCATTGTCAAAAATAACATATCCACATCAGTTATGAGGTATAATGCTGTCTGTAATAGGATAATATCCATGCGCCTACAGGGAAGCCCAGTTAATACCACTATTATTCAAATTTA
>NW_006408556.1:6708414-6720094 GCF_000296735.1 Chrysochloris asiatica
TTCGGTATGAATTACATCTCAATGTACAGAAAACAAAAATCCTCACCGCTGGACCAATAAACAACATTCTTATCAACGGAGAAAAGATTGAAGTTGTCGAGGACTTCAGTCTTCTTGGATCAACTATCAACACTCATGGAAGCAGCAGTCAGGAAATCAAAGGACATATTGCAATAGGCAAATCTGCTGCACAAGACCTTTTTAAAGTAGTGAAGAGCAAAGATGTCAGCTTGAGGACTAAGTTGTGCCTGACCCAAGCCATGGTATTTTCAGTGACCTCATATGCATCCGTAAACTGGACAGTGAATAAGGAAAACCATAGAAGAATCGATGCTTTTGAGTTATGGTGTTGGAGGAGAATATTGAAAGTGCCATGGGCTGTCAAAAGAGCTAAAAGATCCATTTTGGAAGAAGTGCAGCCAAGAGTGCTCCTTAGAGTCTATTATACTTCAGACATATTGTCAGGAGGGACCATTTGCTGGAGAAGGATATCATGTCTGGTAAGTTAGAGGGTCAGAGAAAAAGAGGAAGAGCCCCAATGAGATTGATTGGCCAAGTGGCAACATCCATGGACTCAAGCGTGGCAACAGTAATGAGGTTGGCCCAGGATCGGGCAGTGTTTTCGTTCTGCTGTACATAAGGTCGCTATGAGTCGATACCAACTCAATGGCACCTAACAATAACAAGTCACAGAAGTTTGAGCTTCCACAGCATGGCAACCATGGTGATAGTTGAAATAGCAAAGACTAGCACAGGTTCAAAAAAAACAATGTGTCTTGGGATAGTGCAAGAAAGCTAATAGATATAAAGGTTTGGTTGTTAGATTGTTTTATTTATATTATTATATTTAGTCCCTTTAATAGTCCAGTCAGGGTGCTTTCTTCTGGGAAAGCTTCAAAGCCAAATTGCTGTGCTGTTGACTGGTTTCCCATAATATGTCAACCAAAGAAGAAAAATCAGAAGTTCATTGCCCTTTTGGTGCTGCCATTGGTAATCCCTGTTCTTGTCTGTCCTTAGATATACTTTTCTCCTATTCCCAAGAAGCTTGAAGACTTAAAGGCCACACTTAGTCTTCTGTTCACGCCTTTTTCTCCCCCTTTTCCATAGGAGTTCCAACGTTGAATCAGGCCAGGAATCTCATGCTGATGTACAAGTGGTTGTGTTATGAGCCTGACCCTCAGTTAGTCGGCCAGCCAAGTGTCTCATAGAGCTGGGTCGTGTGGGTGCCAAGCAGGAAGTGTGCTTGAATGTGTTGTGCCCAAAGAAGACATTCTTGGGTGGGAGGGGACTTCTTGGAACCAAGTGTTTTCCTTTTTACTGACAGCTGTGTGTTACTGGATTTTGTTCCCAGTTTTGAGCTTCCACAGCTTTTTCTCTCCAAGAGCCACTTGATTCTGGCAGAATCTCATTGCTCTTCCTCTCTACCTCCCATCACTTCACAAGCTTTTTATAGGACTATAACACTAGGCATCTGAATAAAAAGATACATAAGATATCATCTCAGCCCTCATGGTTCCCACAGTCTAGCGGAAAGTCAAGAGATGGTGTGGTGAGTTATACAACAGGGAACTGTGAAACTGCAGAGATGGGGGCACCTAATTTGGCCTGGGCAAAATTAATTTTCATAATGGGTTAATTTTTTTCCTGAGGAAAAATTTCACATAGGAAATGGTATTTATACTAAGCCATAAAGTTTCCCTAGGGACCCAGCTTTCCAAACACAGGAAATGGTACAAGCAAAGCACAGAGGCATGAGAAACTTGTTCCTAGTATCCCCTTGCCTTGTGGGCCACACAAGATATAATGTCCACATGGTGTCAGTCTTAGGAAGGCTGTTGAGGCATTGCGAATGCTTCTTTTTTTCTTCTGCCTTCCTTTTCTGAAAGGAGCAGTGGCCTGGGAACCCAGATTTGACCTAGAGTCAGGTTAGTCTGTGAGCTGAAGTGTGCTAGGCCCGCAGGGAGATTGCAGACACCTACATGCTTTCTGGTTGCATAGTGTAGTGTAGTGGTTATGAATTGGGCTGCGAACCTTATGGTCAGCCGTTCGAAACAACTGGAAAGATGACACTTTCTGCTACCATAAAGATTTACAGCCTCAGAAACCCTGTACAGGGTCGCTATGAGTCGGAACCGACTCCACAGCACATAACCATCAACCACATGCTTTCTGTACCCAACTCACTAGGTTCCTTCCAGCTGACCCAATCATGGCGGATGGCTTCATGAAGCATCAGGAAGGGAAAGGAGAGCTCCATATCTTGAGTATACCTCTGAGTCTCCTAACACACAGCTAATTCTGCAAAGAAAATAGCATCAAACCCCTGTTTTCTCTCCAAAGGGAGAGAGAGTGTTTCTCTACCTTTTTGGTTACACTGTAAGGCTGTACATTAGACTGAATTGGCCTCCCTGTTGCACACATTGGCCGAAAGCTGTTCTGGCACCAGTCTCAGTTTCTGCAGTTATCACAGGGAGTGCAGCTTTGAGGTTTTCTCTAGAGACAGACAGATGGTTCTGAGGCCTGATTAAAGGAAAGGCAAGCCAGGGCCATTAGCAGCTTCACTGGGCTGTAGTGTGGGGTTAGAGAAACTTCTCAGTTAAAATACCAGGATCATTGGAAAGCTGGTTTAATCCCTAGTGTATGGGAATTTGTTTAAAGGACCAAATTTAGGATTTGGGAACTACGATTGACAAACCCATAATTGTCAGAGTTCTGAAATTGTGGCAGAGCCATTTTCCTCCTGGACAGGGGTTGCTTTTATCATGAGTGTTGGTTCAGAGAGGGGGAGGCCTGCCTGACTAGCAACGTTGAGCTGTCCACCAGACAATCCTACGCTATGATTTCACCAAGAGCAGCCTATGATTTCACCAAGAGCAGCGCTCATTCCCTCCACCTCCTGGCCCCCTGCCTCCCTGACTGACTGTAAGGAATAGTACCTCAAGACTGATAAGCCACTGATCTCTTAGAAACTCTCAGAGGATCAGATTACATAGAGGAGGGGATTGTGATGAGAATGGAAGGTGTTGGAGCCTGTGTTGAAGAAAGGACATTCTGGAACTGGGACAGATAAGGAGCATTCAATAAATGCTTGTCGTATGAGTCATTGTGGCTCTCTGGAATATCAACATGAGATTTTTTTTTGCAGGAAAGGGTGTTTTTTTGGTTTTTTTTACATCACCTATAGAGGATCTCTCTCAGGAGTTGATAAAGTAAGGGAGCATAGTCTTCTGTCAACTGCTTTGCCCTCCCCTTTTCTTGTTCTGGTCTCATTAGATGTTGCTTGAAAAGAGTGTTAACACTTCATATTTTGCTTTCCTTAGCAGTTTCTTTGGCTTGTGCTCAGAAAAGAAGAAAGTAAATGATCTAGAAATGAAATCTTGTCCCTTGAGAGCAGTAATTTTCAACCCATGAGCTTTTTCAAATTACCTTTCCTACCTCCCTTTCTACGATATGGAGCTGCGGTTAGTAGTGAAAGTGCCAGGACCTTGAGATGAGCCATGGTAAGATTTGTGAACCACAGCTTTGAATTCACAGCTGTGAATCTGTGAGACAAAAGCCTCTCCAGAGATGCGGGTCTCTGGGAAGACTGACCCAGGTCAGGCCACATGGCTGGTGTGTCTTGCCAGCTTCCTCTAAGTCAAGAAAATGGTCTAGACACAGGCTAGGAGAAACCTCTGAGGAGAACATCCACCTGTCCACCAGGAAGGTGCTCCCTGATAGTGCCTGTTCTCCGTTACTGGGTGACAGAGGGACTATAGCAGTAGTAACAGTGTCCAGCAAGTTGAATTCATCCAGAAAGAAATACTTTTAATCAACACAGAGCTTTATGTGCATGAAGTTAACTATTCCTGCCTGCCTGCCTTGTATATAACAGTGTCTGTGGGTCGGAATTGACTCAACAACACTTAACAACAATAACAACAGCAACAAGGGCAAGCTTGAGAACTGAGGTGCACTTGACCCACCCATGGTATTTTCAGTAACCTCATATGCATGCGAAAGCTGGACAGTGAATAAGGAAGATCCTAGAAGAATTGATGCTTTTGAGTTATGGTGTTGGAGGAGAATATTGAAAGTATCATGGGCTGACAAAAGAACCAACAGATCTGTGTTGGAAGAAGTGCAGCCAGAGTGCTCCTTGGAGGCTAGGATGGCCAAACTTCATCTCTTATACTTCGGACATGTTATCAGGAGGGACCAGTCGCTGGAGAAGGATATCATGTTTGGTTAGGTGGAGGGTCAGAGAAAAAGAGGAAGACCCCTAGCGAGATGGATTGGCAAAATGGAAGTATCAGTGGGCTCAAGCGTGGCAACAATTGTGAGGTTGTCCCAGGATCGGGCAGTGTTTTGTTCTGTTGTGCATAGGGTCACTCTGTTGTGCATGAGTCAGTACCGACTTGCTGGCACCTAACAACAACAACAAATGGAAAATGGCTCTCAGGAAGGTTAGAATAGGGTAGGGATATCCCCATGCATATACGCAAATGATATACAACACTGCTCTTTTGCATTTGTGACTCTTAAAATATCCTTAGAAAAGTTATCATAGTATAGAAAATTAACTTGTTACCTTTTTTCCCTTATTTTTTAATCCCCACCCTCCTTTTGTTGTTGTCTTTTGCCCTTCCCTCCCCTTCTTTTGTTTCCTTTTGTCCTTTTCTTATCATCAAATGGTTTTTTCCTCTGCTTAATTTCTCTCTGTGTCATCCTTATCAGTATCTCAAAATGTTGTTGTTAAGTGCTGTTGAATTGGTTCCTACCCAAGCGATCCTGTATAGAGTGTCTGAAGAGCCGCTGGTGAGCTTGAACCACCGACCTTACAATTTAAACAGCTTTGCAGTCTGACACATTAACCCACAGCGCCACATTCTGAGGACTCCAGTCTCTCAGACTACACAGTTTGAAATGACAAGGATAGTATAGGAGTTGCTTACCCAGTGGGGAAGAGGACTATAATGTTAGTAGAGGCCAACTCTAGGATTAATTGGAATAGAAGGAATAGCAGTCCAGGAAGTCCTAGTAAAACTTCTAATTTCTCACTGACTCTCTAGTCCCTGTGACTTCTAAATTGTCCTTCCTTTTGGAGGTCAAAAGGCTATATTTCCTGACTTCATTACTTTCTGGTGTAGTGTCTTCTCCCCTTCACCAAAGCTACCCCCTCACCACAGGTACCAAGAAAGCTTTCACAGTTTAGGAGGGTGATCTTCTGAGGTGCAGTTAATGATTGTTCAGTGGGCACTAATTCATAGACAGCTGAGTCTGGAGAATTGCACCACACCAGATTGAAGAGATCAATGGCTAACCTTGACTACTTACCTGCTTCCTCTTTAAAGACGCCCTGAAGAATCCAATACAGGAGAGTCAGGGACTCTAGTGAACCCCCGCCCCCCGTCCCACGTTGTACTAAAGATGAAGACAAATATTTAATTGCTGAGGAAGGATCTGGTTGTTTCTAGAGGCCTCCAGGGAAATGCTGTTAGCCAGGAAGAAGGACCTGGAGGTGGGACAGGCGCTCACAATTCAGAACTTGAAAAGTAGGATATGTGAAGTAGCTCTGGCTCTCTGGGGCCCTGGGTAGGAGGTGCTTAAGACCACTGGTTGATGTTTTCCACAGCAGAAGCTCTTCTTGCTCCTCCCCCTCACTTTCTTTAAATTACTGATAAAACAAAGGGATTTTAGCTGTCTAAAATTTGTTTCTTCCCCACCCCCACATGTAACCTTCTGACCTGCTTTTTTTATACACACTTTCAGTAATTTTTTATTATAGTGTATTGCTTGTGAAAATATTGAGTAGTATCATTAACCAAAGTAACTTTTTCACTGAGAGTTTCTTGATTCCTGGACTTAATTCTAAATTGGCCTTTTTAGAGCAAGCTCAAAAAATTAATGTTCAAGATTTCCAAAAGCATCATGGAAAGTGGCTTCTTGTTAGGTGCCATCAAGTTGGTTCTGACTTATATCACCTGTATTTAAAACTCATTGGTTCAGCCAGTGTGTCGGTCCATCTCATTGAGGGTCTGCCCCTTTTTCTCTGATTCTCCACCTCCAGGAACTGCTCCCGCCTGATGACATGTCCAAAGTAGGTGATATGAAGTCTTACCTTCCATGCTTCTAAGAAACGTTCTGGCTGTATTGCTTCCAAGAAGTACAGTTTTTTTTTTGTTCATTCTGGCAGACTATGGTGTATATTTGGAGTCTTGGTGTGGCACTGTAGGATAAGCACTGGACCTCAAGATTGGTTTAAACCACAAGGTCGGTGGTTCAAATGCACCAGCCACTCATTGACAACCCTATACAGGGTCGCTATGAATTGGAACTGACTCCATGGCACTTAACAACAACAACATGGTGTATTTTCAAGTTTCTTTAACACCACCATAATTCAAAGACATAATTCTTCAGTCTTCCTTATTCATTGTCCAGCTTTTGTATGTGTATGAAGCAATTGAAAATACCACGGTTTGTGTCAGGTACACCTTAATCTTCAAAGTGACATCTTTGCTCTTTAACACTTTAAAGAAGTCTTTTTGCAGCAGATTTGCCCAGTGCAATACATCGTTTGATTTCTTGACTGCTGTTTCCATGAACATTGATTGTAATCCTTGACTACTTGAGGCTTTCCTCTATTTATCATAATGTTGCTTATTAGTCCAAGTGTGAGGACTTTTGTCTTTATGTTGTTGTGTAATCTATACTAAAAGTTATAGTTTTGAATCTTCATCAGTAAATGCTGCAAGTTGTGTTCACTTTCAGCAAGTAAGGAGCTATTCATCTGCATCTCATAGGTTGTTAATGAATCATCCTCCAATCTCGGTATCATGTTCTTCATATCATTTAGCCTGTTAGATTATTTCCTCAGTTTACAGATTGAGTAAGTATGATGAAAGGATGCAACGTTTACACACATGTTTCCTGATTTTAAACTATGCAGTGTCCCCTTGTAAACAATTGCCTGTTGATCTTGTTCTATGTACAGGTTCTGCATGAGCACAGTTAAATGTTATGGAATTCCCATTCTTTGCAATGTTATCCTTAATTTATTATGATCTACACAGCCGAATGCCTTTGCATAGGCAATAAAACACAGGTAAACATCGTATTTTATCTAATGCTGCTGTAATAGAAATACCACAAGTGGATGGCTTTAACACACAGAAATTGATTCTCTCATAATTTAAGAGGCTAGAAGTCCAAATTCAGAGTGCCAGTTCTAGGGGAAGGCTTTCTCTTTTTGTCAGCTTTTGGGAAAGGTCCTTGTCTCCTTTTAGCATGTGTAGACCCAGCATTCCTTTGCGATCTCCCTGTGTCTTGGCATCAGTCTTCCCCTGGATCTGGGAGTTGCATAGTGCAGGGTCCCAGGTCCACAGGGTGCACTCTATCTACTCTTGGCTCTTCTATGTAGGTCCTCCCTTTCTCTGCTCACTTCTCTCTCCTTTTATCTTTTTGTAAGATAAAAGATGTTGCAGGCTACACCCCTGGGACACTCCATTACATTGAACCAGGGTTGTGATGGGATTAAGGGTACTATGTTGTTGTTAAGTGCCTCCTTCAGGTCTGTTCAGACTCATATCCACCTTGTATAGGGTTTCTGAGGAACAGCTATTAGATTTGAATGCTGACCTGCAGTTAGCTTATCCTATAGTGCCACACCAGGACCCCAATGGTATTATTTCATTTTTGTTAAGTGCATTGATTCGGTTCTAACTCAGAGACCCTGCACAGGATTTCCAAGGAGCATCTGGTGAGTTTAACCTCCGACCTTGTCATTAGCAGCCCTGTGGTGGTGGTGGTGTACCATGAAGTCGGTTCTGACTCATAGCAACCCTATAAAAGGTTTCTGAGGCTGTAAAGCTTTACAGGAGCAGAAAGCCTCATCTTTCTCCCACAGGATGTCTGGTAGTTTCAGACTGCTGACCCTGAGGTTAGCAGCCCAACTTGTAACCACTGTGCTACCAGAGCTCCTTAGCAATCCTATGTTGTTGTTAACTGCCTTTGAGTCGATTCCTACCCATAGTGACCTTGTATAGGGTTTTCAAGGAGCAGCTAATGAGCTTGAACCATCAACCTTGCAGTTCAAACGACTTTGCAGCCTGAGGCATTAACCCACAGCACCACACCAGGACTCCTAGCAATGCTATATAGCCCATCCTTAATTCTTTTATTGGTTTCTCACATCAGATCACCTCATGGGGAACTATCACATAACTGCCCCATTATGTCATTAGAACTTTTTTCCAAGTTAACATATATTTGGGGGGGGGGTGTCACAATTCAATCTACTGAATTCTTTCTGATATTCTCTTCTTTCAGCTACGATCCATCTGACAATCAGCAATGATATACCTTGTTCCATGTCCTCTTCTGAATCTGGCTTAAATTTCTGGCAGTTCTTTGTTGATGTAGTACTACAACCATTAAAAATTACATGTAATAATAATATTGTTCAGTAACTTTCACATTCCATTAGATCACCTTTCTTTGGAATGGGCATGAGTATGTCAGTTGTCCAGATAGCTGTACTTCAAATGACTTAGCATAAACAAGTGAGCACTTCCAGTGTTGTAGCCCTTTATTGCTTGGGTCACTGATAATGCCTTTCTATCTCTCCTACCCCCAGTACCATAGAATTAGGTACACCACTATTGATGCTTCTCTGTTTCAGCTGGATAGCTGTTCTGTCCAACTACTTACAAATGTGTTTTTTAAGAAATCAGATATAACCAGACATGCTCCTATTTCTGTCTAGGACTTGTACTTGAATTACTCTCTGACTTTGTAAGATAATATAAGTCTTATATTGTAAGACTCTCTAACTGCGAGGTTGGCAGTTCAAATCCACCAGCCTCCACAGGAAAAAGATGAGGCTTTCAGTTCCCATAAAGATTAACAGCCTCAAAAACTCTAGTGGGTGGCTGTGAGTCAGAATTGACTCAATATCAGTCAGCTCGTACCTTGAAGTGTTTGGACTTCTTTTATGCTTATCCCATTAAGCCTGAGCCAGAATTAACCCAGAAAAACAGTCTCTTCCTTGCTTCCTTTAACATTTGGAAAAAAAAGAAAGAAAGTTATAACAGAATGAAAGGTTGCCTGACCCTATGGCCCTATGCTGTCTCCATGACCTTGGGTATATTTGAGTCCATTGTGGTGGCTGTTGTGTCAGTCATTTTCTTTGACGCTTTCCCTTGTTTTTGCTGCTTCCCTCACCCCACCCCCACCTTACTAAGCATGATGTCTTTTTCTAGAAATGGATATTTTCTGATGGCTTGTCCAGAGTAACGACTAAGCCCATCAGGCCAAGAGTATAAGAAGTAACATAAAGAGCTCTATCTAGAGGGAGGGTGAGAGAAAGTAGAGCTCTTGTTGTGAGATGTGAAATCAAAGTGGAACATGCTGTGGGCAAAAAGCAAAAGGAATTAACTAGAGATGGACAGAGTCTATAGGAGTATAAAGGACTACGGAGCAATTTGACAAGAGGTTTGCTTATTTCTCCTGTAACTCATTAGGATTCTTGTTTCTCTCACTGTCCAAGGCAGGTCTTTGGGGGTGGAAGGCTCACTGTGTAGTATTATACAGGGTCCCAGACTCTTTTCATATGGTTCTCCCCTAAAATCATGAAGTTCTTAGTTCAATCTTCTGCAACCAGTTGGACGAGGAATAAAGGAGGGGAACTTGGAGAATGGCACAAGAGGGTCTAGAAGTCATTAACTTTGCTTCCTTTCTTCAGAGTTTCTACTAAGTATGAGGTACTGAATGTGAATGTACAGCCCTGCCCCGTTGAGGTTTTCGTCTAGACTGCTTATAGTAAAGTGATACATACACGAAAAAGCAGTACCACAGGAAAACCATGACCACAGTTATGGGGGCAGAGGTGACCTCCCACTTTCCTCCTATTGATACCCTGGTTGCTGTAACATCACGTATTATTCAGTTACCCTAGTTTCTTTTTCCTTTTGTGCCAGGGACTGTGTTACTTTATCCGTTTTAATACACCAGGGTAAGTCAGAGAGTACTACTACTTGGGTTCGAGTTCATACATCAAAACCCAAACCCACTGCCATTGAATCGATTCTGACTCATAGAGACCTAGTAGGATTTCTGAGGCTGTAAATCTTCACAGGAACAGAAGGCCCCATCCTTCTCCTGTGGAACGGCAGATGGGTTTGACCCTGTATAGGAATTTTAAGGCACGTAAATCTGTATGGGAGCAGGGTCGTTATGAGTCAGATTCTACTCAGTGGCAGTAGGTTTGGTTTAGCTTTGTGCTCTGAGCTGTTTTAGGTGCTTAAATATCAACAAAAGCAAAAGTCATAAATATAATATGAGCCCTGGTGCTAAATGGTACAGAGGTAAATAGTGATGCGTGTTCAACCTTGGAACAACAGAGCTCTGTGATACAGGGATCACGGTATAGTATGAGTGGGTAAAAGAAAGGAAATAATGTTAAAGATGTGTGACTGTCTTATGAATAATGGTTTTCCTTACGAGTATTGTAAAATGAACACTTAAGTAGGATAGAAAAGAATATTAGGAAAAATTATTATGGAAAACTTGTAAGCCTATAACTGATTGGAATACCTAAAATGAGTTCTAGAACTTGCCCAGTGAAATAGGCCTCTTGCAGAGCCTTTGTAGTGAATAGGACCTTAGGTGGAATTCTGAATCCTATCCAGACAGAACCTTCTGAGGTGGAACATTCCCACTAGAAAGGACAAGCAGACCAGCCTGGAAAAGCTAGAGGAACAGAAGATACTTCTTGAATGAAAGACCAACAGGAAAAATCCAAAACAAAAATGGCAGTCTGATTGGCTACTACAAGAACAAGCAAATTGTTTGCTGGGGAGCCATCAAGGCAAACAATCAAGTCCCTTCAGGACAAACCCCACTCCAAGAATGAAACTAAAAAGGGAACACATGAGCAGGCATGTAAGGTTGCTGGTGACCAGGTTGGTCTATTGGTGAGTGGAAAAGGGGAAAGGCAGCAATGAAGATATGGGTTGAGTTCAGCCACGTTCCATAGACACCCATCAACCTGGAGATGAGAGAGAGAAGAGGAAGGGCTGGGTGGTCTGAAGTGTGGGGAGACCTGGGGACTCCTGAGCCCATGGACAAGGACATAGACACAGAAGACTAGAGGTGAGAGTAAAGCATCCAGCTGATATGAAGTAAGGGGAGACGCACAAGAACGCCCAAAGTTTTTGACATACCTTTGCTTACTTGATGATCAGAACTCGACTAGAGGAAGATAAAAAAAAAATTTTTTGATAAAGGAAACTTGTAAATTGCTACAATTTGATTAACTTGAATGGATGTAGTAGCTCAAAATACCAACTGAGAGGGAAGGAGTCTTCACATCAAGTATCAATCTTAACCCCTCTGTATACAGGGTTGATAGGGATGGGCAGCTTAAACATTGGCTACCTAAAATGTGTGTGTGTGTCGGGGGAGGTTGCTATAAGGGCATGAAGTGACTGGCATACAAGTTTTCAAGAGGGAGTGTAGTTTCAGAGTGTGCAAGGGAAGGTAGAATCCCCACTGAATAGTTTTCATCTTCTCTAGACAGGTCTGGTGAAAGGAGATGGGTATAAAATTCTTATGATTCAATAGTGAGTAATTGTTATCATGACTAATTGCTACTATCACAACAGTAAAGGTAGAAGTTCTGTAACAAAAAGAGGGAGTA
>NW_006408556.1:6720541-6730439 GCF_000296735.1 Chrysochloris asiatica
ATATAAGCCCTGGTGACACAGTGGGTATAGCATTGGGCTGCTAACTGAAAGATTGGCAGCTTGAACCCACTAGCCACTTTATATGCGAAAGATAAGATGGTCTACTTCGGTAAAGATTTATAGCCTTGGAAACCTATGGAGTAGTTCTGCTCTGTTCCTACAGGGTTGCTATGAGTCAGAATCATCTTGATGGCAGTGGGCTGGTGGGTTATGGAGGAAACTAAATTAGGAAAGGGAGCAGGGAATGACAGGAAGGGACTGTAGTTTTTGATATGGTAGTCAAAAAAGTATCACTGAGAAGGTAATATTTGAGTAAAGATCTGAAGGAACTATGGCCACGTTGCCATCTGGAAAAAGTGTCTTGTGCAAAGGAAGAGTAAGGGGGAGTATGCTCAGTAAGTTGTAGAAACAGTAAGGAGGCCAGAGTGTCTGGAATACATGAGCAATGAGGAGAGGATTAGGGGGTGTGAGATCAGGAGGACCGGAGGAGGGGCAGATATGTCTGATAGGCCATAAAAAAATTGTGACTAATTCTTACTCTGATAGAAACAAACCTTACTCTGATAGCAGGGTGTAAGCAGAGAATGGTATGATCTGGCTGGTATATTTAACTTTGGTTGCTATGTGAAGAGGTGAAGAGACTGAGGATGTAAAGGATGGAGGCAGGGAGGCCAGGGAAGGAATGTGCAAAACTCCTCACTCTTGTTTCTTTTCTTTCTCTCCAAAGCAAAGAAGCTGTCTTGAAGACCATGCTCCAAGGCGTTCGGAAGGCTGCCAGGCAATGGGAGCTCAGGACAGGTCTAAAGGAGTCTCTCTGGTCATAATTTGGGCTGTTCTGGAGGTCACCTTGAGAAGCCATGTGGGACAGAGACAGAGTTATTGATTTCTCCATCAAGAGTCAACAGTGTTGGCATGCCCTGCTGACGTCATGTCTGAAGCACTGCCGGTACTCAAGGAGTCGACTGTTTCAGGGTACTTCCTAGACTGCATCACTACGTGTTGAATGGGTTATTCTAGTTCTATTCTGTTTTTTAAAATTTGTTGTTATTATTATTGTTATTGTTGTTGCTGTTGTTGTTTTGGTATCTCAGAAGCATCTTCATTTTGGACAGATTGGATGTACCCTTATAGCTACCCCTGAAAGCGAAGGCAGCCTCTATTTTGAGAGGATAGACTATCTCTTTGTGAAAACAAGATGTCATTTCCTGGAAATAAACTGTAAAATCCATTGGTTGCTCAGCCGGGCTTTAGTGTGTTTACCCTTTTTTCCCTTCCAGCTCCCAGTCTCTCAGGTAAATACTGGCAGCTCATAGATTTGCAACCATGGAAGCGATTGTATCTGATGATAGACTTCAAATGAATGTCAGCCTAAGAAGCCAAGCCCAAGATTACAACTGTACAGATGGACTCTCTTAAACGCCTGGCTGTCATGTTTCCTTTTCATTCCAGAGTGGTTTCAGGGTGAGGTGAATTTCCTTCCTTTGGGGTTTTGAAGTTGTGCCCAAATCAGTTTTACCCATTGTCATGAAAACACAGGCAATGATTTTATGGGATCTTGGTGAGCTTTTTTTAAAAAATTCTCTCTCACTGTTTTAAACAGAAAGAAAACCAGTTTTAATGTTTGGGAGATATCTTAAACTGGGTTGTCTAGAAGAGCAAAACCAATGAAGTTTACACATGAATATCTATAGAGAGTGGTTTATACCAAAGAAATGGTTTACACAGTTGTAAGACTGGCAAGTTCCAAGTTCATGGGTCAGATGTCAGGTTAGCAGTTTTTTCTGACTCACAAAGCTGCAGGGGCTGAAGAACCCAAGATAAGCAGGTCAGACAGCAAGCTTCTAGCTGCAGAAGCGAATGAATCCGAGGTCTTCAGGTAAAATGGCAGGCCACTGATGACTTTCAGGATCATTGGGTAATGTGATAAGCCACTGGCTCAAGTCTAAAGAATCTGAGGTCAGATGATGAGCCAGATGCAGGATCCAGACCCAGCAAAAAGCAAAAAGGGAGCAGACCACACCCTCAAGGAAACTTCCTTTCAGTTGCTTGACTCCTCATAGCAGCTCACATCATGGAGGTAATTATAGTAGATCTCATTATGGGGGATTACTGTGCCTTAACTGCTAAGGCACTGAGAATCCTAACTGAGCCAAGTTGATAGAAAACCTTGACTATCACAGGAGATCAAAGCTTAAGACAATTTGTAGTGACCTTGATTACCAGCGATGAGAATGATGGAAAATACAGGAAATAGAATAGTAGTTGTTTGAGACTGGGAGCCCTCTAGTAGGTTTGTGAATTTGTTTGTGTATTTTGCCATTTAATGACTTTTTCAGATGGAAAAGTATTTTCCTCTCCCTTTTTACAGCCTATGTGGAGAACCATTCTTTGGAGTTATTTTTATTGTGTTGCTAACTTTTTAAGCATAACCCATGATACGGGTTTATAAGCCATGGAGTCTGTTCCTATCATAGTGACCCTATATAGAGTTTCTGAGACTATATATCTTTACAGGAACAGATAGCCTCATCTTTCTCTTGAGGACTGGCTGGTAGGTTTGAACATCTGACCTTGCAAACAGCAGCCCAACACCTAGCCCACAGCACCACTAGAGGTCCTTTTTCTCTTTGTATACTGTGTGTATTGAGATTCTGGAGTCCCTAACCTTCATTTCCATTTTTCTCACCATGACTACTGGTTGAAATGCAAGTGGAATCAAGGAAAAGGTAAAAAAACACAAATTAAAATTTTTATTATAACTACATCATAAAAATTCTAGAGTCCTGGTGTGACACTGTGGATTAATGTACTGGACAGCAAGGTGAGTTTGAACTGCAAGGTCAGCAGTTCAAGCTCACCAGTCACTCCTTGGGGACCCTATACAGCGTCACTATGGGTTGAAACTGACTAGACAGCAGTTAACAACAATGTAATAACTTATACGCCACCCCACCTTGTATGATTACGGTAGAGTTGTTAACTGCTGTGGAGAACATTCCGACTCATAGCAACCCTGTATAGGGTTTCCAAGACTGTAAATCATTGTGAAAGCAGACAGCATCATCTTTCTCCTGAGGATTGGCTGGTGAACTCGAACTGCCATCCTTGTAGTTTGAAGTCCTGTGCTTATCCTATAAAGTATGATTACATGGACATATGTGAACATTATGTAAATATACATACATATATTTTTGTTGTTGTTAAGTGCTGTCGAGTCGGTTCTGACCCATAGCGACCCTGAACAGGGTTTCCGAGGCTGTAAACCTTTATGGGAGCAGAAAGCTTTATCTTTCTCCCGCGGAGCAGCTGGTAGTTTGAAACTGCTGATTTTGCAGTTCGCAGCCACTACGCTTACAAAAATATATATATATATATTCTATTTTTCTTTTTAGTTCACAGATTCCTTAGAAGTTTATAGATAATTCACTTTTGAATAGGTAATCTTTCAGTTCCATTTTTCTATGTCCTTTTTGAAGCCCCCACATATTCACATGGTTTGAAATCTAATGATGCAAAAGGGCATAAAGTGAAAGTCCTTCTCCCTAGGACCCTGGTGATCACTTCCCCTTCTGAGAGAGATTAATGTTACAAATTCTTTGTGTATTCTTTCAGAGAAGACCTGTATCTGTACCAGCAAATAGATAGATAGATAGATAGATAGATGGTTTTTATTTTGTACAAATGATAGCAAAAATTGTATGCTATCAGCCTATAACTGATTGGAATACCTAAAAGGGGTTCTAGAATTGGCCCAGTGAAATAGGCTTCCAGCTGCCTTTGTAGTCTATAGGACCTTAGGTGGAATCCTGAGCCTCATCCAGAACCTTCTGAGAGGGGACATTCCCACTTGTAAGGACAAGCAGACCAACCTGGAACAGCTACAGGAACAGAAGATACTTGAAAGAAAGACCAGCAGGAAAAATCCAAAACAAAAATAGCAGTCCAATTGGCTACTACAAGAACAAGTAAGTTGTTTGCTGGGGAGCCATCAAGGCAAGCAATCAAGTCCCTTCAGGACAAACCTCCCTCCAAGAATGAAATGCAAAGGGAACACATGAGCAGGCATGTAAGTTTGCTGGCCACCATGTTGGTCTCCTGGTAAGTGGAAGAGGGGGAAAGGCAGCAATGAAGATGTGCACTGAGTTCAACCACGTTCTGTAGACCCCCTTCAACCTGGAGATAAGAGAAAGAAGAGGAGGGGTTGGTTGGTCCAAAGTGTGGTGAGACCTGTGGACTCCTGAGCCCATGGACAAAGACATAGCCACAGAGGGCTGGAGCTGAGAGTAAAGTGCCCAGCTGATGTGAAGTGAGGGGAAACGCACAAGAATGCCCAAAAAATGAAACAAGTGTAATTTGCTACAATTTGATGAACTTAACCTATGCTTATGGATGTAGTAGCTCAAAATAAAAACTGAGAGGGAAGGAGTCTTAACATCAAAGATCAAACATACCCCTCTGTATACAGGGCTGATAGAGATAGGCAACTTAGACATTGGCTACCTAAAATGGGGGCACTATAAAGGCACAAAATGATTTGCTTACAAGTTTTCAAGAGGGAATTTAGTTTCAAAGTGTGCAGGGGAAGGTAAAATCCCCCACTGAATAGTTTTCATCTTCTCTAGATGGGTCTGGTGAAAGGAAATGGGGATAAGATTCTTATGATTCAATGGTGAATAATTATTATCATGACTGATTACGACTGTCACAACTGTAAAGGTAGAAGTTTTGTAACAAATAAAGGGGAGTAGTTAATCTTACAGTCCAGGAACAGAGAACCCTAGGACCATCAAGGGAGAAGAGCATGAGCGTAATGTGGGACCCTATCCAGAGAAGCCATGACACCAGAAATGGAGACAGAGATGAGGGCATGGAAAGAGAGAGCAGCTGAGGACTCTAGACTCATGGAACGAGAAAGGCTGTGTGCTGGCTGTCAGGTGTTCTTGGCCAGGAGGCAAGCTTGCAGAATGTGCCCTTTGCTTGTTTAAATGATTATATATTCCTGAGTGTTTTTGTGTACATCCCCCAGCTCTAAAAAAAAACAGAAGCAAATACCATTGAATGATGATGCACGGAGGAGATTGTAATCATTCCAATGAAACAATGAATGTAAAACTCGTGTTCCCCCATGTAAACTCAATTCACAATAAAAATTTAAAAAAATAATAAAAATGTACACTATTCTATGCCCTTGTGCTTTTTTTTCAGGTATATCTTGATGACTGTTCATTGTCAGTACATAAAATACTTTATTTTTTTTTTTTGTCACAGCTGCCTAGTATTCCATAATTTTTCCAGCCATATTTTTTATGGGAGCTGGGTTGTTTCAAACTTTTAATTTTATTTTTAATTTATTTAACTTTATATTGTGAATTTAGTGAATGGTTGCAGAGCAGATCATCAGCTTTATACTCAACAAATCATATACTTTGTTTCATTATAATGATTGCAATCCCCTCCATGCATCTTCAGTTAACAGTATTTCTATTTACTTTAACTCTTGCATTCCTCCCTGTGTCTCCTGCTGCCTTTGTCTTTCCTCTGCTAATCTCCCTTTTGTTGTTTATTGCCTGCCCTGTAATCCATGTTAATATGTGTGTATCCTCTAACCCATGAATGATTTTCCGTGCCCTTTACCTCCTCCCCTGTGTAACCATCATAGATTGTTTCTTTTATCATATTCATCATCAAAAAGAACATTTCAACATCTATCTTGAAGTATACTGCTGTCTGTGATGGATAAATTCATATATCTATTATGAAGACCATCAATATCACTATTATTCAAATTTACACACCAACCACTAAAGCCAATAGTGATGAAGTTAGAGAATTCTATCAGCTTCTTCATACTGAAATTAATCATGCATGCAGTCAATTTGTATTGGTAATTACTGGTGATTGCATTGCAAAGGTTGGAAACAAACAGGCAGAGTCAGTCATTGGAAAATATGGCCTTGGTGATAGAAACAATGTTGGAGATTGCATGATAGAAATTTGCAAAAACAGTTTTCATTGCAAATACATTTTTTAAACAATGTAAAAGACAACTAAACACATGGACTTCATCAGATGGAATACACAGAAATCAAATTGACTACATCTGTGGAAAAAGAGTAAAAAAGCTCCATATCATCAGCCAAAAGAAGGCCAGGGACAGTCTGTGGAACAGACCAGCAATTGTTCATATGAAAGTTCAAGCTGAAGCTGGAGAATATTCAGACAAGTCCAAAAGAACCAAATATGACCTTGAACGTAGCCCACCTGATTTTTTAAATTTAGAGATCATCTCAAGAACATATTTGATGCTTTAAACCAGATTTTATGCAATGACTGAAGACCGAAAGAATTTTGGGATGGCATAAAGAACATCATACAGGAAGAAAGCAAAAGGTTGTTACAAAGAAGACAAGAATAAAGGAAAAGACCAAAGTGAATGGCAGAAGAAACTGAAATTTGTTCTCCAGTGTAGAGATGCTATAGCAAATTAAAGAAATGAAGAGGTAAAAGCCAAACAGAAAATTTGAAAAGGCAGCTTGAGAAGACGAAGTCAAATATTATAATGAAATGTGCAAAACCCTGGAGTCAGACAACCAAAAGGGAAGAACACACTCAGCTTTTCTGAGGGAACTGAAGAAAGAATTCAAGCCTCGACTTGCTATATTGAAGGATTCTATGGCAAAGTATTGAGTGATGAAAGAAGCATCAAAAGAAGGTGGGAGGAATATACAGAGTCACTCTACCAAAAAGAAATGGCCGATGTTGAACCATTTCAAGAGATAGCATATGATCAAGAGATAATGATACTGAAGGAAGGAAGTCCAAGGGGCACTGAAGGCATGGGCAAAGAACAAGACTCTGGGATTTGATGGAATATAAATTGAAACATTTCAGCAAAGTGATAACATAACTGGAGACACTCATTCATCTATGCCAAGAAATTGAAAGACAGCTACCTGGCCAACTGTTTGGCAGAGATCCGTATTTGTGCCCATTCCAAAGAGATGTGACTCAATGGAATGTGGAAAGGATATGGCAAGATCATTAGTATCACATGCAAGTAAAATTTTGCTAAAGAATGTTCAAAAACGGCTGCAATAGTACATTGACATGGAATTGCCAGAAGTTCAAGCCAATTTCAGATGAGGATTTGGAACAAGAGATATTGCTGACATCCAAGGGATCTTGGCTGAAAGCAGAAAATACCAGAAAGATTTTTACTTGTGTTTTATTGACTATGCAAAGGCTTTCCACAGGCTATGGGTAACATTGCAAAAAATGGGTATTCCATAACTGCTCATGAAGAACCTGTACATAGCACAAGGGAACACTGAATGCTTTCAGATCAGGAAAGATGTATTCCAGGGTTGTATGTTTTACTGTATTTGTTCAATCTGTATGCTAAGGAAATAATCTGAGAAATGATTATGCAAAGAACCTGGCATCAGGATTGGAGAAAGATTCATACCTGCAGTATGCAGCTCATACAACCTTGCTTCCTGAAAGCAAAGAGGACTTAAAATACTTTAAAAATCAAAGACCACAGCCTTTAGTATGGGTTGCAACTCAATGTGAAGAAAACAAAAGTCCTCACCACAGGAGCTAGTTAATAACATTCATAATAAATGGAGAAAAGATTGAAGTTGTCAGTCATTTTGCTTGAATCTATCAACACACATGGAAGCAGCAGTCAAGAAAGCCAACCACACATTGCCAGCTGCACAAGACCTCTTTAAAGTGTTCAAGAGCAAAGATGTCTGTTCGAGGACTAAAGTGTGCCTGTCCCAAACCATAGTATTTTCAATAGCTTTATATGCTTGTGAAAATTGGACAATGAATAAGGACGACCATAGAAGAAATGATGCATTTGAGTTATGGTGTTAAAGAAGAATATTGAAAGTACCATGGACTACCAGAAGAACAAACAAATCTATGTTAGAAGAAATACAGCCAGAATGCTGTATTTGTCTGTCATATTTTGGACATATTATGAGAAAGGACCAACCCCTGGAAAAAGACATCATACTTGGTAATGTCGTGTATCAGCAAAAAAAAAAAAGGAAGACACCACCCCCCTCAAGGAGATGGATTGGCACAGTGGCAGCAGCAGTGGTTTCAAGCACGATTGTGAGGATGGCACAGGATTGGGCAGTGTTTTTTTCTGTTGTATATAGGGTTGTTATGAATTGGAACCTGCTCAATGGAACCTAACGACAAGAAGAGCAAATTAATTGCTTGCTATCATTTTGCTGTGTGTTTATTTGTGTTACTGTTGGCTTCTTTGTTCCATATAATTTTCTGTGCGGAGTTCATTTTGTTTATGGGTGTTCTTTTTATTTTAAATTCTTTTGAGTTATATTTACTCTTTGTGATTTTCCCAGGCTTTTTTTGATGTACTAGTGTATTAATTTTCACTAAAGTTACCCTGTCAAAAATTAATCTTTTTCGCTGTTTAAAACAGTACATTTTATCTTGAAATATACTTGATTTTCTTGCTATTGGAAGTTCTTATCTACACTATTCCCTATTTTTGCTTTGTAGTTAACTTAATTATAAATTGGTATCTCTGGTTCCCTATTTTTAGTCTTATAGGCTTTATTTAAATACTCCTATATCTGGATTTAGTTCTTGGTAGTGTCTTTGTGATTTTCTTTTGGAGCCTATTCTGCTTGAGGTTCTTTCAGCTTCTCGTATGCTTATCCTCTCATCTTTCATAATGAGAGTTTTCCTGCAACAAATCTTGAACAAATTTCTCTGTGTTTTTTATTGTCTCTTCCTGTTCTGGAATTCTGATTACCTCTTAGTTGTTCATCATGGTGTCTGTCCCACATGATACTTAGTCCTTTTTTGATTTTTTTCACTTTTTCCCTAATTGTTCATCTAGCATACTCGTATTAAGAGATTTCTCTTCAAGCTCACTGTTTCGGACTTCCATTGCTTCGAATCCACTCCTTTGCCCTTTCAACATAGTGTCTAATTTTGATATTTTAGTGTTACTCTAGATTTCTAATCGCAGGTTTTGTATTGTTTCAAATTTTGCATGTTTGTTCTTTTGGTGTTTTCCTGAATTCTTCGAAAGTTTTTTTGTTTTCTCCTTGCTTTCCTCAATCTTTCTGTCCATCCTTTGAAGCTACCTAAATATCATTCTTTTGAATTCTTTTACAGTTAGCTCCATTACCTTCCCTCCTTAGAAATAAATGTATCTGGCTCTGCAGCTTGGTAATTTTTTTTTTCTTTCTGCCATTCCCTCATTTCTTCCTGTGGGCTAATGTTGTCTGTTGGCTCACGGGCATTGTGGGTTTGTCATATTTGTATTTAATTGATGATTGTATGCTGATGCTTCCTTAGCCCTCACCAACTGTCTCCGGTGGGTATAGTTAGGGATTGGAAATGTGTACACTGTTCTTGTTTGCCATTCATGTACCTCAGTTTAGGGTAGGTTTGGCTGGTTTGGGCTTCCGTCTATCATTGAGCAGGTGGTAAAAGATCTGGTATTGGCTCTTGCCCAATGAGTGGCGCTGCAGTGGGTATGATTGTAGCTGGACTGTATAGAAATGGTTGTTGTCTCCTGTCAGGTGCGGAAGAGAAAACCCCTCCCCCTCCACACACACACAAGGAAGCAAAGCAGAATAAACAAGAAACCAACAATGAAAAGAGAAAAAAAGTAATAAAATCAGGCACCAAGTAGTAAAAAAGAATACAATAATTGTAAAGACAGAAAAATGGACAGGGGGAAATTTCCACTTGAAAGGACGAGCAGACCAGCCTGGAGCGGCTGGAAGAACAGAAGATACTTTTTGAAAGAAAGACCTACAGGAAAAATACAAAACAATAGAGGCAGATGGACTGTTAGTACAAGAACAAACAAGTTGCTTGCCCAGGAAACATCAAGGCAAGTGGT
>NW_006408556.1:6739524-6777982 GCF_000296735.1 Chrysochloris asiatica
AAAAAAAAAAAAAGCCAGTGAGAGGCAAGACGAAAAGAGAGTAGATAATAGTAATGAAAGATCAAAAAAGGGAAAAAAGAAGCAGAAGAACAACAAGAAAAGAGATAGGATAAAGTTCAAGGGAATGGAAAGAGAACAAGGAGGAGAAAGAATAAACAAATACAATGAAACAACAAAAGGAAAAAAATCCCAAACAAAAATACAAAAATCAGTGCTGCTGTTGGCCTCTGAGAGGAGAAAAGCCAAGGAGCTCCCAGGATAGGTGTGGAGGGATGTGACAGCAGAGCTGCTGGCCCTAGATGGAGTCCTGGCTTTACATGGAGTTCCTCTTGGCCTGTACTTTATTTTTAGGGCACTCAATCCAGAAGTAGTTCATGGAGACCCATGATGGAGCTGGTTTCAGTGTCTTTTAGGACCTCAGGATAGCTAGGGGCAGATCAAGTACTGGTCTGGTGGCATTCCAGGTTCTATAGGTTTGGAACCAAGCTCTCTTGAATTCAGGCACCAAAGTGGCACAGCGGGCCTTTGCCTCATACTGAGAGCAGGGACTGCACAAGGGGGTGGATGAGGGTGGGAGCTGGCCCCACCTCTAATCACCAGGGTTGCATGGGGAAAAGAAGGAATTGTACCTTTCCCATCACCTGTATGAATCTGCTCTGTCAGGCCACCTTCTGTTGCTAAAGCTGCTAACAAAAATTCATGTTGGTCATGCCTCTGGCTGACCATAAACCAGTCACTCTCCCTCTCTCGCTCTTTCTAACCAGCTTCTCTTCCCAGCAAGCACTCAATCCACTTCTCTAACCTTTTCTATAAAGTTCAGGGTTCAAGGATTTTCATCTGTGTCTTTCATTTGGTCTGTCATAACTTCGTTGTAAAGGGTCTGTGTAGTGTAGCTGTCTGGTCCGCCATCTTGCCTGAAGTCCCTTTCAAACCTCTTACTTTAAAAATAATGCTTCAGTAGACCTCTTATTAGAGGAAAAATCATCAAGAAGAAACATCTCAACTTGAAAAGCCTGAAGGCCATCCACACAGACTGAACTTTCCCTCCTGTGGCACTGACACAGAGTGACTGGCAGTCTTGCTTTTGAGAACAGAGCATCCCTCTCAAGTGTGCTACACAGGTTAGGAAAATGAGCTCTCAAAGAAGGATAAAAATAATAACAGAACTTAAAATTTAGAAGACGATCTAGGTGTGAATCCCAGTCCTGCCATTTGTAGCTATGTGACCTTGGGCAAGTAACTTATTCTCTCTGAGCCTCAGTTTCTTCATCTTAAAAAGGGTTATGATGAGACCTGAATAATTATTACGCTCCTCAGAAACCCTATCTATACAGGGTGATTTGACGGCACTTAAAAATAACATTACACTGCTCGCAAATAAAAACCTGAATGTTCCTTTTTAAAATACACAAACGAACAAAACATTAGCCCAAACTTTCTCAAATTTCTCTTAGTTCCAGAATATTCTCTCTCTGGTGAGAAAGGCGACATTAAACATCATCTGCATTTTGCTTGTGCCTGGAAAAATACATGGTAACTTTTCTGCCTCATAGCAACTAACTGCAGTGTAGCTGAGCCCACTGCTGTGCAGTCTAGCTCTAATTAAAGGCATGCTCTCTACAACAGGGCTCTGAGAGACTGGGTAAAGAGGGTTTCCAATTCTGGCTTTACTATGAAGCAGATGAATGCAGCCAGCTATGCAAAGCACTTTACAGTGAGTGGCAGGTGTCCCTTAGCCGTCCAATTGTGTTAACCTAGAAAAGAATCAGTCTATCTCTTGGCATGCTTTCTCCCAGCAATCACACTGAGCCAGGGCTGAGGACTTTGGCCTTTGTGGGTTGGGTAGTTAGATTCTCATCATCTGTTTCTCTGACTGCTGTTTTTATAAAAATGCCTAAATTCCCTCATTATCTCCAGTCCTCTCACACTGCTTTTTTTCATCTGTGAACAACCATCTAAGCAGTAATACCACAGCTGCAGGAGTGCCTGGGACGAGCAGCTCTTTCCAACTGCCCATTTGACTTTTATAGCCTGATTCTCATTCAAACTTCCGGCTTATATCTAAAGATAACCCAGAAACTCTCAGGTATTTGTTTCAACAACTAATTTCCCCAGGCCTCTGACAAATACTCTGGTTAGTTCTAATAGGCATTAAGAGATGAGATAATGCTACGTTCTTGCATTGTGGTTCATAAGAAAGTCAGGAGAGTCTTGGAATCATTGTTCCTCACCCAAACATGCAGTCTTATTAACAGGTGCAAGTTGCTTTGAGCAGGTTGCTACCATCCATTATATACTAAAGGGGCCAAGGGCTTATTCTTAATTCAGAGAAAAAAAATGTTCCACCTGGTCAATTTCTTAAGTTTTTTCAATACATGGGATATGGGGCAGTAGAAGTGGGGGCTCCTGGGAAGAAGATGGAGTCTTCTGTTAATAAAAAGCAATGAAATGTCTTATTCAGCTGATTCTTCAGTTTAGAAGAACATCTGAAACCTAGCAAAGTCCGGTCCTGTAGTAAATGTTCAACAAATTTTCAGATCCTTCATCTGCAGCATTGTCAAACAATGTATTCATTATGGGTTTCCTACATTCATTGATTTCATTATTTCCATGCAATATTTCCTGCTGGCTGCTGATTTATCAAAATCAAACTTAGGTCCAGTTTTCATACCCATTGTCCCTGCTGTCTACTCCCCTTCAGGCTCTGTGACTATTTTAAACTGGTTTGACTTGTTTTTGTTGTTCAATACACTAGCCATTTGATGTGCCTAATAAATTCAGTACAGCAGTAGTTTTGAATGCCCATTGTTTACTAGTTACTGCTCTAGGTATTTGAGGGCATGTTGTTGTTGTTATGTGCCATGGAGTCGGTTCCGACTCATAGCAATCCTGTACAGGGTTTCCGAGGCTGTAAATCTTTACAGGAGCAGAAAATCTCATTTTTCTCTCATGAAACAGCTGCTAGGTTCGAACTGCTGACCGTGAGGTTCATAACCACTACACTACCAGAGCTCCTTTGGGGGCATGGGTTTAAGCAAAATTATAAGAAATCTGTGAACCTAGCATGGCTAAGTTCCTTGATTGACTTCAGCAAGGTTGTTAAGTTAATTCCAACTGATAGCAACCCTATAGGAAAGCAAAGACTGCCCCATAGTTTCCCAGACTGTAATCTCCATGGCTGCCACTCTTCTATCAGTTTATCGTACTATGGTGGCTTGCATTTTACTGTGATTGCGGAAGGTATGCCACCGGTATTTTAAATACCAGCAGGGTCACCCATGGTGGACAGGTTTCAGCTGAGCTTCCAGACTAAGACAGACAAGGAAGAAGGAGAGACAGACTACTTCTGAATATTTAGTCACTGAAAACCTTATGAATAACAGTGTAACACTGCCAGTGCCAGAATATTGAATATTGAAACATGAACAGCACCATAATATTGTCAGATATAGTGCCAGAAGATGAGCCCCTCAGGTTGGAAGGCACTCAAAATATGACTCCTCAAAATAGAGTGACCGTGATGATGTAAATGGAGTAACTCTCCATTGAGATGGGTACAACTCAAAAAGGAGAAACAGTTGTAAATATCCATTAATAATCGGAACATGGAATGTATGAGTCTAGGACAATTGGAAGTTGTAGAAAATGAAATGGAACACACAAACATCGCTATCCTAGGCATTAGTGAGCTGTTTTGAATCTGACAATCACATGGTTTAGTATGACAGGAATGACAAAGACGAATGAGGTTGCATTCATCATCAAAAAGAACATTTCAAGATCTATCTTGAAGTAGAATGCTGTTTGCGACAGGAGAATATCCTGTGCCAGCAAGTAAGACCAATTACTACCACTATTATGTTCAAATTTACCTACCAACCACTAAAGCAAGTGATGATGAAATTGAATGCTACCAACTTCTTCATTCTGAAATTGATCAAACATGCAATCAAGATACATTGATAATTACTGGTGGTTGGAATCCAAAGGTTGGAAACAAAAAAGGAAGTATCAGTGGTTGGAAAATAAGTCCTTAATGATAGAAACGATGCTGGAGAATGCATGATAGAATTTTGCAAGACCAATGACTTCTTCAATGCAAATACCTTTTTTAAACAACATAAAAGATGACTATATGCATGGACCTCACCAGATGCAATACACAGAAATCAAATGGACTACATCTATATAAAGAGAGTGGAAAACCCTCCATATATCATCAGCCAAAACAAGGCCAGGAGCCAGCCTATGGAACAGACCATCAATTGCTCATGTGCAAGCTCAGCCTGAAGCTGAAGAAAATTAAAACAAGTCCACAAGAGCCAAAATATGATCTTCAACATATCCCACCTGAATTTAGAGACCATGTCAAGAACAGATTTGATTCATTAGACACTAAAGACTGAAGATCGGAAGAGTTATGGGATGACACCAAGAACATCATACAGGAAGAAAGCAAAAGGTCATTAAGAAGACAAGAAAGTCCCCTGAGTAGTATCCATTCTGTCTAGGCTGATGAAAGGAGATGCGGATAGGTCTCTTGCGATACAATAGCGAATGATTGTAAGGGTTGGAAATGTAAAGGTAGACGTTTTGTGGCAAAGGGAGGGGAGTGATTAACTTTGCAGTCTAGGAGCAGAGATCCCTGGGACCATCAAGGGAGAAGAGTGGAGAACAGAACCTTACCCAGAGAAGCAGTGATGCCAGGGATGGAGGCAGAGACGATGATGTGGGGAGATGGAGTGGCTGGGGACTTTGGACCTGGAGAAGAAGACTGGGGGGGCAGGCTTGCGGGGTATACCCTCTGGCTGGTGGATGATGCATGGAGGGGATTGTAACCATGACAAGGAAATGATATACTATGGGATCAATGTGAAGCTAATGTCCTCCTCCCATGTAAACTATCACATAATTCACAATAAACCATTAAAAAAAAAAAAGGAAAGGTCAAAATGGATGTCAGAAGAAACTCTGAAACTTGCTCTCCAGCATAGAGATGCTACTGCAAATGGAAGAAATGAGGAGGTAAAAGAGCTGAACAGAAAATTCCAAAGGTTAGCTCGAGAAGACAGTCAAATATTATAATGAAATGTTCAAAGACCTGGAGTTAGAAAACCAAAAAGGAAGAACATGCTCAGCATTTCTCAAGCTGAAAGAACTGAAGAAACAAAACTCAAGGCTTGACTTGCAATATTAAAGGATTCTATGGACAAAATGAAGTCCTGGTGTAGCACTGTGGGTTAATGCGCTGGACTGCAAAATCGGTTTGTACCACAAGGCCGGTGGTTCAACCTTACCAGTCACTCCTCGGAAACACTGTACAGGGTTGCTGTGGGTCAGGATCAATTTGATGGCACAATAACAACAATGGGCAAAATATTGAGTGATATAGAAAGTATCAAAAGAGAATGGGAGGAATATGCAGAGTCACTGTACCATTCCCCCAAAATTGTCAATGTTCAACCATTACAAGAGGTAACATATGATCAAGAGCTAATGATACTGAAGGAAGAAATCCAAGGTTCACTGAAGGCATTGAAAAAGAACAAGGTTCTGGGAACTGGTGGAATACAAATTGAAATCTTTCAACAAACTAATGCAGTACTGTGGGCACTCACTCATCTATGCCAGGAAATTTGGAAGACAATTACCTGGCTAGCTGATTGGAAGAGGTGGCCCAAAGGAATGCGAAAATCATCAGACAGTATTATGAATATCACATGCAAGTAAAATTTTGCTAAAGATAATTCAAAGACGACTGCAGCAAGTGCATTGATTGCCAGAAATTCAGGTCAGATTCAGACATGGATGTAGAATGAGGCATATCATTGCTGATGTTAGATGGATTTGACTGAAAGCAGAGAGTACCTGAAAGATGTTTACCTGTGTTTTATTGACTACACAAAGGCTTTCAATTGTGTGGATCATGGCAAGCTGTGGGTGACATTGAGTAAAATTGAGTATTCAGGAGCACTTAATTGTGGTCATGAGAAACCTGTACAGAGACCAAGAGTCCTTCGAACAGAACAAGGGGACATTGAATGGTTTAAAATTAGGAAAGGTGTGCACCAAGGTTGTATTCTTTCACTATACGTATTCAATCTGTATGCTGAGCAAATAATCTGAGAAACTGGATTATAGGAAGAAGAATGTAGCATCAGGATTGGAAGAAGACTCATTAACAGCTTGTGTAATACAGACGATACAACCTTGATTGCTGAAAGTAAAGAGGACTTAAGATACTACAACTTCAGTATGGGTTTGCACCTCAATATAAAGAAAACACATTTCTTGGTTTTCTTCACAACTGGACCGATAGCATCAAAATAAATGGAGAAAAGATTGAAGTTGTCAAAAACTTCATTTTGCTCAGATCAACCATTACCACTCATGGAAGCAGCAGTCAAGAAATCAAATGGGCAAATCTGCTGCATAAAACCTCTTTAAAGTTTTCAAAAGTAAAAATGTCAGTTTGAGAACTAAGTTAACACCTGACCCAAACCATGGTATTTTCAAGCCTCATATGCAAGTGAAAGTTGATAGTGAATAAGTAGAATTGATCCATTTACATTATGGTGTTGAAGGAAAATATTATTAAAAGTACCACGGACTGTCAAAAGAACAAACAAATCTGTGTTCAAGAAGTACAGCCAGAATGCTCCTTAGAAGCCAGGATGGCTAGACTTTTTTGAACATACTATCAGGAGGGGCCAATTCCTAGAAAAGGACATCATGTTTGGTAGACTGGAAGGTCAGCAAAAAATAGGAAGACCCCCTAACGAGATGGATTAACACAGTGGCAACAGCAGTGGGCTCAAGCATAGCAATGATTTTGGGATTAGTGAAGGACTGGGCAGTGTTTTGTCCTGTTGTGCCTAAGATTGCTATGAGTCAGTACTGACTCAATGGAACTTAATAACACAAGTCTCTATGGGGGAGTTCTGGTGTGGTGCTGTAGGATCCGCACTGGACCACAAGGTTGGTTTGCACTGCAAGGTCAGCGTTTCAAACTCACCAGCCACTCCTTGGAAACCCTATCTGTGCAGGGTTACTATGATTAAGAAATGACTTGATGACACTTAACAACAACAATCCGTATCTGAGCAGATTGTAATATCTTTTCCTACAGAGTTGTTGATGGGTTCCAAGGGCTTAACTTTCGGATATCTGCCAAGTGCTTAACCACTGTGCCACCAGGGCTCTTTTCAGACAATGGCAGTATTGTTGTTAAGTGTTATGTAGTCAATTTCAACTCATTGTGACCCTGTATAAGATTTCCAAGGAACAGCTGGTAGGTTTGAACCATTGACCTTTTGGTTAGCAGTTCAGTGCTTATCCTATAGCACCAACCACACCAGGAATCCTTCAGCCAAAGTAGGTACAGCCAAATGTCTCTGAAATGAATGTGATGCCAAATTTAACTTAGTGGTAGATGGCGATCAGATAGGTTTTGTGTGTGTGAATTTGTGCTTAGCTGTGCAAGCACTGTCCTGAACTCATGACCCTTTTCTGTGTTCTCTGTATGTCACCTTCTTACCTAGGCCTCTCCCAGTGGTACACTGGCTCTCCAGCTGATTGCATGCATCTCTTCCCAACTTCACATTCAGTGGCATCACCATAGCTTGCAATCAGTCCTGATGGAAGTATTTACACCATGGAAATTGGCAAATGCTACAAATTAATGTCCCCCATCCCTGCCCTCCACTGTTGGGTTTCAGGCCCAGAAGGTAAAAGCCTCCTGAGTATATAGGCACCAAGAGACCGAAAAAAAAAAAAAAAAAGACCACAACTCATTCCAAGAGACATTTTTTTACAGAAAAAGAGGATAAAAGGGATGGTTTACTGACAAGGAAATTTACCTACGACGGTGGCTGGCTGGATCAAGAACCTTTACCTTAGGAGAGGCAGAGGCTAGGGACTTTTTATATCATGGGTATTCACAAAAGTAAGGGCAGTTAAAACTGGTATGTGGATCCAGGAAAAGGACTCTGGGATCAATTTTCCTGAGTCCTAAGGTGCCAGGCTGTGTGTCCTGTCCTAGAGAACAAAGAGTTTGGAGTGGGAGGAGGAGAACTCCATCCTAGCATATGCATAACTAAAGCAGGAGAACAAGAAGTTTTCGTAGGCATAGTTAGAGGAGAGCTCATCTGCTCCTTCCTAGACAGCAGGAACAGACCAAAGAAACAGGAGACATGGTTTGATGTGATCTTGGCATGGCCATTTTGGGGCATTAAATTTGTGTCCCTACACTATCGATTAAACATTTGCCAGCTGCTTGATTCCTGAGACCTTCCCCATTCTTCTGGAAAAGCCAAAGGTCAGGGCTAAAGATGCTATCTCCTTGTTGTTGTTGTTAGGTGCCATTGAGTCAGTACCGACTCATAGCGACCTTATGCACAGCAGAACGAAACACTGCCCGATTCTGGGCCAACTTCACTACTGTTGCCATGCTTGAGTCCATTGATGCTGCCACTTGGCCAATCCATCTCATTGGGGGTTCTTCCTCTTTTTCTCTGACCCTCTAACTTACCAAACATGATATCCTTCTCCAGCGACTGGTCCCTCCTGACAATATGTCCAAAGTATGAGAGACGAAGTCTGGCCATCTTAGCCTCCAAGGAGCACTCTGGCTGCACTTCTTCCAACACAGATCTGATGGTTCTATGGGCTATCTCTTAGTGTTCTGGAATTATGCTAGAATGGTAGTGGTGTTACTACAGATTTGAAGACAGTGGCCCTCCATACAATTCCAGGCCATACTTTGGCACCTTTGGAGTTGCCAACACTTCCAAAATCTCCAAACTTTTTAAAACAAAGTAGCTGCTGACCATCTGTCTCATAATCACTGGGATCAGCCTTGATCCCAGAGTCCAGGAAGAAGGCAGACGTCAGTCATTGTCATCTGTAGCAATCTTCCGCCCTTCCACTTCCCTCCTTCCTTACATGAGTCCTGATAGCATCAGTGCAGGAAAGGAATTAAATCAGCGCCAGCAGTGCCTTGGTCCTCCACACAGCCATTCAGTCATGTGCCCCATTCTACTTCCTGAAGCTGCTTTCCTCCAAGTGGGGATGGGTATTTATGAGGGGGATCTTCTGTGCTGGATAACACATGGTGGTCGTGGTGGTTATGTGCTGTGAAGTCAGTTCTGACTCATAGTGACCCTGTATAGGGTTTCTGAGGCTGTAAATCTTTATGGGAGCAGAAAGCCTTGTTTTTCTCCCGTGGAACAGCTGGTAGTTTCAAACTGCTAACCCTGAGGTTAGCAGCCCTATTTGTAACCACTGCACTCCCAGAGAGCCCTGTAAATCTGGGATACCAGGCTCCCATCATTCATGCACATTCTGGCTTCTTCCATTATGAACATGAGTTGTCCTGGGCAGCACTCTTCCAGATTTGGAAAAATCCTCAGGCATGCGGAGGGCTGGCAGCTTATGGGGCTTGAGGGGTAGACTTTGTACGCAGATTGATTTCCCAGTGAACTTAGCCATGTTATTTGTTTACAAGTGTGCAACCTTTACAGAACAGCAGTGGATATCCTCCTACTCCTATCTGAAGAACTTTGTTACCCTTCCTGAAGCCCAAGGAATAGAAAATAAAGTCTACACTACGTCCCCTTCACATCAATGAATGTGATGAGCAGAATGACTTGCCTTTTCCTGCTGCTTCTGGAGTTATCCAACCCCATCTATGGATCTACGCAGAACATAACTTTTGAACCCTTGGGGAAGGGAGTTTTCAGCATTCATATGTTCTACAAATACATACTGAATACTCAATATCTCAAACCTATTACTAAATCCACTTTATAGATGAGAATAAGGAGGTAATGAGAAATTAAGTAAATTGCCCAAGGCCACACAAGTTGGTAGAAGTTAGAAAATTAGGCAGGACTTCATCCTAAAAACCATGGGAAGCTATTGAAAGTCATGATCAGGGAAGTGACATTTTCCTGTTCACCAGCTGGGAACATATAAGTCTTGGGGCAGGAGAGTTGTTGCCTCAGGACCACTCTCACACAGTTGTTAGGGGTCAATCATGTTGAAAGTACACTCAAGCATTGTGATTGGCATTTGTGACAAAAATAATGATTTTCCAAAATTGCTGCCCACATCAGGACAAGAGGAGGCTGCTATTCTGGGATGGGCAGCATCATGCCATTCATGTGCCTTCTCAACATAAGAGTCAAGACTTCAGAGATGAGAACAGGACTGGCAATACAGTGGTAGGAGTTATGGATGTTCTGAGTAAAATCCCCCAGGGAGAGTGGGCAGAGGGAGAAATTACCCAACACAGAACTCTAAGGCGCACTGACATTCAAGGGAGTGGCCTGCTGAGACCAAGGATGGGAGGCAAGAGGTGAAAAAAATAAAATGTGGTATATTGCAGAGGGCAAGGGAGTGTATCATGAAGCAGGGAGTGGTTTGCTAGGCCAAAGGATGCTGTTCAGTCAAATATCTCAGCTAAAGTTATGAGCAAGACACTTAAATGTCCTAGACCTCTGTTTTCTTGTTTGTAAAATGGGAATAATAATTCCTGCTTCATAAAGATTGAATTATATGTATATAATAATTTAATATAGCATGGTGCCTGGCATATGACTATGATTATCATGGTTGTTAGTGCAGATAGCTTAGGTTACCCATGCTGCAAAACAGTCAAGTAGCCGTGAGCGTGGACTGGGAAGTCAGATCTACCTAGACTTGAACTTCAGCTCCACCTTGACTTATCTATATGAGCTGAGGCAAGTCAATTAGTTTATCTTTTTATTTCCTATTTTATAAAATGGGAATAATAAAATCCTCTCAAGGAATTGTAATGTTGAAATGAGATAATGTGAACAGATCTGAATTAGACTTGGCTAATACAGGGCCTTAAGTGATCTTCTTTACACACATACATAAAAGAAGCTGAAAGGAGACAATCAGAATGATAGTATAAAGGCTTAATTGGTAAGATCTTTCTGTCTCTCAGCTTCACTATTCTTAGTGGTTGTTTCTCATAGTCCAAGACAACAATTGTTTATCTCCCTTTAAGAAGACATTTGAAAAGTACTACCCCAAAACTTCCGTTTACATCTCATTGATCACAACTTAGTAATATGGTCATCCCTAGCTGTAAGAGAAACTGGTATTAGAGGCTTTGAGTTGGAAAAGTTGCTACTCTAAATGAAGATGGACTCACCAAGGAATGGAAATTTCTGCCAACAGCCACATGAGTCATCTTAGAACCCAGTTGAGCCTTTAGATACCTGTCCTGATGTGACACTGTAGGCTAGGCACTGGACTGCTAACCACTTAGCAGTCTTCCTTTCAAACCCAACAGCTACCCCTAAGGCCATGTAACAACAACAACAGTGTCAGTCAAAAGACTGACTTCAAGCTCTTGAGGATCCCTGAACCAGTATCACCAAACTGAGCTGCTCCTGGATTCCTGATCATCAAAAACTGTGTGAGATAATTTTTGTTGTTTTAAGCTTCTAAGCTTAACAAATCAAAGTAGTATCTTAGTACTAGAAATAATTTTGGCAACAACAGAAATCAAAGATATTTTTATGTCACATTAAAGTTGTTGCCGATATCTCAAAATATCATTTCCACTCATCATTACTTCAAAATTACAGTGTTATTAAACCTACCAGTAGATCATAAATACATGATGGTAAGAAAGCACCAAAATGGATGTGGGAAGAGACTTTGAAACTTGCTTTCTAGCATAGAGATGCTAAAGCAAATGGAAGAAAAGGGCAAGTAAAAGAGCTGAAAAGAACATTTCAAAGGGCAGCTAAAGAAGACAAAGTCAATTATTTTCATGAAATGTGCTAAGACCTGGAGTTAGAAAACCAAAAAGGAAGAACACACTAAGCATTCCTCAAGCTGAAAGAACTAACAAAAAAAAAATTCAAGCCTCAACTCACAGTATTAAAGAATTCTATGGTCAAAATATTGAATGATGAAGGAAGCATCAAAAGAAGATGCAAAGTATACACAGAGTCTCTGTACCAAAGAAAAATGGTTGGTGTTCAACCATTTTAAGACGTACTATTTGATCAAGAACCGATGGTACTGAAAAGTCCAAGCTGCACTGAAGTTGTTGGTGAAAAACAAGGCTCCAGAAATTGATGGAATACAAATTGAAATCTTTCAACAAACTGATGCAGAATTGGAGGTGCTCACTTAATTGTACTTCTGAGAAATCTGTACCTGGACCAAGAGGAAGTTGTTCGAACAGAGCATGGGAACACTGAATGTTTTAAAATTGGGAAAGGTGTGCGACAGGGTTGTGTTCTTTCACCATACTTGTTCAATATGTATGTTGAGCAAATAATACGAGAAGCTGGGTTCTATGAAGAAAAACGTGGCGTCAGGATTGGAGGAAGACTTATTAACAACCTGAGCTATGCAGATGATACAACCTTGCTTGCTGAAAGTGAAGAGGACTTAAAATATTTACTGATGAAGATCAAAGAGCACAGCCTTACATATGGATTACAACTCAATGTAAAGAAAACAAAAATCCTCACCACTGGACCAATAAACAGCATTCTTACAATGGAGAAGAGATTGAGGTTGTCAAGGACTTCATTCTTCTTGGATCAACTATCAACATTCGCGGAAGCAGCAGTCAAGAGATCAGATGACGTATTGCATTGAGCAAATCTGCTGCACAGGAACTTTTTAAAGTGTAGAAGAGCAGAGATGTCAGTTTGAGGACTAAGGTGCGCCTGACCCAAGCCATGTTATTTTCAATAACCTCATATATCGTAGAAGAATTGATGTCTTTAAGTTGTGGTGTTGGAGGAGAATACTGAAAGTTCCACGGACTGCCAAAAGAACCAATAGATCTGTTTTGGAAGAAGTGCAACCAGAGTGCTCCTTGGAGGCCAAGATGGCTAGGCTTCGTCTCTCATACTTTGGACACATTGTCCGGAGAGAACAGTCGCTGGAGAAGGATGTCATGCTGGGTAAGGTGGAGGGTCAGAGAAAAAGAGGAAGACCCCCAACGAGATGGATCAGCCAGGTGACATCATTGATGGCGTCAAGTGTTGCGGCGGTAGTGAGGTTGGCCCAGGATCGGACATTGTTTCGTTCTGCTGTGCATGGGGTCTCTATGAGTCGGTTCCGGCTTGATGGCACCTGACAACTCATTTATGCCAAGAAATTTGGAAGAGAGTTACTTGACCAACTGATTAGAAGAGATCCATATTTGTGCCCATTCCTAAAAGAGGTGATCCAACGGAATGTGTTAATCATTGAATGAAACCATATGCAAGTTAATTTCATTGAAGATATTATTACTGTTTTTTTTTTTTTATTTAAGATTTTTATTGTGGATTGAGTAAAAGTTTACAGAGCAGATCATCAGTTTTACTTTAAACAAACCATACACCTTGTTTCATTACAGTGATTATAATCCTCTTCATGTACCATCAGTTAGCAGTGTTTCTTTTCTTTCTTTTTTTTTTTTTTTTAACACTCAGGCATATATAATAATTTACACCACCAAAGGGTACATGCTGCAAGTTGGCCTCCTGGTCGCCGACTCTTAAGCCAGTCTCTTCCCATGATTCTAGACTTCTCAGCTGCTCCTTCTCTCCATGTCCCCATCTCTGCCTCCATCTCTGGTGTCTCTGCTTCTCTGGATAAGGTCTCTCATTCCACTTGTGCTCTTCTCCCTTTGATGATCCTAGGGTCCTTTGTTTCTGGACTGTAAGATTAACCACTCCCTGTTTTGTTACAAAACTTCTACCTTTACAATTGTGGCAGTCACAATTAGTCATGATAACAATTACTCACTATTGAATTATAAGAATCATAATAATAGAATATCAGAAATGAATGTCTTATCCCCATCTCTTTTAATGAATATCTTATCTCTATCTCTTTTAACCAGACCCATCTAGACAAGATGAAAACTATTCAGCGGGGACTCTTTCTTTCCCCACACACTATTAAACTAAGCTCCCCTTCGAAACCTTGTAAGCCAGTCACTTCGTGCCTTTATTGCTCCCTTAGTTTAGGTAGCCAATGTCTAAGGAGCTCTGGTAGCATAGTGGTTACGAATCAGGCTGTTAACCTTAGGGTCAGCAGTTCAAAACTACCAGTTATTCCACAGGAGAAAGATGAGGCTTTCTGCTCCTGTAAAGATTTACAGCTTCAGAAACCCTGTACAGGGTCGCTATGAGTTGGAACCAACTCCATGGCACATAACAACAACAATGTCAAAATTGTCCATCCCTATCTATCCTGTGTACAGAGGGGATAGTATTGATACTTGATGTGAGGTCTCCTTCCCTCTCTATTGATATTTAGACTTACTACTTCCATGAGACTAGGTCAGGTTCATCAAATTGTAGCAATTTACCTTTGTTTTCTTTATAAAAAAAAAAATTTTTTTTTTTTTAATCTTCCTCTACTCGAATTCTGATTATCAATCCATCAAGGTTAAGTCAAATGGGTACTGTCTACAAGTTCTGGTATTCTTGTACATCTGCACTCACTTCATATCAGCTGGATGCTTCACTTTCAGCTCTAGCGCTCTGTGGCTATGTCGTTGTTCATGGGGTTAGGTGTCCCCAGGTCTCACCACACTTTGGACCAACCAGCCCTTCCTCTTTCTCTCATCTCCAGGTCAACAGGAGTCAATAGACCATGGTTGAACTTAGCCCATTTCTTCATTGCTGCCTATCCCCACTTCCACTCACCAGTAGACCAATGTGATTGCCTGCAAGCTTACATGACTGCTCGTGTGTTCCCTTTGAGTTTCAGTCTTAGAGGGGAGTTTGTCCTAAAGGAACTTGATTGCTTGCCTTGATGGCTTTCCAGCGAACAGCTTGCTTATCCTTGTAATAGCCAGTCATACTGACATTTTTGTTTTAGGTTTTTCCTGATGATCTTTCTTTGAAGATGTATCTTCTGTCACTCTAGCTGTTCCAGGCTGGTCTGCTTGTCCTCTCTAGTGGGGATGTCCCACCTCATAAGGTTCTGGATGGGACTCAGGATTCCACCTAAGGTCTTATAATCTGGAAAGGCTTTGTAAGAGGCCTGTTTCACTGGGCAAGTTCTAGAACCCCTTTTAGGTATTCCAATTAGTTATAAGCTGAAGAAGGGCTTACAAGTTTTCTGTAATCATATTTCCCAACATTCTTTTCTGTCCCACTCAAGTGTCTATTTTACAAGAGGCAGTCATTTGAACAGAACAAGGAAATATTGAATGGTTTAAAATCAGGAATGTTGTAATCCAGGATTGTATTCTTTCACAAAATTTATTCAATCTGTGGAGTCCTGGTGTGGTACTGTAGGGAAAGCACTTGACCACAAAGTTGGTTTGAACCACAAGATTGATGGCTGAAATTCACCAACCACTTCTTTGAAACCCTATACCGGGTTACTATGAATCAGGAACAATTCGACTGCACTTAACAACAACAGTAATATTTAATCTGTATGATGAACAAATAATTTGAGAAGATGGATTATATGAAGAAGAATGTGGCATCAGGACTGAAGGAAGACTCATTAACAACCTATAGTATGCAGATGATACAACCTTGCTTGGTGAAAGTGAAAAGGACTTAAAATACTTACTGATGAAGATCAAAGACCACAGTATGGATTGTACCTCAGTGTAAAAAAAAAATAAAGAAAACAAAAATCCTCACTACTGAGTCAGTGTATAAAATCATGATAAATGGAGAGAAGATTGAAGTTGTCAACAACTTCATTTTGCTTGGATCCACCATCAACTCATGGAAGCAGCAGTCAAGAATGTATTGCATTAGGCAAATCTACTACCCCAGACCTCTTTAAAATATTCAATAGCAAAGATATCAGTTTGAGGATTAAGGTGTGACTGAGTGGAGTTGTGGTATTTTCAATAGCCTCATGTGCATGTGAAAGATGGATAATGAATTAGGAAGATCACAGAAGAACTGATGCATTTGAGTTATGGTGTTGGTGAAGAATGTTGAAGATACCATGCACTGCTAGAAGAACAAACAAATCTGTGTTGTAAGAAGTACAACCAAGATGTTCCTTAGAAGCAAGGATGGTGAATCTTCATCTCTCATACTTGGGACATATTTGGAACAGTCAGTGAAAAAGAGGAAGACCCCCAAGGAGATGAATGGGCACAGTGACAGCAGCAATGGAATCAAGGGTGAAAACAATTGTAAGGATGGCACAGGACCAGGCAGTGTTTCCTTCTGTTATGTATAGGGTTGCTATGAGTCAGAACCAACTCAACGGCACTTAACAACCACCAATAGATCATAAATACAGAAGCATAAGTAAAAACCATAGAAACTTATATTAAACAAAAACATCAAAATATGAAGCTATTGTTTCTTGACTTATCCTCCATCTGTTGTTGTCATTAAATGCCATCGAGTCAGTTTTGACTTATAGAGACCCCGTATAGGGTTTTCGAGGAGCAGCTGGTCAGTTTGAATCATTGACTTTGAGCTTCAAACCAACTTTGCAGTCCAATGCTTATCCTATAGCACCACACCAGGTCTATCTATTTCTGAAGGCAGTGTTTCCATCTCTCTAAGCACTGGACTATGAACCACGAGGTTGGCAGTTCGAACCCAGCAGCTGCTCTATGAGAGAAAGATGAGGCTTTCGGCTCCCCAAAGATTTAAATCTTCAGGAACCCTATTAGGGTTCACTACGAGTGGAAACTGACTCAATGGTACTTAACAACAATAATAAACAACAACTCTTCCCCCAAAGAAATCTACATTTACATGTCAAAATGGCAGTTTTGGCATTTTCAAGGGACTCAAATTGTGTTCTTTTAAATTTTTCTTTGAGATTAGGGAACAAAAAGAAGTGTGAAGGGAGAAAATCAGGGCTGTAGAGTAGATGGGTTGTTTCCCCAATGAAATCCTTGTAGGACAGCCTTTGCTATTCTTAAGAATGAGCAGGTGCCGTGCCACAATGGAAAAATATTCCTCAGAGCAATTTTCCTGGATTGTTTTTAACCAATGCATTTTTCAATTTTCTTAAAACTTCTTCATAAGTCCCTGTGGTCATCATGTGTCTTTTGAGACAATATATTAAGATTACCCCTTGGGAGTCCCAACAAAGAGTCATTATAACCTGGTGAGCTGACCTTGCTGCCTGGAACTGAACTGACCCAGCAGAGCCCCTCGAAAGCCATTGTTTTGATTGGACCTTGCTTTCTTGAACATACTGTTAAATCCGAGACTTATCCCCAGTTTAGATTTGTACCATAAAATCATCTTCATTAACTTCAATCTTGCTTAATATACTTTTGGCACCCATTCTTTTTTTTTTTTTTAAATCATCTAATGAGACTAAGACAAGAGAATTACTGAGAGAACTTGACTGCAGCCATCCACTGATAACAGAGGCATGTTTAAACATGTTTTGTTTGCAGTAAACTCATGCATGTATGAACTGGATCCCAAGTAGCAATACTTTCTGACTTACCCTTGTATTGAGTAACATTAATGTGATTTAGTTGGCCAGTTATTGGGCAACTCTTCTTCTAGTAATCATCCATCCCGCAAATGGTGAAGGTATGTTTTCTCACATTGATAACCCAGATTTCTTTGTTGCTCTCCAGGAATGTTTATCTAAAATATCTTGTTGATATTTTAGATAAATAGAATGAGCTGAGTTGTTTCCATAGTTTGTTTAAATTTTTTCAGTCTAGACAGTTCAAATGAGAATTCTTAACTTTCCCTAAAGCAGCTTGGCCATTTGTAATATTGGGTAATTATGCAATTTCTAATTGTAGACCAGGTAGTTTCAACCATGTATGATGCATGCTGGTAACTTATTGTAGTTAACACAAGGCACAAGTCATGTATAGACTGATAAGTTCTGTGAACAGCAGAGATTTTTTTAAAACTCTCTTTAAACTCTTCTTTTTGTATATTGATGTTTTGTTTTCTTCTGGAGATCATCATGCATCATTTTGGTAAATGTCATCAGTAGTATACACAGTGTAATTCCCAAATAATAGTCTATAGCTTTTGAATCTTGCAAGCAGGTGACAATTGAAAGGAAAAAGAGCAGTTAACAGTCCTTAAATAATAAATGTTCTATGCCTGTAAGGCTGTTAGACCTTAAAGTATCTATAGGCTAGTTCTGTCCTGGGGATAATGAAGGGCTGGTTGCATAATGTATGACAAATGCATAAGAAAACTCAGGAAGTTCAAATGCTTTCTTACTTAATTTTTTGTGGCTTGTTTTCTTTGTAGTAGGGATTTATTTTCCTTATGAAAATCAAAAAAGCCCATGGCAGTCCAATCAATTCTGACTCATCGTAACCTCGTGTGTGCAAGTTACAACTGCTTCATAGAGTTGTGACCTTTCAGAAGCTCATCACCAGGCCTGTCTTCCGAGCACTGTGTATGTTTTGAAGTAAAGGCATAAAAACACTGTATGCCGTGCAGGTGGCGTTTGTGTTACTTATCTTTGAAAAATCCCTAGGATTTAAAAAGAGAAAACCAGTGCTGGCACTTTGGTTTCTATAACTATGGCCGAGTGAGAAGATCGGCAAATCATCTTTCCCTGAAAAGCAACTATTGACAAAAGCAAAGCTGGTATTAAAACACAACACACCACCAACAAAACCCCAACATTTCAAGTGCTCTAGAAATCAACTAGAGGCATAAAACCATTTGAGAAGCATTTATGATTGAAAAACTGCTCAGCTTTAGATAAGAAGAATGAAAAACAGTGGTGTTCTGACCTGGAACATTCCACTGGACTCTTCCCCAAGTTGTTCAGCACAGAGGTTCTGCTAGAGTGTGTCAGGCTTTGAGGATTAGCAGCTTCTCTGGTGCAATTGAAAGGGGTTCACCCAATTTGGAGCAGTGGACGATGACCAAACCCAGTGGCACTGTGGCTGGAAATGACGAGTTCAGAGGCAGGTGAGCAGGGAGGGACAATTCTAGCTTGAGGTTTTGGTCTTGATTGGGGCAAGCATATTCCTCACTGAGGCAGCCCATATTTACAAAGAAGACTGGAAAGGACCCAAATTAGCTACATATTTCTGAAGTTGTGTACGTAGACACAGGGGATACAAAAGGTATCAACAGAAAGTAAGAGTTAAGGAAATCTTGAAAATTGTCTAGAACTTTGAATATGATTTCTTACCCACACACTTGAATTATGGTGTTGGAGAAAAATATTGAAAGTTCCATGGACTGCCAGAAGAACAAACAAATCTACCTTTGAAAAACTATAGCCAGAATGCTCCTTAGAAGCCAGGATGACAAGACATGGTCTCTCGTTCTTTGGATATGTTGTCAGGAAGGACTGATGAGTCCCTGGAAAAGGACATCATGCTTGATAAAGTGTAGGGTCGGCAGAAGATAGGAAAGCCCCCAATGATGAGATGGGTTGACACAGTGGCAGCAGCAGTGGACTCAAACATAACAATAATTGTGAGGATGGTGCAGGACCAGATAGTGGTTTGTTCTGTTGTGCATAGGGTTGCTGTGAGTCAGAACTTAACAACAAGAACAATCCACACAGATCTGTCCACCGAGAATGGAAGACTTAGTGGCCTGAGGTGATTGAGCAGAGACTCTACCAGTCAATGACTGACCACTAGGCTACATACACAGAGACCTTTAGGAATTCAGAAATAAAAATAATAACAGAAAACAATCAAACAGGAAAATAAAAATAAATAAATAAAACAAAAATACAACAGAGACATCAGCAACTGTACACTACAGGGGACACATATCACAGATTTACCTTAGACAATATATTAAACAGAGAAAAAACAAAAATAACTTCAATAGCAACCTTTAGGGAGGAAATTAGAATCCAGGGTTGCTAGAATAATATATTATCTATAATAACAAAATTTCAACAAGCAAAATAGACATGTATGGGAAGAGGAAAGTATGACCCACACTAAGGAAGAGAAACAGTCAATAGAAACGGAGTATCACAAAGTTGAATTTAGTAGTCAGGAGCTTTAAAGTAAGTATTGCTAACATGTTTGCTAACATGTTCAAAGAACAAGAAGCCATCAGGTTTAAAGAATTAAAAGAAAATGTTGACAACAATGAGCTAACAAAGAGATTCACAGTACAGAGGTGTTGTAACTATATAAAAAATTGGCTAGAGGGAGTGCTGTAGATTTGAGATGATAAAAAACTATAATTGAACTTGATTCAATAGAAATTACTCACTCTAAAGAGCAAAGCAAAAATAGATTAAAGCAAAATAGAGTTTTGGAGACCTGTGGGAAAATGTTAAGCCTAGTGAGAAAAAAGTTGTTGAAGAAATAATGGTTAAAATCTTCCAAATTTTCATTTTAAAACTAATTTACAGATATAAGGCTGTAACAAATTCCAAAGTAGGATAAATACAAAAAGAACCACATCTACAGGCTTTATTGAAAGGCAAAGAATATCATGAAGGCAAAAAAAAATATGACTTATTCACATACCAGGGAGCATCAATACAACAATGACTGACTTCTCATCAGAAACAATGGAAGTCAGAATACAGTAGAATGGCACATTCAAAGTGCTAATTGGAAAATTTTACATCTAGCAAAACTATCCTTCAAAAAAAAATGAGGGCCCCATTTGACCTAGCTTCAATGGCTTGATGATCAGAACTCGAATAGCGGAAGATAAAAAAATGCGATAAAGGAAACAAATGTAAATTGCTGCAATTTGATGACCTTGACCTATACTTACGGATTTAGTAGCTCAAAATTCCAACTGATAGGAAAGGAGTCTTCACATCAAGGATCAAACATATCCCCTTTGTACACAGAGTTGATAGGGTTGGGCAACTTAGACACTGGTTACCTAAAATGGGGGGCTATAAAGACATGAAGTAGCTGGCTTAGAAGTTTTCAAAAGAATGTTTCGTTTCAGAGTACGGGAGAAGGTAGAATCCCCACTGAATAGTTTTAATCTTGTCTAGATGGGTCTAGTAAAAGGAGATGGGGGTAAAATTCTTACAATTCAATAGTGAGAAATTGTTACAATGACTAATTGCGATTGTCACAACTCGGTAGAAGTTTTGTGACATAAAGGGGGAAGTAGTTAATCTTATATTCCATGAACAGAAAACCCTAGGACCATCAAGGTAGAAGAGCATGAGTGGAATGTGGGACCCTAACCAGAGATGGAGGCAAAGATGATGACATGGAGAGAAAGAACAGCTGAGGACTCTAGACTCATGGGAAGAGAAAGGCTGTGTGCTGGTGGCCAGTAGGCAGGCTTGCAGAATGTGCCCTTGATTTTTTTTTTTTTTTAATGATTATATATTCCTGAGTGGTTTTGTGTACATGAAAGAAAAACAAACAAAAAACCAGAGGGAATAGAAGTAAATGCTGTTGAATGGTGATGTGTGGAAGGGATTGTTATCATTGCAATGATACAAAATATAATAGGATGAGTGCAAAACTGATGTTCTCCCATGTAAACTATCACTCAATGCACAATAAAAGCTTAAAAAAATGGATGAAAAAAAAATGAAGACAAGATAAAAATATTCCCAAAGATTGAAAGATTTGGTTGTTAGCAGATCTACAATACAAGAACTACTAAAGGAAGTCCATCAAACGGAAAAGAAATGACACCTATGAGAAAGAAATGAAGAGCACCATAAAAATTTTAAAATGTAGATTAATATAAAAGATTTTATAAAGATATTATTTCTCTTAACTGATTCTCTTAACTATTTAAAAAGACATAAGATTATATAAAATTGTATTGTTGGGTTTGTAACCCACATAGATGTACTGTATGTTGTTGTTAAGTGCCATTGAGTTGGTTCTTACTCTTAGCGATCCTGTAGAGAAGCAGCTGGTGGATTTGAACTGCTGGCCTTGTGGTTTGGGGTCCAGTGCTGATCCTACAGCGCCACACCATAGGATAATGAAAAACTTTATTACAAAACCAAATAATATATCCAGGAAGACAGAGAAAGTTATTTGATATCATGTGCAATAATAATAGCGGAATTCCAGGAAGGTTACAATTCTTGAGGTGCTGTTGCTATAATTTACATGTCTCTCTGATGATTCAAAGTTATTAGAAGTGGTAAAATTTCAGATAAAATGTTTAACTTCCCTTGTTTTATAACTTGTTATATATATTTCGTAGATACCATTTTGTTTACATATATTTTTCTATGCAAATTTGTGAAATCGGTAGACAGAAAAGCAGCAAAGATATAAAAAAAACCTGGACATCATCAACCTATTGAATCTAAGTGATACTTCTAGAAAGCTCCAGCCAACAGGAGCCGAATACACCTTCTTCAGAAGTGCATTTGTGCAGCTAGGTAGATGCTATCCTGTGTCACAAAACAAAACTTAACAAATTTAAAATTAAAGTCATACAAAATAAGTTCTCTGACAATAATGGTATGGAAATGAAAATACAACAGATCCAAATTTGTGGGCTGCAACTAAAGGAGGCTTAGAAGGACATTTACAGCATTAAAGTTCTATCAGAAAGGAAGAAAGATTGCAAAACAACAATCGAAGCCTCTACACTAAGAAACTAGAAAAAGGATAGACAACAAACCCAAAGCAAATAGAAGGAAGGAACAGCTTAAATCTATAAACATAATTCAATAAAATTTAAAACAGAAAATAAGAAACCAAAAGCTGATTCTTTGAAAAGAACAGACTAACAACAACAAAAAGGAGTGAAGATATAAATTACCAATATTGGGAATGAGCAATGGAGTTATCTTTACAGATCTTGAAGACATTAATGCAGACATTAAAAAGACAATGTGGGAATGCTAAGCATATCTCTACACACATATGGATGAATTTCTTTCTTTTTTTTGTTTTGAATTATTAAAGTATGTTACACTTTTTTTTTATTCCCTCTATTTATTTATTTTTTTGGATGTACACGAAAAACTCAGGAATATACAATCATTCAAACAACCAAAGGGCACACCCTGCAAACCTGTCCCCAGCCGCCAGCACACAGCCCCTCTCCTTCCATGAGTTCAGAGTCCTCAGCTGCTCCGCTCTTCACGTCATCATCTCTGCCTCAGTCTCTAGCATTGCTGCTTCTCTGGGTAGGGCCCTACACTCCGCTCCCACTCTTCTTTTTGGGTGGTCCCAGGGTCCTCCGTTCCTGGACTGTAAGATCTACCACTCATCCCTTTTTGCTACAAAACTTACACCTTTACAGTTGCGACAATCGCAATTAGTCATGATAACAATTACTCACTTTTGAATCAGAAGAGTCTTATCCCCATCTCTTTTCACAAGACCCATCTAGAAAGGATGAAAAACACTCAGTGGGAATTCTACCTTCTCCCTCCCCCCCACATTCTGGATCTAAACTCCCTCTGGAAAACTGATAAAGCCAGTTACTTTGTGCCTTTAACAGCCCCGCTTCCCACCCCAATTTAGGTAGCCAGTGTCTAAGTTGCCCATCCCTATCAGCCCTGTGTACAGAGGGGATGGGAATGATCCTTGCTGTAAAGATTCCTTCCCTCTTGGTTGGTATTTTAAGCTACTCCATCCATAAGGAGTTCTGGTGTGGTGCTTTGGGTTAATGCGCCAGACTGCAAAGCCGTTTGAACTGCAAGCTCAACAGCTGCTCCTCTGAAATCCTGTACAGGGTCACTATGGGTCGGAACTGACTCGATGGCACTTCACAACAACAACAATATCCGTAAGTATAGGTCAAGTTCATCAGATTGTAGGATTTACACTTGTTTTCTTTATAAATTTTTTTTTTTTATCTTCCTCTTTTGGAGTCCTGATCATCAAGCCATTGAAGCTAGGTCAAATGGGTACTATCTGCAAGTTTGGGCATTCTTGTGTGTCTCCCCTTACTTCATATCAGCTGAGTGCTTCACTCTCAGCTCTAGCCCTCTGTGGCTATGTCCTTGTCCATGGGCTCAGGTGTCCCCAGGTCTCATTATACTTTGGGCCAACCAGGTCTCACCATAGTCTAGGTCTATTGGGGTCTATGTAACATGGTCAGGCTCAGCCCACATCTTCATTGCTGCTTTCCCCCCACTTCCACTCACTAGTAGACCAAAGTGGTCGCCAGCAAGCTTACATGCCTGCTTATGTATTCCCTTTGAATTTCAGTCTTGGAGAGGGGGTTTGTCCCTGAAGGGACTTGATTATAAATAATAATGTTCATTTGTACTTCAACTGACTAACAGGTTTCCATTTTTCTTTACACTTTAATTGTGAATTGGATGAAGGTTTGTGGAGCAGATCATCAGTTTTCTATTCAACAGCATATTTTGTTTCATTTCACTGATTGCAGTTCTCTCAATGTAACATTATTTATTCTACTTCCTCCCTGTATTTCCTGTTTCCATTCCTCCTTCTTTCACCATCATTTTTTTTTTTTATTTTTTACCTAGCACTTTGTCTTTGGGTAAATGCTGCACTTTTGATCTCAAATGGTTCTCTATTCTAAGATGCATGTGCCTCACTGACATTATTGTTCCCCTGATATGCCTATTGTTTGTCTGAAAATTGAGCCACAGAGGTGAGTTCTGTTCCAGACTTGAAGAGTAATTAAAAGTCATAGTTTTAGGGATTCCACCTGTCTCTATCCAACCAATAAGCCTGGTCTTTTTTTATGATTTTGAGTTTTATTTCCATTTTCTCCCACTCTATCAAGGATCTTCTAATGTGATCCCTTTCAGAATAGTTGGCCGTGGTAGTGGGGCACCATCTAAATCTGGTCTCCGTATCATGGAGTCTAATGTTCACATGGTTCATTGGTCCATTGGACTAACTGTTTCCATTTGTCTTCAATTTTCATCACTTTGCTTTTCTCTTCAAGTCTTGCTTTGGCAAACAATTGCATTGGAACAGCCTCATAGGATGTTTTATGCAGGAATGGTCACTTCCTCTGGATGAATTTTTTTTTTTTCTTTTCTTTTCTTGTCTTCTATTTTAGTTTCATTTTAAAATTGTATCCATGCCTTTTTTTTTTTAAATTGTGAATTATGTGATAGTTTTGACATGGGAGAACATTAGCTTTACATTCATCTTATCTTATTTTGTTTCAATGCAATGATTACAAGGCTTGGCTTGCATCATCCAACAACCAAAGGGTACACCCTGCAAGCCTGCCCCCTGGCAGTTAACACACAGACCCTATCTTTCCCAGAGTCCCCAGCCGCTCCATCTCTCCACATCATCACCTCTGCCTCCATTTCTGGCATGCTGCTTCTCTGAATAGGGTCCCACACTCTGATTTTCTCCCTTGATGATCCCAGGGACCTCCGCTCCTGGACTGCAAAATCAACCACTCCTCTCTTTTTGTTACAAAATGTCTACCTTTACATTTCCAACACTTAACAGTCAGACCTGTAGCAATCATTCATTATTAAACCACAAGAGTCTTATCCCCATCTCCTTTCATCCGCCCTGTGGGTCCAGACAGGTTGCAAACCATTCAATGGAGATTTTACCCTCCCACACACCCTCTGGAACTAGATTCCCTCTTGAAAGCTTGTAAGCCAGTCACTTCTTTCCCCTCCCACCCCATTTTGGGTAGCCAATGTCTAAGTTGTCCATCCTTGTTGACTTTGTGTACTGAGGGGGTGGGAATGATCCTCGCTGTAAAGATTTGTTCCCTCTTTTGAGATACTACATCCACAAGCATAGGTCAAGTTCATCAAATTGTAGCGGATTAGTCTTTTCTTCCTCTTCTTTCTTCCTCTAGTTGAGTTCTGGTCATCCAACCATTGAAGCCAGGTCAAATGGGTACTATCTGCAAGTATGGGTGTTCTTGTGCATTTTCCCTCACTTCATATCAGCTGGACCCTTCACTCTCTGCTCTAGTCCTCCTTGGGCCCAGGAGTCCCCAGGTCTCGCCATACTGCTGGCCAACCAGGTCTCAACCCAGGTTGACAGGCGTCTATTGAATGTGGTCATACTAGCTCACAACTTCGTTGCTGTTTTTCCCCCACTTCCCTTATCGGTGACCAACTTGGTCAGCAACAAGACCACATGCCTACTTGTGTATTCCCCTTGAGTCTTAGTCTTGGAAGGGGGTTTACCCTGAACGGACCTGACCACTTGCCTTGATGGCTCCCGGGTGAACGACTTGTTTGCTCTTGTAGTAGTCAATCAGACTGCTGTTGTAATTTTTTATTTTTCCTGCTGGTCTTTCTTTCAAGAAGTATCTTCTGTTCTTCTAGTTGCTCCAGTTTGGTCTGCTTGTCCTTTAAGTGGAAATTTCCTACCTCAGAAGGTTCTGGATGAGGATCAGGATTCCATCTATGGTCTTATTCAATGCAAGGGCTCCTCAGGAAGCTTCCTTCACTGGGCACGTTCTAGCCCCATTTTAGGTATTCCAATCAGTTATAGGCTGAAGATGGTTTTACAAGCTTCCTATGGTGATGTTTCTGGCTATTCCTTTTTCTCCCCCTCAAGTGTCTATTTTATGATAGTAGGTAAGGGAAACCAAGCTTCAAATGACAGCCAAACATCTTAACATTATTTCCCTTCTTTTACCCATTACCATGCCTCAATCCCTGTATCCTAGAGCCCTGTTGTTCCAAGGTTGTGCATACATCATTATTTACCTCTGTTCCACTTAGCCCATGCAAACCTGCCTAACTCTTCTCCCATCTGCCTTGTTCTTCCATTTTCCTCCCCCTTCTTGTGTATTGCCCCCCTCCCCAGCACCCAAAGTATCCTGTATCTATTCCCTACCCTGTGCTCCACCTTCCCCTCACTCCACACCATACACCCCAGTAAGCAGCAAAGAATTTTTTTTTCCCTTTTAGTGTAGGTAGGTACCTTTTCTTATGGTACCTATGCAGTATTTCTCCTTTTGTGATTCACTAATTTCACTCAGCATAATGTCCTCAAGGTTTATCCATGTTATGCAGTGGCTTGCAGCTTCCTTGTTATTCTTTAAGGTAACATAGTATTCCATTGTGTGTATGTACCAAAATTTGCTTATCCATTCTTCCATTGATAGGAACTTAGCCTATCTCCATCTTTTTGATATTGTAAATAGTGCTGCTATGAACATTGGTGTGCATGGATGTATTTCTTGGAAGCTATAAATTACCAAAATTCAACCAAGAAGAAATAGATTGACAACTCCATAGTTGGAGTTGGAGTCTAATGATTTTATTTTACCTTCCAGGTTCTTTGTATAATGAACAATTTTGGATTTTATCTTGGACATTTTGAATATTTATGTTATATGACTCTGGGTCTCGTTTAAATCCTGTGGAGAATGGTGTGAGTGTTTTGGTTTGGGTTTTAGTGTTCCTTTAGGAGCTCTGGTAGCATAGCGGTTACAAATCGGGCTGTGAACTGCAAGGTCAGCAGTTCAAAACTACCAGCTGCTTTGCAGGAGAAAGATGAGGCTTTCTGTTCCTGTAAAGATGTACGGCCTTGGAAACCCTGTTCAGGGTCGCTATGGGTCTGAACCAACTTGACGGTACTTAACAACAATTCCTGGTTAGGTTCAACCCACAAGGCCCTACCTACCATCTATGGGCTGTTGTTCCAATGTCAACTTAGTGTTTGAAGCATTTCCAGTGCTGCTTGAAATCTGTCCTGTGTGTGCACCTCCCAGTAGCTAATTAGGAACTCAGGCAATGGTGTATTCCTTAGTTCAGTTCTCCAACCTTTTGATATGCTATTTAGGGTGATAGCCTCAAATGCAGGGCTCAAGTATGAGCATAGGCATTCATATACAACTTTATGAGCGTGTTTCTTGAATTTCTTTCTTCCTATTTTCATGATACTTTCAGCTCCTAGAGGAGGGCTGCTATTGAAGTGGGTTATGTGTAGGGTTGCTAACCACGAGGTCAGCAGTTCAAATCTACTAGCGGCTCTGCAGGATAAAAATAAGGCTTTCTGATACTGAAATTTATTTGATGACAGTGAGTTTGGTTTTGTTTTGGGGTCTGAATATCAACGAGGGGTTTGGGAGTCATCTGTGGTCATATTGTAGCAGATGTCATAGGCCGCATTGCTCCTTCCTTGCCCTCCTTTCTTTAACATCTGTTGAAGGTCTATATTTTGGGTGTTGGGGATACAGTAGTAAATAAGATAACTGGATTTTTCCCTTAACCAGTTTAGTCTACCTCTCAGTAGTGTGGCGTTTCAAACCCACCAGCTGCTCCCCCGAAAACCTCGTACAGGGTCGCTAAGAGTCGGAACCGAATCGATAGCACTTAATAACAACAAATGAAATTAAGACGAGGTCATGTGAAAGCTCCTAGCCTTTTTATTTTTTATATTTATTCCTCATCCTTGGGAGTCGGAAGAAAAAAGGATCTCGAGTTTATATCGTTCGCCGTAGGCCCTTTTGCGCAGGCGCTCTGGATTTCCCTCCGGGGAACTAACTAGCCAGTTTTTCCTGGGTCCAAAGCCTGGAAGAGTGGCGGGAAGCGGCTGCCCCGTGACGTCATCAGGCTGCGCGACCGGCAGGGCGGGACCAGAACGCGACGGCGTGGCCGACGGACCCACGCTAGCTTCAGTGGTAACGAAACCTAAGGAAGAGGTGGTGGCTCTGGCAGCTGCAGGGCCGGGGCTGGTGGCAGCGGCGGTAGCCTGATCCCTCCCCACTTCTCCCTGGCAACTCGCTCTCTCCCCTCAGCGTGAGTGCGGATGCGCGACCCGGGGGGAACAAGCGGACGGGAGCGCGGGCTCGGCATCCCTTTTCTCCCACCGCCGCCTCGGCCCCTCTCCCGCGGTGGTTACTCTCGCCGCCTTCTAGCTTCTCGCTCCCTTCCTTCCTTGCTCTCCACTCCTCAGTTTTTCCCGAACTGCAGCTGCCACTGACATAAGTCTCTGCGCACACATTCACACACATGTTGACTTTAAGTGAGAACGCCCGGGGAGAAGGTTGAGCATCTCATCTCTTCCTTCAGTGAATGGGGGTTGGGATATGAAACCGAGGCTCAGGGAGAAACTACTGGAGAAAGACTGCTTGCACACCCTTAGGGAAGCAGAAGGTAGAACCAAGCTTCCTGCTTTACACTTAGAAAAGCCCTGCTAGGGCACATTCTTCTAGCATGTGTAGGCCACTTGAGCTGGGTACCCTCTCCCGCCTCAGTTTTTTTTCAAGGAGAAAATGAGAGGGTTGAGTTAGATGGTTTGGAAGGCCCCAAACTAAGATAATGTGGTTTGGAGAGACGAATCAGCCTTTCACACAAGTATCTTTCCGTTTCTTGCGTCCACCCCAACACAGTCTACAGTGCGTTTCCTGTGTTCTCAATCTTCCTGAGAGTCGCTGAAGATTCAGAAGAGCCTTTTTGCTAGTTCCTCTTTCTGTGATGGACTTTCCTACAGCTTTGTGGGTCTTATTTGGGGGACTAAAATTGTGGTTTAAAGTGCAATGTGGCCCAGCTTGGATTTGTTCTTAAGTTTGGGCTAGCATTTTTGCTCCAGTTCTCCCTACTTCTCCAAGACAGATCCTGCCTGTGCCTAGTAAGACGCTGTCTTCTTAGGAGGGATGAGATTGTGCATTGGGTTGACTGCTTCATGCTTGAGCTGGAAAGAAGTAAAATATGTGACATGAGGTTTTGCTTGGTTGGTGGGGTTCAATCACTGGCTCCTTTGAACTTCCTTGTTGTCTTGTTGCAGCCGTTGTGGCTCATGCTATCTTTCCTGTGCCCCTATAGCCCTCCTTCCCTAAGGATTGTATCCCAGCTGTTTACCCACCTAGTAAGCTCTTGTTTTGAGTTCTTTCTCTTTTCTGGGACCTCTTAAAACTCATAAGATGTCTGTAAACCACACTGAATTGGCTACTTCACTTGCTTGACGTTTTATGTTGATCATTCTTAAGACTGCAGGATCTTACAATGATGTCATTGAATCCCATTTCTTCCCAGGCTTGCTTCATGTCTAACCATGGGCTTCGATAATATGGATTCCTGGTGTGATGCCATAGGATAAGCACTGGACTGCGAATCCTATGGTTCAAACCCACCAGTTGCTCCTTGGAAACCCTGTGCAGGGGCACTTAACAACACCACCTATCTCCACAGTCAAAAAAAATTTTTTTCTTTTTTTTTAAATAAACTTTTTATTGTGAATTGAGTAAACGTATATAGAACAGACAAATCATATACTTTGTTTCATTACCTCTCTCCATGTGCCATCAGTTAACATGGGAGTGCAGTGGCTCCATACAAGGTCTGTGGTGTAAGCCTGCCAGCTGCACCGCAGGAGAAAGATGAGGTTTTCTGCTCCCGTGAAGATTTTCAATCCTAGGAAACCCTATACAGGGTTGTTGTGAATTGGAACCCTCTCAATGTCACTTAACAACAATCATCAGTTAACAATATTTACCTCTGTTCACTTTATTCCTCCCTGTGTCTCCTGCTACCTTCATCTTTCCTCTGCCAACTTTCCTCTTGTACATTGCCTTCCGCTCACCCACATTAACATGTGTCTACCCTCTAACCAGTGAATAAACTTCCTTTCCATCCCACCCTGGTAGTCGTTTTAGAATGTTTCTTTTAATAAGAAAACCTTTTCTTCATTTTTTACAACAGTGGTCTCATACAGTATTTGCCCTTTTGTGATTGTCTATTTTCACTCAGCATAATATCCTCCACCCTATTGTTGTTTGTGGAGGTGGGTTTCTGTTCTTAAAATTGTTTTGCACTTCAGTCCTATGATGTGACTACCCAATAACTTTCCCACTCTTCCCTTGGTCTTAATTCAATTGCTGCTTATCTTCCTTTGGTTGATTGGTTGGTTGGTTATGTGCTTGTTAGGTGGTTGTTGTTAAGTGTCTTCGAGTTGGTTCCAACACAGTGACCCTGTATAGGGTTTCTGAGGCTACAAATCTTTATGGGAGCAGAAAGCCTCATCTTTCTCCTGTGGAACCACTGGTAATTGTGAACTGTTGACTTTAAGGTTAGCTGCCCGACTTGTAACCACTACCTATCAGAGCTCCTTACTCTGGTTAAAAACTTTTCCCAGTTCTTTAATATTGTCAAACATATATCTCTTAGTTGTTTTGGCAAAGAATAATGGTGATGAAATAATTGTTTGGAGTTAGTCTCTTTACGTTGCAAGTATGATTTTTGTTGACTGTTGTTCAGTGCTGTTGAGATTAGGCTTCAAAATTGATTTCCAGTGGATGTTGTTAGGGTCCATTTGCATTGAAAATATAGAATAACATTCTTTTTTCCTCTGTGGAAATGGATCCATGATTTTTTGGTATCTGCTATTGGCAACAATCAAGGATCTCTGTATATCTGATCAGCACATTTTCCAGTAAAACTAACAGCTACTATTGAAAACTAAAACTTGGCTAGCATCCTTCGAGAACCTCATTCTGAGGAAGAAGTTACTCAGGTGTTGGCACTAGAAGATGTTTGAAGTTGCCAGATCCCATCTCATTGATGATTTATGCTTTGCAATTTCTGCTCTAGTCCCAATGATTGTGACCCAAGGGCAGCTAAATGTCTTGAGCTTATAATTGCAGTAACAATGAAGAGGAGAACTGACTCAGAATGCACTGCTCCCATCAAGAACCAGAAGAAAAGGGTTGCAGAGCTTGCTCTTAATCTCAGCTCCACATCTGATGAAGAACCTCCCTCCTCCATCAATCATGCAGCAAAAGGTATGCTTGCCCATGTGATCTGGTTGTTTGAAGCCCTGATGCCTGAATTGGACAGTCTGTAGCCCGCTACCCCTTGAGAAGGAGTGAGTACATTCTATAGAGATGTTGCCTGTAGACTTCCCTCCCTTCCACCATTCCCTAAGAGTAGAGAATGTGTTTTAAATTTAAAAATTGAAAGTTTTCTACAAGTGCCTTAGTTCTGTAAGTGGCCCTTCCCTAGACGGCACTCTGTGACTGGCCTAGGCCAGTTGGAAGTAGTCAGCGTTGAGTACTCATTGCTCTTCATAGCTGTTAATGATACAGGGGAGGGGCTCTGTGCTCCAACAATTAGGCCTAATTCCGCTGAACTTTTTCATTCTGTTTCTCAATTCCGGCAGCAGTTGGGGTCAGAAACACCCAACTGTACCTGGTGCATCCCTGTGTTCACTGTTTGCGTTGAGCTCACAGGATTTTACTGATCTGGCATTTTGCTCTCCATGTTTTTTAGCCTTACGCGTATTCACAGATTAGTTTCCATGGATTCTTCCTATGAGGAATTGTGTAAAGTATATAGTTGTTGTTAAGTCTTGTTGAGTTGGTTCTAACTCATAGCAGCCTTGTATAGGGTTTCTGAGAAGTGGCTGGTGGTTTGAACCATCAATCTTGTGGTTAGTAATCCAGTGCATACCCTATAGCACCACACCAGTGTCTAGTGTTGTTGTTGTTAAGTGCTGTTGAGTCAATTCCGACCCATAGTGACTCTGTAAAGGGTTTCCGAGGAGCAACTGGTGAGCTTGAACTGCCATTCTTACAGTTCAAACGGTTTTACAGTCTGGCGCATTAACCCACAGAGCCACACCAGAACTCCAGTAGCTTGGCTTAAATACCAAGTAATTAGAAGTAATTTCATTTGCGTTTACCTTGACTTGACAGCATTCTTGTATTTTGGATTCTCTGTTGGATCGCTGGAAAACTGGAATGAAGTTTGAGAAAATACTGGTGACTAAGTGGGTGTGAAGTGTCCTTTGAGGATGGTAGAAAATACAGTTTATTCATAAGTTGTAGGCTAATGGAAGGACAGCTGCTCATCAGCTATTATGAGAAAGTGGTCTAGGGAGGAGAAGCTTAACAGGCGGTAGAGCTCATGCAGCATTCTATGTGATTGTGGTTCAGGCTGAATAAGAGACTCTCATATAACCTTGTGTATGGAGATAAGTATGCCTTTAAGGTTGTCAAGGTGGAGTCCAGCATGGGAGAGGAGGCTTGTATGTAATTGGAGTTCCTAAGTGAAAAAGCAAAAACACATTGAACTCATTGGTACTAGGAACTGCTAAGGAAAGGGAATATTGCTTTTCCTCTTGGGATCTGAGCAACTTAGTGAAGGTAGAGAGTCTCCTTGGATAGGGCTCTAGGGTATTGGAGAGAGCCTACAAGGGACAAAAAGGGAGTGTTTGCTGGGGGAATAAGTAATATTTAGGTGGTAGAGGTGTCTGGTTTTAAGTGGAACTGGGGTGCGGAGGGGCATTTGCTCTCAACTAACATCTTTGTGAAACAAGGAAAGGGCAGCCCTTAAGCGAGTGAAAGTAAACCAGTCTGATTTAAATTTCAGGCTTTTAAAGTGTGACTAAATTGAGATTGTCCCCTCCCCCCCCTTTTAAAAAATTTTATCAAATAGCTTTAACCTTTCTGAAAGTAGCACCATATGACTCAGCTAGGACTGACTATTTCTATTATGTTCACAGAATGGAAATCCAGAGGTGGCCACTCCCTTGTATGTGTCCTACAGAAGGCCAATTGGTCCCTTTCATTTATAGAAAATGAGGTGGGAGGCACAGGCAAAGCAACACTGCTAGGTTTCCTTGGGTCAGCTTATTTTAGAAAGGGGCTGCTCCACAGCGTCCTGAGATTGCTGAGGGCTGTACTTACTCTGGTGTCTTTATCAACAAGATGACTGTTCACACACATGTGTGTCGTGCCACCTCCCCCTCCCCCCCTTTGAGCAAATGTTTACAGAATGCAATTGATAGAAGGCAACAGTACTGTCTTTTCCAAGAAGCTTGAAATATTTTCACAACTTACTTTGCCTTTCCCTTCTCCAGTCTACAGAAGATCATTTTGTTAAGGACTTAATATTTTTATTATCTGTGTTCTGTATTTGCTCCTTTGATATGTCCCCTGGATGGTGTGCCTGGTAGTTTGCTATTTGCCCAGAAACTACATGTCCCCTGAGGTGGATACACAGCTTTCTTATTCATGTCACTACGTTAAAGCAGCCTCGTTTCCTGTCCCTCCAACCACTTCTACTGGAGCTACTGTTCAAATAGATGGCTAAAAAAATGCTGTTTGTGGAGGACGCTTAGAAAAAAAAGAAACAACAGAACACACAGTAGTTACTTTTCTGTCTGCCTGTGCCTGGTTTTTGCTTCCTCTGCTAGATTAATGTAATGTCTCATTAATAGATCTAGTTTGTTCTACCAGTTTGTTTATTTGACCGGGTAGCAACATGACACCTGGCCAGAGGAATGGAAGGGAAAGGATGTGGTTTTCATGGCCGGTATTGCATCATGTGCTCTTTTGAGTATTTGAAGATGCATTTGAAGTCATTTTCAAGCATAAATAAACTCTTGGAAAGTAGCTGCCAAATGGGAACCTTGTGAAGTAAGGAGAGGTTTTTAAGTGCCATTGAATTCGGTTCCGACTCATTGCAACCCTGTATAGGGTTTCCAAGGAGCAGCTGGTGAGTTTGAACTGCTGACCTTATGGTTCAAACTGACCTTGTAGTCCAATGCTTTATCCCACAGCCCCATACCAGGATTCCAAAGAGAGGCAGATAGGTCATTGTGTTCTTTGTGGTGGTTGATCACAGGGAGACTCTGGTCTAGGCTGCAAGGCTCTTTCCTCAGGTTGCTGCCAGGCTTCTTCACTAGCCATACTACCAATGGCTTTCCCTCCACCAGGTTTAATTCTTGCCTAAATAGGCTATTTGCCCTGAAACGCCATCGCTTTCCTGTCAGCCCAGATTCATGACCTTAATCAAAAACTTCCTTTATCGGTGTCTGTTTAAATTGCTCTAACGAGTTGCCATTTGTCTGCCATGAAGGAGAAATGGAGTCTTTGAACAGAAATGCGTGTGTTCAGCAGCAATTGTTAGGCAGGATGTGTTGTTTATTAAAATCAATAATTTATTCTTCTCTATCTGTGTGCTGCTCACCTTGGCCATTAGCGATCAGAGCTGCCCCTCCTCGTGTACTATCACTGTTATTTTTAATCTTGACATGTTTGCCCTACTGCTCTCTTGCTGTGTGAAAAATTTGCCAGAAGCTGGAAAACCTCTGGTTCTTCTATAATGTGAACCTTTCGTCTTTAAAATGACTTAAGAATTATGATTCCTATCAGGTAGAGAGGAAACCTTAAATGAAAACTCTAAATAATGTTTTGGGCTCACTGGTAGGTTTTAGAAGGGGAGCTCCTGAGGAGGTAAATGGGAATGCCACCTAGGCTTGGCAAGTTTTTAATGAAATGAATGATTTTAATAAACTGACCTTATTACTCCCGTTAATTTATATTCTCATTATAAAATTATCTGCTCAGTATCTGCTAAATTCTTACCAGTTTTGGAAGGCCAACCCTGCTTTTTATCTACTGCAGCCATGACAGTTGTCTCCTTTTTTTCTGAAAGGAGGAGTCCCAAGGGCCCGGGCAGTGTCTGTGGCAGTCTGTGAACATCAGGACTAATCTAAGGAAGGCTATAATAAATCATGCCAGTCTGAGCATTTGTTTTGAATACCACAAGAAATAAAAGGGATAAGGCTTATCCACTTACCTAGCACACTTCTTTTTTTGAAACTTTTTATTGTGATTGAGCGAAACTTTACAGATCAAATCACCAGTTTTACATTTAACAGATCATAATAACACTTTGTTTCATCTCAATGATTGCAACCCCCTCCATGTAACAACAGTTATCCCACTTCCTCCCTGTGTTTCTTATTTCCTTTCCACCTTCCTTCTCAACCCTTCTGAACTTTGTGGCTAGGTAAATGTTGCCCTTTTGATCTTGAATGTTTGACTATTTCATGGTGAGCGTACCTTTTTAGTGTTTTTGTCCCCCATATTTCCTGTCTACCGCTTAGCTAAAGATTGGGCTGTAAGGGTGAGTTCCATGCTAGACCTGAATGATGACTGAGGGTTACCGTCTTGGGTTCTTCCAGTCTCTATCTGACCAGTAAGCCCAGCTTCTTCTATAATTTTGGGTTTTGCTCCACATTTTTTCCCTGTCTACCCAGGCGCTTCTACTGTGACCCCTTTCAGAGCAGTGGATAGTGCTAGCTAGGTACCATCTAGTTCTGGTCTCAGTTGTGGAGCCTGATGTTTACATGTTTATCATTTATTGTGCTAGTTGATTCCAAGCATCTTCAATTTTCATCACTCTTCTTTCTTCTGCATATGGAGAGACCAGTAGTTGCACCTTTGATGGCTGCCCATGAGCTTTTAGGATCCTGGTCACTGCTCACCAAAGTAAGATGTAGAATATTATCTTTGTGGATTATGTTATTCCAGTTGACCATGGTGTTCTCTGACAATATGGTACTGAACCTTCAGGCCCAGCAACTTGTTCCAGCACACTTCTTGACTTGACAAGGAAATGACTACAAAATCAGAAACCAAACACATTGCCAATGAGTTGATTCCGACTTTTAGTAACCCTATATAGAATTTCTAAGACTGTAGCTGTTTATGAGAGCAGACAACTTGATCTTTCTCCTGTGGAGTGACTAGTGGGTTTGAACCACCATGCTTGTAGTTAGCAGCCCAACAGCAAACCCACAGCACTTCCAGAAATCCTTAGGCAATGACTAGGTGGGTGATATTTTAGCTCCCATCAATCTTACACTCTGAAATCTCTGAGAGGGGAGTTACCTAGTCAGTCAGTGACCCTAGGGAAGAGGAATGGAATGAAAAGATCTTCATGCCATATATGGGGAACCTAAGATTTTGCCCCAGAGTCATCATGGATTTTCCTAGTGAGCTTTCCACCCAAATTTGATTGTCTCTCATTCTTGGCCTAAAAATGTTGGTTGAAGACAAAACAAAAAGATCTCTTAGAATCATGGGTGGCAAGAACCCTACTCAGGAATGATACTTACACCATCCCAATGCTCTTTGGTGGGTCTTCAAGCAGGTCTAACTTCCTGGCAGCTCTCTAGAGCTGAGCTGAGGTACACTCTTTTGAGACACACAGCAGATTTTTCTAACCTTGGCATAGATGGACTGACTCCATGAGCTCCCAGATAGTTCGTTGAAAGGAATAAGAACTGATTCAATTTAATGTAGTAGGGATGCTGACTCCCTGGACTAGGCAGAAGTGAATTTTAGAGCTGTGCTCAGAGAGCTGCCCACATCCCTGGCACCACTTCTGTCCATCTCAAGCAGTCCAGGTTGAGGAGAATTTGCACCTTTAGATGTGCTGTTCTGTCGCATGTGGGCACTCTTTTGCAGACCCCATCTTTTCTTTGCACGGGAGTTAAGAGATGACTGGCTCAGGGATAGTCTTGAGCCACTCAGGGCCCTCGGGAGATTTCTCCAGAAAAGAATCAAACTCTTCCCAAACCTTGGAATGGTACTTGATTTATTTACCTGAATTTTCAAACTAATATATTTATGTTTTCCACAAATGGGAAAAATGCAGAAGAGGACAATAAAATAAAATACAATTTCCTTACATATGAGTTTTCGTGGTTACTGATTGTTAATGTTTTGATGTCGTTCTTTCTGAGTGGCAGTCTGGTGTGTGATGGTCCATGTAAGGGAGTCAGCTCCTTAGGAAAGGTAGTGAGAAGCCACCTTAAGGCAAAGGGGCAGATTTGGTGCCTCTCATGCAGGGATAGTCTAATCCCAAATTCTCGATTACTAACTGCTTAGGAGCCAGACTGTTAGCGTTAAGCTTATTCAAGTTTTTTTACACATGTTTACTGGTGTTTTCTTCCTTTCATAAAATGTTACATCCTTTTAAAAATGTATTTTTATCTGTTGAAATTTTAGGCTCCCTGAAGCTACGATTGTTATATTTGGTTAGCACCCCATTGTCTTTTATAAAATAACAGGTCCTGAACCAAGGTTGTCTGATCTATTAAACCATGTCAGTGCTCTGGATCCTGACCACTGCACTATTTCAGCTTCCTTAGGGGAGGGCTCACTTCTCTGTTAGGATATAAGTATTCCATTTTCATCTTTAAACTTTTGAATTCTGAACATTTTATACTTGTATGAGGCATTAATTTTATGCTCGTTGTAGTGAATTTAAAGACCTGTCTGCCAGGTGTCACTTTTCCTGAGCACCTACTAAGTGTAGGGTGGTTGTTGGTGATTATGTGCCGTGGAATCGATTCCGACTATAGTGACCCTGCGTAGGATTTCTGAGGCTGTAAATCTTTAGGGGAGCATAAAGCTGCATCTTTCTCCCGTGGAACAGCTGGTAGTTTCGAACTGCTGACCTTACGGTTTGCAGCCGGATTTGTAACCACTATGCTACCAGTGAGAGAGTAGGGTAGGTCTCCTTAAGATATGGATTAGTCATTAAGATTTCCCTCTTCAAGAATGTCAGTCTTCTGTGACTCAGTTCTCAGCAAAGCCTATAAAGTGAACAGTGATACTAGGGAGGTGCTCACTTCTAGAAGAGTCAACCATTTGAAATCAAAAGGGCAGCATTTGCCCCAGGACAAAGTTCAGAAGGCAGGGAGGGTTAAGAAAGAAAGTAAATGAGACCAGGAAACCAGGAGGGACATGAGCTACGTGAGCTAAGTAATGCTGCTGCGTTGTAGAGATTGCAATCAGTGACATAAAACAAAACCTACATGAATTGTTGAATGGAAAACGGATTTGCTCTGTAAGGAAACATTTTTTTTTTT
>NW_006408556.1:6778082-6806501 GCF_000296735.1 Chrysochloris asiatica
GCTACGTGAGCTAAGTAATGCTGCTGCGTTGTAGAGATTGCAATCAGTGACATGAAACAAAACCTACATGAATTGTTGAATGGAAAACGGATTTGCTCTGTAAGGAAACATTCTTTTTTTTTTTTTTTTTTTTAACTAAGGTTAGTAATTTATATTTATAATCTGTGGAAACATAGACATCCACATAAATGTTTCAAAGTCTATTAAAAATAGGTGAATTATGATGTGACTAGCTCAGTAGTGGCCATCTTGGGTTTATAGAAACTTGGTTTACCCTGCTGCCTTCTGCACCTTTCCTAACTAAGTACCCCACAAGCAGCCGTGCTTCAATTCAGCAGCTCTTCTCAAAGGAATTGTACCATATTGCTCATCTAATTTTTTAAAAGTATCTAAAATTTTAATTCATAGTATAGTCATAAATTAAAACATTAAAAAGGATTTTCAGTGTAAATGCTTGTGATATAAAAATGTAAACCAAATTTGACTTATTATTTCACTTTTCACTGGCTTCATGCCCCAGCCCTTATGTATGGGAATGATCACTTTTATTGGCCCTGTAGTTCTTCCCAAGGTTCTTTAAAGAAATACAAATGGCACAGTGATGAAGGCACTTGTCTGCTAACTAAAAGATTGGCAGTTCAAACAAACCAGGAAAGAAACAATGTTATTATATTTTCTTCTTAAATTGCCACAGTTACTAATGGGATGTATGCATCTGTTGTGCATTACCCTGCTTCTCAAACTTTGGAGTTAGAGCAGATACCACCACCCACATTTCCAGTTTCTCATTCCTCCTGGCTTGAGATGGATACTGTTTTTAATGAGAATATGCAGATTAACAATCAGATGTTTGAGATACAGTCTGTTTCCGAGTTTGGGTGGGTTTGGCTGAGAAGCTACTAGAATAAAATTGCATTGGTTTTCAAGTTATTAAATTCATGTACCTACATAGGAGAGGAGGGAGTGCAATGGCTCATAGGATAGACATTGGACTGCGAACTGCAAGGTTGGTGGTTTGAATCCACTAGCCTCCACAGGAGAAAGATGAGGCTTTTTCTGGTCCTGCAAAATTTTACAGTCTCGGAAAACCTATACAGGGTCACTTTGAGATGGAACTGACTTACTGGCACTTCACAACAACGTAGGAGAGGATGAGCCAGTCTCAGTGATATTCAGACAATCCATGTCATCCCGTTTTGGGAACAGGTAACCTGCCTTCAACATCTGCTAAGATGGTGGGGTTTTTTTTTTGTTGTTCTTGAAGCCTTTTTGGCAACAAGACGATGCAGGCCACCAGGTCCCTCTTGGAACCTTTAGTGCCAGATTCTCGGCTCTTTGCCTCAGTTGATTCTGCTTTAGCTGTCCCTTCTTCCCTGCCTTCCTTTCTTCTATAACTTATTGCTTCCTCTCCCTTTTCCCCTTCCCTCCTCTTCCCCCCTCATTCTTCCCCTATTTCTCCCCTTATGAGCTAGCTCTTACCTGGTTAACTCAGTCCTTTTACCTATAAATTTGAAGGACTGGGAAGAGGAATTTGAAGATTAAACAATCAGAAAATGTTACTCTGATGAATGGATTAGTTGAAAATGGAAACAGTCGGGTATCAGTTTTTGGAAATAAGTTTGAATAATAAACAGCAGCAGCAGAAACAATCATATCTAATAAGTATTTTGTATTTGACAATGTACTTTCAAAATAGTTCATTTCATTTAATCCTCAAACAACCTTGTGAGGTGTAGATATTACCAACCCGGTTTTACAGGGTGGGAAATGGGACGGAGAAAGAAAAAATAATTTTTGAGCTCCCCTTGTGTGTCATGTACCATTAAGAACTTTCAGTGACTTGCCCAAGACTATATAGCTAGGAAGAGGTAGAGAATAGATTTGATGCTAGGTCATTTAATAAAATTTATATTTGGATACTTGTTGAATTATCAAACTTGGAGTTCTAGAGGTTGTGTTGTAGACATACCTGAAGTTTTTCCTTTTTCTCCCCAGCATCTACCACAAGCTTAAGTGGTTCTGACAGCGAAACTGAGGAGAAGCCACGCAGCTCTGACTCTTTCCATGATGCGTTCAAAGCAGACTCCCTTGTGGAGGGAACGTCCTCTCGTTACTCCATGTATAATAGTGTCTCCCAGAAGCTTATGGTATGTCTGTATTTGAGTTGGGTTTCTAAAGCTTCACTAACAGGGTGCAAGAAGGGAAAATTGAATTGGTATGAAAAGGAGAAAAGCTAGGGCATGAGTTTTTTCTCTGCTTTCCAGCTACTGCAATTCAATAGAGAGAGCCCTCTTCTCAATAGAATTAACTATCACGTTTCAATCATCCACGGGAAATGGCTGTTCTTGCCTCCTTCTTCTGCCCTATTCTGAGCTGAATCACCTATTGGTGCCCTCAGTCATGAATTCTTACTATGAACATATATGAACATACTTCCCTACATGTGGATTTGTGCCTATGGATAAAAAAGCTTTATGCTGTGAATTTTTGCTATAGTGAATAATCACAAAAGAAATGATGAAACCCCTACTCATTTCTGGATGCTTAAAAGAAATGAGAATGACTTAGTCTTCCCTTCCCAAAAGATGGGCACATTTGTCTTTCCCAGCTTCCATATCCCATTGATAAACCCTAGGAAGGAGATGACTAGGAAGACCTGCACACATACTCTCAATATTTTAGGTAAAGGCTTGGGAAATCCAAGGTAGCCTTTCGTTTATCACCAGGAATATTAGAGTTGGCTTCTCTAATTTCTCTTGGATTCATTAAGAATAAGAACTGCCACTTCTGAAGTCCTAGTTAGGATTCTGGTTTGTGGACCTCAGTCTTCCGGGAAGGAGTAGATGAGAGATTTGTGACTGACATAGCATCTTTGACCTGGGGAAGGGTTTGTGATTACCGCAGGAAGCTCAGCTGGCTCTTGAGCTATAAATGTCCTTCCAAAGGGAATAGAGACAATCAAGCGAGAACTAACTCTTAGGGTTGGAATTCTTTTATTAGAGTATGTGAGGTTTGGAATTTGGGTCTCTGACTTTTGAGGTTTGCAGCTGGACTCCAGAGTTCTGAGTGTAGTAAATAGATGTGACATTTAGTAAATACTTCTCTCTCAGGATCTTATAGTATCTTCTGTACCTCAGTTTTACATGCAGTGAATATTCAGCTAATCTCTTGATTAGGTGGACTCTTACTGGGCCTCATTGTCCTTGCTTAGTAAGGCTGTTTAACAGACTGAGAGTAAGTTAGAAGTTGCCCCTTAAAGCAGTTCCATTTTAAATTATGTTCTCTTTATCAACTCTGTACGCTAGATCTACCTCTCACTTAATCAGACAAATTAGCTGGAAGGGTAGTTGCGCAGATGTCCAGTGAGATTCATTAAACACTCCTGGTGCTTTTAATTACAGCTATGAGGTCCTTTCTCATTTATCCAACTTCTGGTTGCCCTAGACTTTCACCTCCAAAATAGACAGCCACTAGGCCTATAGTTATACTGTGGTCATTTATTTTTGTTTCTTCATTAGGCTAGAAGGCAAAGTTTTGGCTTTACTCATCTCTCTTTCTCAGGGTTTAGCACAATGCCTGGCACATAACTGAGGCTAAATAAATGTCTGTTGAATTGAACTAACTGTGCTCCATTCTTTCTCTTTGTCAGGCCAAGATGGGCTTCAAGGAAGGTGAAGGATTGGGTAAATACAGCCAGGGTCGTAAGGACATTGTTGAGGCCTCTAATCAAAAAGGTCGGAGAGGCTTAGGTCTGACACTGCAAGGCTTTGACCAAGAGCTGAACGTGGACTGGCGAGATGAACCAGAGGTAACTGATGGGGTGAGGGTTAGCAGGAAAATCACTTGTGTTTTGAATGCATAGGTGTAAGGCACAGTATTAACACACTAGATAGCTCCAGAGGCGATATGGTCAGGGTGGTTAGAGGGGATTGGCGCTAGTTTCTTAAATGGAAGGTACTGGGAATATCCAGAATTAGAAGACTGGGGGCAGATATGATAGGATGTGGGTTTGTTTCCTGTTGCTTTAGAGGGCCATCTAAGGTCAGTGGGTAGAAGATACGGGGAGGCAGAGTTTGACTCTTTAGAGAACTTGCATATATAAATACCAGGGGGCTTCAAAAAGTATGCAGAAAAATGAATTAATGGAAATAAAAGATGGTAGAATTTTTCCATAAACTTTTGAAGTCCCCTTGTATAGCTTTCCACCAGTGGACTAAAGTGCCTCATAAACTCTCCCTAATGAAAGAATTCAAATGGACCGAATGAAGACCCGTTCTGTTGTGAGAAGTGGATTAGGTGACCTTGTATCTTCACAGGTTAATGACATCTAGATTCCAGTTAGGTGTTTGTTTAGGCCATGGAGCTTTTTCATGTGGGTTTCATCTGCTTATCTCTTTTGGGTTCCAGTTTAACACTGCAGACTGATATCCCAAAACCTGTTAACATCAAGTTGATTCTGACTCATAGCGACCCTGTAGAACAGAATGTAGTTGCTCTGTGGTGTTTCCAAGGCTGAAAATCATTACAGAAGCAGACTGCCACATCTTTCTCCTATGACGTGTTTGTGGGTTTGAACCACCAACCTTTTGGTTAGCAGCTGAACATTTAACCACTGAGCCACCTGGGCTTCTTTTGAGATTTATTTTTATTCATGTATTTATATTCTACCGTATTCCTCCACGAATTTGAGATACTGTTGAGATTTTATTTTTATTCATGTATTTATATTCCACTTTATTCCTTCATGAATTTGAAGTAGGTATGTGATGCTACAGTATCAGCACTGGACTGCTAACCACAAGGTTGGCAGTTTAAACACACTAGCAGCTCCTTAGAAATCTTTTACAGGGTCGATTTGAGTTTGAACTGACTTGATGGCACACAAACATAATAATAATTAAAAAAGCACCTAGAATTTATGGTAAAATCTTACCATTATAGAGCCAAGACTAGAGAAAGCAGAACACAGATGTCTAGCCTTTGACATAGTTGATATAGTTGAACTTCAGATGTGGTTCTGAACTTTGGGAAATTGGCATTTTATTTGTCTTCCTGATGTTTCAGTTCAGGAATGAACTTCTGTGAACCTGTACATGATAGAAGTCTAATGATACTACAGAGTAAGATGCTGACAAGCCGGAACTAATGGGTTCTGGAGTGGTTCTGCTGCGTAGCCTTGTAGCCTTGTAGCCTGAGGAGGCAGGCTAGCAGAGTAGCACATGAGACAGTGCAGAATAGGGTAAATATTTGTAATTGGTTGGTAGGTGTAGGCTTTCACCTCAGAAATACATGGTGAGTTTTTTAATGACCTCATTTGTGTGAAAGTAAGTAAAGACTCCCAATCCTTTTCAGTGAAACAGAATTAGAACTAACGTTGCTAAACTTGAAATCTGAAATTTGCTTATTAAATCAGTGCTTTTAGGAAGGGTTAAAAAAAAAAAAAAATCAGTGCTTTTAATGGAGACAAATGACTTTTTGGGCTAAGACTGGCAACTACCACTTGCCATAATTCCACTTTTACTCTGGCAAACGGTGCCCTCTCTTTTGATTAGGAGTTTGGTCTGCATATGAATTGGTAGCCACTTCTTAAAGGTAACTGAGTCTGAGTGGACGGAAGTGAATACCCAGTTTCCAGAGCCACCTCAGGGGAAATGTTCGGGGACTACTGAAGCCCAGGGATGTTGAGTGCAAACATTTGAGACAAAGTTCACTCTGCAGATAGGCTCAGTGTTCAGAGTTCCATGGGAGAGTCATTCTGCTTTTTCTTTTAATAGAGGGGCATCCAAAGTGGGTATGAGCTTCTTTTCTGGAGTTTATGATTTATAACCATTCATGCTTAAATGTGATGGATCTGATCAGGGGAGAAGCCGTGATTCACTAACCATAAGCTTCAGTAATTTTTTCTTGTAAACATTTTTTTTTTTTTTGATGGTAGTTGCCTTACTTGAAGACCTCGCACTGTGATACCATTTTATGCCTTTCAGAGCGTGTAATAGTACTTTTAATCACATTGCTTCCATTTGCAATGGTGACTCTTGTCTTCACATTTGGCTTGGGAGGCTGTGTGTGAAACTGACATGCAGGTTAGTCACCTGTTCAGGTTTCAGAATCCACTTTTCTCTCAGTCCAGCCGTTCTTATCCCTAGTGGCCCATTAGAACCATTTGGGGACTTTTTAAAAAAGCACTTATGCCCATTCCCCATCTCAGTCATATTGAGACTCATTCCCTGGGGGTGGGGCCCAGTCATCAGTACTTTTCAAGAGGACTGCAGATGGTCCTAAAGTAGAGCCAGGGTCGAGAACCTGATAAGGAAAAGTGTTGAAAATGAAGAAGAAGCAGCTATCAGAGATGCCAGTTTCTGCTCAGATTTGGAATGAATGGGAAAGGGATTCTATTTACCAGTCACCAGTTTCTGGGTGACTTTGTGCAACACTTTGGAAGGCGTCAGGAGTGGAGATGAACTGGCATCAAAATCACTTTTGATTTAGGGAGTCCTGGTGAGTAGGGACATAACCCTGAGGCTCCATCTTACCTGAGGCTCTGGCTAAGGTCACCACTCTTTCTTTACAGCCTAGTGCCTCTGAGCAGGTGTCATGGTTTCCAGAATGCACCACTGAAATTCCTGATACTCAAGAAATGAGCGATTGGATGGTTGTGGGAAAGGTAGGTTTCAGAAAAATGCACTTTGAATCTTGGCCCCTATCTCCTCTTGTATAGTATCTACATATACTTGCAGATGAAGAAAAATGTGCATCTGACCATTCTGGCAAGGGTAAAGCTGTGTTAAGAGGGTGTGTAAAGGGCTTTATAAATATGCCCCGGGATATGTGACAGATTGTTTTTCCCCCTCTCTCCTAGTTACTTAACTTGCAAGGCAACACACAATGCATAATGTTTATCTTCCTTATGGATGCTTTTTTGAAGTAGTTGGCTATGCATCTGTCACTGATGCTGGTTTATTGCTGGGCAAGGTTCCAGGTAGATGAAAAGACAATCTCTCTGTCCTCAGAAACTAACGAGGCAGTTGTTACAGAGAGAATTTGTGTAATCTGCCTCTGGAAAATTGTAAGATAAACTAGCTAGCAACCAAGTTATTATGGCCTAGTGGACAGTTCTCAAAGTGTGTGGGGTTCCCAGGGATCCCAAAGACCCTTTCAGGGGGTCTGCAAGGTCAAAACTAACTTCATAATTACAAACAAGTTATTTGTCTTTTTTTGCTCTCTTTATCACAATTGTACAGTGGCGTTTTCCAGAGGCCATGGTGTGTCGTATCCCAGACCACGGGATGCAGAAGCAGATAGGAAAATCTAGCTGTGCTCTATTACACCAGACATGGAAGTGATTTACAGAGACGTGGAAACCAGCACTCATCTCTCTACTCACTGCTCGTCTATCAGTCTGTCGCACTGTGCTGGCTAGTGTGGTGCTGTGATGCTAGAAGCCATGTCACTGACACTTTAAATACCAACAGGGTCACCTATGGTGGACAGGTTTCAGCAGAGCTTCTAGACGAACACAAGACTAGGAAGAAGGAAAGGCAGACTACTTCTGAATGTTTAACCACTGAAAACCTGATGAGTAGCTATGGAACATTGTCAGATATAGTGCAGGATATTCAAAAAAACTACGACTAGCAACAGAATATTGTCAGATATAACGCTGGACTATGAGCCCCTCAGGTTGGAAGGCATTCAAAGTACGACTGGGAAAGTGCTGCCTCCTCAAAGTAGAGTTGGCTGTAACTATGTAAATAGAGTAAAGTTCTCGGGACCTTCACTTGCTTTTATTGGGTACAACTCAAAATGAGGAGAAACAGCTACAAACAACCATTAATAAATGGAACATGGAATGTACAAAGTATGAATCTGGGAAAATTGGAAGGTGTCAAAAATGAAATGGAACTCATAAAGGTTGATATCCTAGGCATTACTGAGCTGAAATGGACTTGTATTGGCCATTTTGAATCAGACAATCAAATTATTTACTATGTTAGAAATGACAATTGAAGAAGAATGCCATTGCATTCATCATCAGAAAGAACATTTCAAGATGTGTCTTGACGTACAATGCTGTCTGTGATAGGATAATATCCATACACCTACAAGGAAGACCAGTTGCTACCACTGTTATTCAAATCTGTCCACCAATAGCTAAAGCCAGTGATGATCTAATTGAAGAAATCTACCTACTTCTTCAGTCTTAAATTGATGAGACATTGCAATCAAGATACATTGATAATTTTTGGTGATTGGAATGTGAAGATTGGAAACAAAGAAGGATCAGTAGTTGTAAAATATGGCTTTGGTGTTAGAAATGATGCTGGAGATTGGTAGAATTTTGCAAGACCAACAACTTATTCATTGCAAATACCTTCTTAGAACAACATAAAAGATGACTATACACATGGACCTCACCAGATGGAATACACAGAAATCAGATTGATTACATCTGTGGGAAGAAATGGTGGAAAAGCTCCGTATCATCAGTCAAAACAAGGCCAGGAGCAGACTGGAACAGACCATCAATTTTGCTCATATGCAAGTTCAGGCTGAAGTTGAAGAAAATGAAAACAAGTCCATGAAAACCAAAATATGACCTTGAACATATCCCACCTGAATTTAGAGATCATGTAAGAACAGATTTGATGCATGGTTAAAGACCAGAAGAGTTGTGGGATGACATAAAGAACATCATACAGGAAGAAAGCAAAAGATCATTAAAAAGACAGTAAAAAAAAAAGAAAAAAACAAATTGAATGTCAGAAGAGACTCAATACTTGCTTTTGAGTGTAGAGAAGTGAAGGGCAAGTTGAGAAGACAATGTTAAGTATTATAATGAAATGTACAAAAAGCTGGGGTAATAAACCAAAGGGAACACTGTGGTCAGCATTTCTCAAGGTGAAAAGAACTGAAATCAAAATTCAAGCTTCAACCTGCAATATTGAAAGAATCTATGGGCAAAATTTGAATAATGTAGAAAGCATCAAAAAAATATAGAAAGAATGCACATAGTTGATGGTCAAGCATTTCCAGAGGTAGCACATAATCCAGAATCGATGATAACTGAAGGAAGAAGTCCAAGCACTGAAGGCATTAGTGAAAAACAAGTCTTCAGGAACTGATGTATACAAATTGAAGTATTTCAACAAGCGGATACACCACTAGAGGCACTCACTCATCTATTCCAAGAAATTTGGAAGACAGCTAACTGACCAACTGATTGGAAAAGATCTGTATTTGTGCTCATTCCAGGGAGGTGACCCTATGGAATGTGGAAATTGTCACACAGTATCATTAGTATCACATGCAAGTAAAATTGTGCTGAAGATAATTTTAAAAATGGTTGTACCAGTACACATCGACAAGGAACTGCCAGAGCCAGATTCAGAAGGGCTGTGAAACTAGGGGTATCATTGCTGATGTCAGCTGGATCTTGGCTGAAAGCGGAAAATACCAGAAAGATGTTTACTTGTGCTTTATTGAGTATGCAAAGACTTTCAACTGTTTTGACCATGACAAACTAGATAACTGCGAAGAATGGACATCTCAGAACACTTAATTGTGTTGCTCATTAGACCAAGAAGCAGTTGTTTAAACAGAACAAGGGGATACTGGATGTCATCTAGCAACAACATCTCACTACAATTTAAAAGTGTATAATGTGAAGTTTTACACTGGATTGGTATTTTAATGATACTTCCATTGTCATTTCTAAGAATAAATGTTGATAGACATAACACACATAAAACAAAGCTCTGGTATTCTCAGTGATTTTTAAAGAACGTAAAATTTGAGCACCGTTGGTTTAGAGCAGGGGTAGGGAATATCTGGCCCATGAAGTCATTTGGTCTGGCTGCCACGGTAACTGTAGTTCCAGCCATCATGTTAGGGTGGAGTTAATTAAATGCTTGACCAAATATAACAGGTTAATATATATTTTTTTTAATCAGGCTAATTTTTAAGTTGATAATTTTGTGTGGTCTGTGAATGATGTTATATATTTTGGGATAATGCACTGGACTGCTCCTTGGAAATCCTATACAGGTCACTATGAATTGGAACTTACTTGAAGGCACTTAACAACAACCACCCCTGGTTTAGAGGAAGCCTCACGCAGACCTGTGGTTGAAGTTGACATTCCCATAAAGCCCCCGTCAATTCTTATTTTCTATAATGCTTCCTGGTTAGTGCCTGGTGTCATTCATTTATACTCATCACGGTGCAAGATGCTTCCCAGTGAATGGCAGCCTTTATCATTTGGGGTAGTCCCCATCCTTCTGTCTCCATGCTCCAAGGGCAGACAGCTTGAATGTGTCCTTCCTATTTGCTTTTCCTAACTTCAGCATATGAGACTCTTGTATCCATATGGTGCTCTACTCAGAGCTCCCAGGGGCCCACTTCCTCTCTCCGCCATCTGGAGTATAGCCAGGGGGAAGTTAGGATTTTCTCTTTCCCACCCATCAGGCATTGATGTTGCTTGGCTGGGACTCACTCGGAACCCTAGTTTCTCCATTCATCCCCTCAGATGCAGTTATACGTGGTCATTATTTATTGTCTTCTTGCCATAGAGAAAGACGGTGATTGAAGATGAAACAGAGTTTTGCGGGGAAGAGCTGCTTCACAGTGTGTTGCAGTGTAAGGTAAGGCCTGGGCCACAGCTGGACTGGAAAACATTGTTTGGGGTGCTTTGCTGGGCTTTTCCAATTCTCTTTTTAAGTGGGTTGGGAGAAGGAGCACTAAAGTTCAGTTACTACTTTCCTGGAGGTAGGATGTGTAACTTGGTACCACTGAACCCTCCATTTCTTCAAGGTGTTTTTTTTTTTTAACCTGGTCACTGCTGCCCTGCCTTACAGTGTTACGCTATCCCTGCAGTCAACAGCAGAAAAGGATTCACAGAACATCAGTGGATTCGTTCAGGGGGATCCTGAGGGACCCTCAGTGGAAGAAGTGTAGGTTCAGAATCATGCTTTTGCATCTGCTAGATCTGTATGCACATCCTAGTCCCATGACCTTGAGCCTGTGACTGTGAGCCAGCTGGCTTTAGCTTCTCTGAGTTTCTTCCCTCACCTGTAAAATGGGGAGAAAACACTCACCTGCCAGGTGGTTGTGCTATTTAAAGGAAATAGTAGTAGGCGTGAAGTTCCTGGTACCCTGGTGCCTGTCAGGATCTCCGTGACACTTTCTGGCCTGGGTAGTAAGCTCAGAGCCTGGGGCAGTGTGAGTGGGGAGAAACTGAAGAGGAGATGTGGGCCAGAGAGAGAGGGCCTCAGTCTAGCCTCACAGAGATGCCTTTTTTAGGGGGGAGAGGCTTAATATTGTTATGGTTACTGGTACTCTAATGAAGTGTGAGGCTTGCTTTCTTCAGAGAGGAAGGCCTGAAAGGAGTCTGAAGGGAGAAGGTGTCCCTGCTGTTTGCCAGGGACTGGGGTCCTGTCTGAGTGAGCCCTAGATGGGGAAGCTTTGCTATCAGAACTCTGCCCCATTAGGTGGGCGCTACTGGAGTGAATTAAGGAGCTCTGGTAGCGTAGTGGTTACGAGTCGGGCTGCTAGCCTCACGGTCAGCAGTTCAAAACTGCCAGCTGTTCTGTCGGAGAAAGATGAGGTTTTCTGTTCCCGGAAAGATTTACAACCTCGGAAATCCTGTACAGGGTCACTCTGAGTCGGAACCAACTCCACGGCACATAATCACCACCACCACTGGAATGGAATGGAGAGACACATCAGTTAGGAGGATTAGCGATGCCGGGAGACAACAGGTGCCACTAAGTAACCACTTACTAGGCGAGGCGTGTGCTTCCTTATTCCCCTCCTCCATTTTACAAGTGGGCTAGTTGAGAGAGACAGGGTAACTTGCTTTAGGGTATACAACTAGGAGCTGGGAGTTGGGCTCCTCAGGCTCATAAGAACCTCATTCCATCCTGGAGGAGTTGGAGTGGCACTCACTTGGGATCTGGTTCTCTCCGGGCAGAGTGTGTTTGATATCTTGGACGTGGAGGAGATGCGGCGAGCCCGGACCCGGGCCAATCCCTACGAGATGATCCGAGGAGTCTTCTTCCTGAACAGGTCTGCCAACATTTTCCTCCCCACCCCTGAGGCATCGCATTCTTCCTTTTCATTTGAGCCTCAGCTCTTCCTCCGTCCGCTACTGAGAATCTTACTTTTCTGTCTTGCTCTCTTGCAGGGCAGCGATGAAGATGGCTAACATGGACTTTGTGTTTGATCACATGTTTACAAATCCACAGGACTCCTGTGGGGTGAGAACAAGACTGCTTCTGAATTCATGGTGCTCAGTGGGCTTAGTGTCAGTGGCTCAAAAATTGCCATTAGTTCAATTCTGGGAAAGCATTCCTGCTCTGTGCTAGAGGTATTTTGCTTTGCACTCCTATCATGTACTTCCTATTGCCCCAGAAGTGCTCCAGCAAGCAGCTGTCTCCAGGGCTCTACATCCAGAATCCCAGCCTCCAACTGTGCAGATTCTTGTGCTTGCAGTGGTGGAGAAGGGCCAGGCCTGTGCAGAATCAGCAAGTATGGCATTTGTGGGGCCTGAGCCCTCCTCCTGTGTTCATTCAGCCAGGCACAGTGCAGCTCATTCTGAGTGAGGTAGATGTGAACCCCGTGTCCTTGGGGTTCAGGACATACTGCTGGACTGGAGAACTGGGAAGGGTGCAAGCTTGGCGTGTGTGCTCCTTGTGCTCTTTGAGAGAGCTTTGGCTGGCCTCCTTGCTGCCACAGGTGATGCTGAGTATACAGGTGCGTCCTTGAAGTCAGCTTATTTTCCGTATCAAAATTTGTGAGAGCATCTGATTTGGTTGCTGTTTCAAGTGTGAGACGGGAATATTCTGCTAAAGGTTGTTTGAGTGCTAAATGAACTGTGGGCATTTCAGGGTCCTTTCAGTGGCCTATTTAAAATCAGTCCCTTGCTTGCAAATCTGAGTGTGTTAGCAGAGGGAAGGGAGTGGAGGAGGGGTCAGTACTTCCGACCCAGATGGCACTACTTATATACAGACTGTCTTTGGGCCTCAGCTAATTCATCTTTGAGATAAGCCCTACTAACCTGCCAGAAAGGAGTCCTAGTGGTGCATTGGATTAAGCATTGGCTGTTAACCACAAGGTTGGCAGTTCAAGTCTACCAGATACTGGAGGCTGGTTTCTTCCATAAAGATTTACAGTCTCAGAAACCCTAAGGAGTAGTTCTATACTGTACTGTAGGGTCACTTGAGTCGGAATTGACTTGCTGGCACACCCCAACAATCTGCCCAAGAGCCAGGGTAGGGCCAAAAGACTTAAAATCTGTTTCAACTCTAAGATCAGGTTTCAGATGGGGCCACTTTCTCTTTCTGCCTCTCTCAACAAGCTTTGTGTGGGATCATAATTATTAGGCCTTGGCCTTTCTCATGAAAATGGTAGAGCAAAATGATTTTCTACTTTGCTATGTTTGATTTCTCTGAATATAGCCCCTCCGTAATGCTAGAGAAAGAAAAACGGAAATTTCATTCTCGAGTTCCCTCGAGGGTTTCAAAGCATTTGTTCTGGAAAGTTACTTCTCTGCCAATGAAGGGGCCAGGAGCCAGCTGTTCCCAAGCCTGTTTCTCATTCCCCTAGGTCCCCTGATTATCCACTGGTGAAGAAACAGTTTTCAGCTCCCACCCACCTCACTGCTTTTCTCCAAACTGGCATCTAGACCCTCCAGCCTCTGGTCGTGCCTGACACTCAGGCTCCACTCCGTATTTTCCAGCACCAGCAGCAGTCCCAAAGGGCTCTTGGAGTTAGCATCTTAGGAAAATTTGGTTGATCGCCAAAACCAAGCCAAATTATCACTATCAAGTCGATTCCAACTCATAGCAGCCTTGTACGGCAGAATAAAATTGCCCCATAGGGTTTTCAAGTCTTTGAATATTTACTCCAAAACAGACGGTCACGTCTTTTTCTTTGGGTTCGAACCAGTAACATTTCAGTTGGCAGCTGAGCACATTACCACTGTGTGCCATCAAGCTGCATTAGGGTGATACAATGTTGATTTAATTTTCTGAGCTCCAAATGATTTCCTTTAAACCCCTGCCTGCAGAGGAACTCTGTCAAGCTGATGAGAAGTCGCAGCATCATTTTGGGTTTTTGAATGTAAATGCCTCCAGCAGCTGCTCTCTGGTTATTGTCTTTCCCTGTCATGAAAATGAAGTAGGCACCAAAGTTGTGCCATTCAGGTCCAGGGTAGAGATGGTAGTTACATAGGAGAAGGCAGCCGTGTTTGTAACGCTGCAGGCAGCTTCTTGACCTCAGTTGATTGTTAGTGGCCATGGAGAATTGCCCTTTCAGAGATGTTTCTCTGCACTCCACTATAGAAAGTGATTTCTCTTGAGCCCCTAGTGTGTTCTTCTTTTTTCATCTCTCTTTGCCTCTGAGGATGACAGTGACAGCCAAGCCCAGCAGGGTTGGTGTGTATTTCAGTCGAACAGAGAGGCACTCCATCCAGAATAGTCCCCAGTGGAGATGGGGGTGACTGAAGGCCCAGACACACATCCAGGTTTGTTGTTGTTGTTGTTGCTGTTAAGTGCTGTCAACTCAGCGACCCTGTATAGGGTTTCCAAGGAGCAACTTGGTGGGTTTGAATCGCCGACTTTGCAGTTTAATCTGACCTTATGGTCCAGTGCTTATCCTACAGTGCCACACCAGGACTCTAATTTTGGGGTCAGGCAAATTATAAACAAGAGCCTGGAGAACTTGGAACTTTGAGGAAGGTGGCGATGCTGGCAGATAGATGGTCAGGGGAACTCTGAGGAAAGGGATTATGACAGAAAAAGGAAGAAACTGTAAACAAGAGTTGGAAGAGACAGAGGGAAAGAAGAATAATTGGAGTTCTTTGAGTATATAAACCCATGTTCTATACTATAATGTTCTGTGAGAGATTTGTGTGCCTGGGGATATTGTTGAGGTAAGAAAACATGGTCTATATAACATAACAGGAGACAGAAGCCAGTTTTACGATTCAGTCAGATCTCAGAGGAAAGTGGACAGCATTTGCACAGTTTCTGCTAACTGTGGAAATAATAAAAAAGGATATGAGTTTTGAGTTGAAGGAAGTTCATCTAGTTGAACATAATATCATCTTACTGTGTAGTTTATAAAGGCCTTTGGCATATGCTGCTTTATTTAATCTTTTATACCTTGACAAATGGCTACACAAGGCCCAATATACAGCTAAGGAACCTCTAGCTTAAAGACTTTAATTCTGTGCTTGCTCTTGACCATGTAGCCAGTGAGTGGCAGAGTTGACAATCCCAGCTGTGAAAGACTTCTTGAGCAGGGCCTCTGAGGGTCACATGTGTCAAGATCACAGACTAAGATCATTGTATGCCCTCTTTTTGGAGGAGAGAGAGATGCTTTCATTGATTCAGTTCCCTTCCTTTGGTCTTAAGTCTCCCAATTTTCCTTTGGTCCAGAAGCTCACTCCAGAGAGGCTGTAGCCTGGTGCTAGGGCAGAGTAAGTGGCAAGGAACATTGTTTCTTCTTTCTTTCAAGTGTGTGCAGGGCATAAACTTGTGACCCCCCTGCCTCATTCATTACCACTGTGCTGTCTGGAAAGTGCTCCATAATGTTCTTGATAAATGACATTAGGTCTTTTATTGTGTGCATGTGAATATGATCCAAAAATATGAATAATTGACACCTCAAGAACAAAAAATGCTGGGGTGGCTTGTGGAGAGGGGGGAAGAACTTATACATCCCAGCATGCCTTGGGCCCAGGGTGCGTTTGCCACAGATGATGAGGTTTATTTTTAGATAGAACGTTACTTTCTCTAGAGACTTTATAAGTGTCTTGATAAAGCTAGATAGCTATCATCAGAGGCCCCTTGTCACCTAGGAAGTGACTAGATCATGAATGTTAGCATTCTGTTTCCTTTCTATAACTTTCCCCTAAAGTTACAAAACTGGACAAGCACTCAGCCATGCCACACCTGTACAGAGGGAGGGCCAAGGTTTCTGCTCCATGTTCAGTGGGGACCCAGGCCACCTGCAGTCATTTGGAGTCACTCCCCTGGAGCTCACCCTCTAACTGTCCCCAGTGCTGATGGTACTCCACTACCATGGAGGATCGTCAGGACACGTAGAATCCACCTTCTCTGGCCCAGGTGTAAGGGAGCCCTAGTGGCACTGTAAGATAATTTGACAGCTCAAATCCACCAGCTGCTGTGTGGGAGAAAGATTAGGGTATCTGCTGCCATAAAGATTACGGCTTCTGAAACCCTATATAGGTTCATTATGAGTTTTTTTGTTTTGTGTTTTCCTCTTGAGCTCCTAGTGTAGTGTAGGTAAGAACATCCGAAGTATCTGCATTAGAAAGAAGTGGAAATACAGTATGGACAAGTACTGGGTTCAGCATACATTTTAGGTTGAGATAAGCTATTCAAGTGACTAAAGATTCAAGTGATTATTGTAATTCTGGCATTCCTGAGGTAGATGGGGGCTCTGAGGACTGTCTAGAAGCTGTTGCTATTGCTCTGGCCCCGTGTCCCCCTTCTTTCTCTGCCTTGTCAGTTCTCAGCTGTGCACAGGGGCAAAGGAGGAGAAAAAGGAAGGAAATATAAAAAAGAAGGGAAACTAAATGTATTGAGATATCTTGGATTGGATACTGGAACAGGGAAAAGGACATTGGTAGGAAAACTAGTAAAATCTGAATAAAGTATGGTGTTTAGTTAGGTACCCATGTTGGTTTCTGAGTTTTGACTCATGTACCATTGTAATGTTAGGTGTTAACTGTAGAGAGTTGCCAATTGGGTATAGGAGATACTGGAATTCTTTGTGTTATTCTTGCAACTCTTCTGTAAATCTAAAAGTAGTCTAAAATACAGAGTTTACTGGGGAATAAAAAAGAAGGGAAAGGAAAGGCAGAGGCTAGCACCTGGAAGGCAGACCCTAGTGGTAAGGAGGAGGTGATGATGGTAGAGCCCTCCAAGACTTGGGTTGGATATTCTTACCTGATTCTAGAGGTCAGGCAAAATGGATTCTAGTTTTAGCTTTGTTACAGACCGACTGTGAATAAGACCGTTTGTGTCTGTGTTCACCTTTTCCCTATCTGTAATGTGGAGTCACTGTACCAAAAAGAGTTGGTTCATGCTCAGCTATTTTAAGAAGTAACATGATGATCAAGAAGCAGTGGTACTAAAGAATTCCAAACTGCACTGAAGACATTGGTAAAACACAAGTCTCCAGAAATTAATGGAATACCAACTGATGCAGCCCTGGAGGCACTCACTCATCTATGCTAAGAAATTTGGAAGACCCTACCTAACCAACTGACTGGAAGAGATCCATATTTGTGCCTATTCCAAAGAAAGGTAACCCAGCAGAATGCGGAAATCATTTAACAGTATCATTACTATCATATGTAAGTAAAATTTTGCTAAAGATAATGAGGCTTTCTACTCCTGTAAAGATTTATAGCCTTGGAAACCCTGTACAGGGTCGCTATGGGTCGGATTCGACTCGACAGCACTTAACAACAACAACAATTAAAAATTGGCAGCTGTACAAGGGAGCTGCCAGAAATTCAAGCCGGATTCAGAAGAGGTTGTGGAACAAGGCATATCATTGCTGGTGTCAGATGAATCTTGACTGAAAGCAGAGAATATCCGAAAGATGTGTACTTGTGCTTTATTGACTATGCAAAGGCATTTGACTTTGTGGATCATAACAAGATAAAGATAGCATTGTGAATAATGGGCATTCCAAAACATTTAATTATGCTCATGATGAATCTGTCCATAGACCAAGAGGCAGTGGTTTGAACAAAATAAGGGGATACTGAATGGTTTAAAATCAGGCAAGATGGGCTCCAGGGTTAAATTCTTTGACTATACTTATTCAGTCTGTATGCTGAACAAATAATTTGAGAAGCTGGATTATATGAAGAAGAATGTGGCATCGGCATTAGAGGAAGACTCATTAACATGTGACATGCAGATGATGCAACCTTGCTTGCTGGAAGCAAAGAGGACTTAAAATATTGATGAAGATCAAAGATGGATTGCACCTCAGTGAAAAGAAAGCAAAAATCCTCACAACTGTACCAATAAATAACATCATGATAAACGGAGAAATGATTGGAGTTGTCAAAGATTTCATTTTGCTTAGATCCACAATCAGTACTAATGGAAGCAGCAGTCAAGGAAACAAAAGACATTCTGTTAGGCAGATGTGCTGCACAAGACTGAATTGTTCAAGAACAAATATGTCAGTCTGAGGACTGAGGTACGCTTGACCCATGATATTTTCAGTCATCTAATATGCATGTGAAAAGCCGCTTTGGTAACGTAGTGGTTATGAATCGGGCTCCTAACCTCAAGGTTGGCAGTTCAAAACTACCAGCTGTTGCGCGGGAGAAAGATGAGGCTTTCTGCTCCCGTAAAGATATGCAGCCTTGGAAACCCTGTGCAGGGTCACTATGTGTTGGAACCAACTCCATGGTACTTAACAACAACAACAATATGCATGTAAAAGTTGAACAATGAATAAAGAAGACTGTAGAAGAATTGATGTATATGAATTATGGTGTTGGTGAAGAAGAGTATTGAAACTACCCTCGAGTGGGAGAAGTACAGCCAGATGCTCCTTAGAAGTCAGGATGCTGAGACTTTGTGTCTCGGGCATTGGTCATCAGGAGGCATAAGTTCCTTGAGAAGGACATCATGCTTGTTAAAGTAAAAGGTCAATGAAAAAGAGGAAGACCCCCAACAAAATCGATTGACACCGTGTAGCAACAGTGGGTTCAAATGTAATAATTGTGAGGATGGTGTGTTGTTGTTAAGTGCCATTGAGTTGGCTCTGACTCACAGCAGCCCTGTATAGGGTTTCTGAGGAGCAGCTGGTGAGCTTGAACTGCTGACTTTGCAGTTCAGCACATTAATCCACAGTGCTACACCAGAACCCTGAGGATGGTGTAGGACCAGTCAAGGTACTGTACTATTGTGCATAGTATGGCTATGAATTGGAACTGACTTGATGGTACTTAACAACAAGTGTGGGGACCATAGAATCTTTTCCATTCAGTAGGATTCTTTGTTTTGTTTTACTTTTTTTAAACTTATTATTGTGAGTTGAGTGAAAGTTTACAGAGTAGATAATCAGTTTTACATCCAATAAATCACACACTTTGTTTTATTTCAATGGTTGCAATCAGTAGGATTCTTGTAAAGCAAAATGTGACTTAGGAAAAGACTGAACAGTAACAACTGCACACAGATAAGATCATAGAGGATACATTTCCTGGGTGTTGTGGCCCTGCAGGGAGCTCAGTGTTGTACTTTCTCTTTGCATTCTTCTTCCTGTTCTCCACTGAGACATCCCCTGTCCTTCCCTTACCCATGTAGAAACCACTAGTGAAGGACCGGGAACCTGAGCTCCTGTACTTTGCTGATGTCTGTTCAGGCCCTGGTGGCTTCTCAGAGTATGTACTGTGGAGGAAGAAGTGGCACGCCAAGGGCTTTGGAATGACTCTGAAAGGCCCTAATGACTTCAAGCTAGAAGACTTCTACTCAGCCTCCAGTGAGCTGTTTGAACCTTATTATGGTATGGACACTGAGGAGAGCCCCTTGGGCGGGAGGGATTCCCTTCTGGGTGCCTTAAGGTAGGAGCAGCTATTCTCCACATGCCATGTGTTTTTTCATAGGTTGCAATCCTTCCCTGTCATGAGGGTCTTGATTCCCTTTAGACTGGCACTTTTTACCCCAGGCCTGCAGTATACAGGTTAAATACTTAATTTGGCAAGCTCGCTCGTGAAAGCCGTATTAATCATCCTTTCTGGAGTGTTCTTCTTTTGTGGTGACAGCAGCTAATGAAACTGCCAGATCCCTGGCTGAGAACAAATACAAACCCCACGCCCTTCTACAGTCCTCTCACTCTGTCTAGATTGTTATGTAGCAAATCTAAAGTCCTTTCTTAGGGTCCTTGTTTAAGAGGAGGAGACAAGAACATAATTTAAGAAATGGATAGTGGTTCCTAGGTGTTGGTGCTTTAAACACAGCTGGTGGCCCAATGGCTTAAGCCTTGGGCTGCTAACCACAAGGTTGGTTAAACCCACCAGTCACTCTGTGGGAGAAAGACTTAGTCTCAGACACCTTAAGGTGCAGTTCTACTCTGTTCTATAGGGTTACTATGAGTTGAAATTGACAAGACAGCAGTAGGTGGCGGGGTCTTGAAAAGGAGGCCCTCTGTTTCCGTTGATGACTCTTGGTAGGTCAGCCCCTTCTGAACTCTAGTTTTTGGCAGCAGGGCCCTTTTGATCTTCTTAGTCCATCACTGCTAGGCAGCCCTGTGAGATGGGCCCTGAGTTGATGAGCTCCTCCCAGGGCCTTTCTCCTGAGGCTCAGTGCCCACAGAGTACCCATGTACTGTCTCAGAGATCTCATGTCCCAGCTCTTGGGATGCACAGGGCAGATGTGCTCACTGTGAATCTTATGTCCTGCCAGGTGAGGGTGGGGTCGATGGAGATGGAGACATCACCCGCTCAGACAATATCACTGCTTTTCGGAATTTTGTCCTGGATAACACAGATCGTAAGGGTGTCCATTTTCTGATGGCTGATGGGGTAAGTGACCTGATGCTTTTGGGATGTAATCTTTTAGAGGTTTGAGAGCTGGTTTTGCTTGTTTACTTGGTCCTTTAGCTGCCCCTGAAGGGATAGTTTCGGTTCAAGGTTTAATGGGTATCTCAGGACAAATGTGTTGGATAATTCTCTAGTCTCAACTGGTGCAAGAGACTGGTCCTAAGCCTGCAAACTCAGAAAACCAAACTTGTGAGGTGTTTGGTCATGTGTAAGAAGTAGCCATACTATGTTCCCTGGTGTCGCTTCATAGGGTAAGCACTGGACCTCAAGGTCAGTTTGAATGGCAATGCCAGCCACTTTTCAGAAACCCTATATAGGGTCGCTGGGAGTTGAAACTGACTTCAGCAGCAGTTAACAACAACACCAACAGACACATTTGCTTATATACAAACTCACTCTCTAGATGATAGGCACTTGTTACTTTTGGTGACAGGAAAGGTAACACTGAATGTGGGTGAAGTGTGCTGCTTAACCAAGGTAAATTATCACAAAATACGCAAGAGAAAGGAATGCTTTTGTTAAAGGATAGCACCTAAAAGGGTAAGTTATCAATTATTGCTATGAGGGCTCCAGTTCATACATGCAGGGGTTTATTCCAAACAAAATATGTTTAAACATGTCTCTATGATGAGTGAGTGGATGGCTGAAGACAACTCATGCCTGGTAAACATCAATGAACATTGTTGCTGAATGCGAGGGGGCTTCCAAAAATTTGTGGAAAAATGGAACTAAAAGACAATGGAATTTTTCTTTGAATTGTTTGAAGCTTCCTTATATTCTTGGCTTTATATAAAAGTGCAGTCATACAACACTTAGCCTTTTGTGTTTGACATATTTCATTTAGCATAATATTGTCCTGATTCATGTTTTGATATTTCATTTTTTATGGCTACATAGTATTCTATTGGAGTCCTGGTATAGAATAAACACTGGACTGCTAACCAAAAGGTTGGTGGTTCAAATCTTGGAAACCCTTGCTGTGGGCTGTAAAACACTATGTTGTTGTTTTAAGTGAGGTCGGGTCAGTTCCAGCTCATAGTGGCCCTGTAAAGAGTTTTGGAGGAGCAGCTGGTGAGTTTGAACTGCCAACCTTGTGGTTCAAACTGACCTTGTGGTCCAGTGCTTTATCCCACAGTGCCACACCAAGACTCCTGTCACATAATAGTTTAAATCAACAGGGTGACTATAAATTGGAACTGACTCGATGGCATTCTTCCGTGTATCAACATTCTCATTCTCATGATGTTTGTTCTGTTTTCATGAATCTAGCTTCCCTGCCTTTTCTTACCTTCTCATCTTTGCTTTAGGTAAATGTTGATCATTGGGTCTCATATAGTTGATTTTTTAAGAAAGTACAGTACTCATGGGTGGTACTGTTTTATTTTTATGAACCAACCTATTTGGATGAAAGTTAACTTGCTAAAGTATTTTCACTTCCAAGTTCAAAAGATATCTAAGGGTGATCCTCTTGAGGGTTCCTCTACCCTATCAGTCCAGTAAATGGCCTTTTTAGAAATTTAAGTTTTGTTGTATGTTTTCCTCCCATTCTATTGAGGACATTTTTATCTGTTTGTTGGCCGCTTAAATGTCCTCTTCGGTGAAATGTCCTTCACTCAGTTTTTAATTGGCTTGTTTGTGTCTCTTTGTTGTGAGTTGCATCTCTGAATGCAATGAGTCAGAATGAATTTGGGAGTATTTACTTTTATAACAAAGATTCTTTCTTTTCAGATCTTTCAAGGAGGGAAGCTACCCCAGGAATAGCAGCACATTTTCTTTGAGCAAACACCCTTACCAAAAAGCCTGCCAGCTGAACAGAAAGGTTCTAAACTCTTGGGACAGTTAAGCTTGTGAATTGAGTGAAGGTTTACAGAACAGATCATCGTTCAACAAATTGTACACTTTGTGCGATGATATGTGACTTTCCTTGTACCAGCTCTAGACTGTTATGACTTCTGTGCTTGTGTTTGTAGGTTTTGAGATTGGGAGGTGAGAGGCCTTCTATTTTGTTCTTTTTTAAATACTGCTTTGCTTATCTGGAGTCTCTTTCCTTATAAAGCTAAGTGCTGTTGAGTTGGTTTCGACTCATAGTGACCCAGTTTATGGTTTCCCATGAGTGACTGGTGAATTTGAACTGCCAACCTTGTGGTTCAAACTGACCTTGAGGTCATGTACTTATCCTATGGAAGAATGATGTTGGAATCTGAATTGGGATAGCATTATATGTATAGATTATTTTGGGTAGTGTTGTTACTTTCACATGGCTAAGTCTCCTAGGAGTCCTGGTATGCAAGGTCAGTTTGAGCCACAAGGTTCCTCGGAAACCATATACAAGGTTGCTATGAGTCAAAACGACTGGACAGCACTTAACAAGTCTTCCTATCCAGGACCAGGGTAGATTCTTCCATTTCTGCAGGTCTTTTTTGGTTTCTTTTAGTAGTGTTTCTTAGTTTTCTTTGTATAGGTCTTTTGCTTCTCTAGTTAATTTTATTCCCAAGTATTTCATCTTTTGGGTGGCTGTTATAAAAAATAGTTATCCTGATTTTCTTTTCAGGGTTCTCTTTATTAGTATAAAGAATTCAAATGATTATTGTATTATTGTATGGTGATCTTGTACCCTGCCACTTTACCAAATCTGTTGATGAGTTCCAATATTTTTATTGTAGAGTCTTTGGTATAGGATCATATCTTCTGCAGATAGAGAGAGTTTTACTATTTCTTAGCAAATTTGGATGCCTCTAATTTCCCTGTCTTGCCTTATACCTCTGGCTTAGACTTCCAGCACAATATTGGATAGGAGTGGTGATAAAGGGCATCCATGTCTGGTTCCTATTTGCAAGGGAAATGACTTCAGTTTGTCTCCATTGAGAGTGATGTTGGATGTTGGTTTTGTACATATGCCCTTAATTTTGTTGAGAAGTTTTCCTTCTATTCCTATTTTGTTGAGTGTTTTTTATCAGGAATGAATGTTGAATTTTGTCAGATGCCTTTTCTGCATCAGTTTTTAATGACCATGTGATTTTTTTCCTTTGTTTTATTTATATGGTGTGGATTACATTGATTGTTTTTCTCATATTGAACCATTCCTGCATACCAGGTATGAATCCCAATTGATCATGACTTTTTTTTTTTTTTTTTTATTCTAGGCTCCTGTTGGTTAGGATTTTGTTGAGAATTTTTGTATCGATGTTTATGAAGGATATTGGTCTATAATTTTCTTTCTTAATGATGTCTTTGCCTGGTTATGGTATCAAAGTTATGCTTGTATCATAAAATGAATTCCGAAGCATTTCATCCTTTTCTATATTATGGAATAGTTTGAGTAGAATTGTCATCTCTTCTCTGAATGTTTGGTAAAATTCACCAGTAAAGCCATCTGGGCCTGAACTTTTTGTCATTTGGCGTTTTTTAATGACTTGATCAATTTCTTCTCTTGTTAACAGGCATGTTCAGGTTTTCTACTTCAGCCTGCATTAGTTTAGATACTTTGCTGCTCTTTTTCTTATTGTTGAAGGTGCTGCTTTTGATTCTTTTTTCTCTGAATGTGTGCATTTATTGCTATAAATTGCCCTTTCAGTATTGCTTTTGCTGTTTTCCAAGTTGTGTTTTCATTCAAATTTGACTCAAGGAATATTTTATGTCATGTTTTATTTGATCTATTACCCAGTAGCTTTTAAGCAGGATGTTGTTCAGCCTCCATGCATTTGATATTGTTTTCTTTGATCTATTGTTGATTTCTAGTTTTGTAGCATTGGGATCTGAAAAGATGCTTTGTAGTTTGTTTTTTTCACAGTTAGGGGTTTATTTTGGGAAGTTAATAGGTTACAATTCAGGATCAGAAAAGCTCAGGAGACTGTCCATCCAGGACAGCTTCTCCTGAGCCGTTCCCATAGGCAGGCCTCTCTCTGCCTGACCAATGTTACAAAGCTCTTCTAGGACTTCTGATGAGTGCTCACGGGACATACCATTCCACCATAAGCCTCAGCCTGAAGGTACTTATCTCTAGTTCCATGGATGAATGGATGAGCAAACCTGGCCTTCCCAGTTTAGTGTCTGGAGGTACCCACTCTGCAAGCAAGCCCAGTCACTCAGCTTTACCTGCTCTGTGGACAGGGAATCTCACTGCTCTGTCTCGTGGTTTAGATGCTGTGGCTACGCCTCTACCACTCCTCCCCTGTCAGTTTTCTGTCTCTAGGTAGAGGAGGTTCAGTGTGTAGGGACCTTGGAGTCCAAAGGACATACTCTATTCCTTGGTCTTTCTTCCTGATGCTAGTGAGATTCCCTTCTCCTGCTTCTGAGATTGCTAATTTTATACCCCTGTTAGGGTTTCAAGTTTTGACAACTACAGTGAACATCCATAGTTGAATCATGTCATCCTATCAGTATCTGTTCCCACCTTCTCTTACCTAGAGCCAGCAGGACAAAAACATTGGTGGGAGTTACAACTGTGGCTAGAAGAGACGTGAAACAATTCACTGAGCTGCAACTATCTATACAGAATGAACTATGTGTCCTCAAAATATACATTGTAAATCCAAACCATTATGACAGTGGCTATACTCCCGTTTGGTCATGGGTTATCTTTGTTCTATTAAACGAGGCAAGAATTGTATAGCGTGTATTCTGAGTCTGTCTTTTTTCAGATATAAAAGAGATTAAGTAAGCAAGCAAGAAAGCAGAGATGGGGCCTTCAGAGAGAGGTAGTCTTCCCCTCAGAGCTGGTGCCCTGAATGCAGACTTTTAGCCTCCTAAACTGTGAGAAAGTAAATTCCTGTTTGTTAAAGCCTTCTAATTGGGACATATTTGTTAGAGTAGCTTTATAGTATTTTGATTGTTTCAACTTTTTATTTACGTTTGCTTTGTGACCTAGCATATGGTCTATTCTGGAGAATGTTTCATGTGCACTGGGAAAGAATGTATATTGTGCTGTTGTTGGGTTGAGTGTTCTGTATATGTCTATGAGGTCAAGTTGCTTGCGTTTAGTTCTTTGGCGTCTTTTTTTTGAGATTTTTTTTCTGATTGTTTTGTCCTTCATCAAAAGTGGTGTATTAAAATCTCCTATTATTACTGTAGAGTTGTCTGTTCAGCTATATTAGAGTTTGATTTATATATTTTGAGGCTCTTTCATTGGGGGCGTATATATTTATTATTTTGTTCAATTGACCCCTTAAGATTAAAATTGCCACTCCTGCTGGTGTTTGATTGCCATTAGCTTCATAATTTTGTTTCCCATTCTTTGTAAGCTAGATCTCTTGTAGACAGCATATTGAAGGATCCTGTGGTACTCTCATTCTCTTTACTGGTGCATTTACCCATTGATATTCAGTGTAGTTATCGCTCATGAATTGCTTGCTGTCATTTTGCTGTGTTTTGTGTGTGTATGATGCTGCTGGTTTCTTGGTTCCACGTAATTTTCTGCATTGAGTTCATTTTGTTTGTGGATTTTATTTTCATTTTCTTCATTTCTATTGTGTTAGTGTCTGCTAAATCTTTCTGATTTTCCTCTTTTTTTTATTTTGCTTTGAAGGCATATTAATTTTCTTTGAGGTTACCCTGTAACATATTAAATTCCACCCCCATTTAAAACAGTCTGTTTTATCTTGAAATCTACTTGACTTTATCACCATTTGGAAATTCTACATCTACACTATTCCCCCTCTTTGCTTTGTAGTTGGCTTCATTATAAATTGTTATTTCTGGTTCCCTATGTTTGGTTTTGTAACGTAGTGGTTACATGTAGGGCTGCTAACAGCACAAGGTCAGCAGTTTGAATCTACCAGCTGCTCTGTGGGAGAAAGATGAGGCTGTCTGTTCCCATAAAGATTGACAGCCACAGAAAACCTATACATGGTTACTATGAGTTGGAACTGACTCGATGACGTTTATCATATTTGGTCTTGTAGATTTGTTTTACTTTAAATATTTGTATACCTGGATTGGCTTCTGGGTGGTGGTGTCATGTGTGGTAATCTCAGGTTGTAGTCTTTTTTCATCCAGAGAGCAACCTTTAACATTTTTTGTAAAGTTGGTCTTGTTATTTTAAATTCTTTATAATTTCTGTTAATTTGGACACATTCTAATTGCACTGTTGTGTTTGAGGAACAACTTTGCTGGGTATATGATTCTTGGTTGGTAATTTTTTTCCTTTAGAGTTTGCCATCCCATTTCCTTCTCACCTGCATGGTTTCTGTTTAGAAATCAAAGCTTAGTTTTATTGGTTCTCGTTTTTAGGTTACTTTTTGTTTTTCCCAAGATTTTCTTAGGATTCTTTCCTTGTCTTTAGTTTTGGAAAGTTTAATTATGTTATGTCTTGGTGATTTTCTTTTGGAATTTAACATGTCTAGGGTTTGTTCAGCCTGAATGCCTATCTTCTCTTCTTTCAAGATGTTAGGGAAGTTTTTTTCCAACAACTCTTTGACAATTTTCTCTTTGCTTTTTATTCTCTTTCTGGTCACCCCTAAGTTGTTCCTCTTCATGGTGTCCCACACAACTCTTGGACTTTCTTTGTATATTTTCATTCTTATTTCTGATTGTTCCTCTAGCATACTAGTATTGAGAGATTTCTCTTGAAGCTCACTTATTAGGGCTTCCTTTGCTTCATATCTACTCTTTTGCCTTTTCAATGTATTATCCATTTTTGAAATCTTAGTATTAATCTCCTAGATTTCTAATTGCAGGTTTTGTATTGTTTCAAATTTTCCATTGATTTTGTCTATTTGTTCTTGTAGCATTTTTCCGAATTTTCTAGTTGTTTATTATTATTATTATTATTATTATTATTATTGTGTTCTCCTTGCTTTCCTCAATTTTTCTGTCAATCCTTTATAGAGTTCAAATATCATTCTTTTGAATTCTTTTTCAGTTTGTTCCATTACCTTTTCTTCCTCAGAAACGAGTTTTTGGATCTGCATCTTAGTCATTTGTGCCATTGTCTTGTTTCTTTTCGTGAGATAAATTATTGTCTGTGGTACATTGTGGCGCTTTTTGTGTTTGTGTTTAATTGATGATTGTATGTTGCTGTGTTCTTAGGCTGTCACCAACTGTCTTCTATGGGTGTAGTTAAGAGAATGGAAGCATGTGCATTGTTTTCCATTTGCCTTTTGTGCACCTTGGTTTATGGTGGGTTTGGCTGGTGTTGGCTGCTGTCTGTAGTTGGTTGGGAAAGAGGAGACTTCCCATTCCCTACCACACAAACACCAGGATGCAAAACAGAATAAATAAGCAAGCAACCAACAAAAGGAAAATAATAAAGGAGAAAAAAAAAAAAGAGTTATAAACAGGCAGGTACCAGAAAAAAAGAGTGCAATAGCTAAAAAGAGAAAAGAGGGACAGGAAAATGGAGCTATAGAAGAGGAAATGAAAGGAAGAATTAAAAATAAAAATATAACTCATAGAAAACCAGGAAGAGAGAAGATGAAAAGAGAAAGAGAGTAGAGAGTAGTAAAGAAAGATCAAAAGGGAAATAACCAAAAGAAAAAGGGAAATGAGAGAGAGAAGAAAAGGAAAACTCAAGCAGATGGTTGTTAAGTGATGTTGAGTCGATTTTGACTTGTAGCAACTCTGAGTAGGGTTTCTGAGGAGTGGCTGGTGGGTTTGAACCACCACTTTGTGGTTCAAATTAGCTTCGCTGTCTAGTTTCTTCCACAGCACCACACCAGGACTCCAAAGCAGATATAGAAAGGCTAAAACTCAACGGAATGGAAAGTGAAGAAGTAGGATGAAAAACAATAAGCATACAAAAACAATGAAACAGTGAAAGGGAAAACCCACCCCAAAACAAAAACAATGAAACAGTGAAAGGGAAAACCCACCCCAAAACAAAA
>NW_006408556.1:6806651-6865245 GCF_000296735.1 Chrysochloris asiatica
ACAAAAACAATGAAACAGTGAAAGGGAAAACCCACCCCAAAACAAAAACAATGAAACAGTGAAAGGGAAAACCCACCCCAAAACAAAACCAAAGTACAGCTGTTGTTGGATCCAGAGAGGAGAAAGCTTTGTCGGGGCTCTTGCAGGCAAGGAGCTCACGAGCTGGGTGTGGAAGGGATGTGATAGCAAAGTTCCTGGTCCTTGATGATGGAGTTCCTTTCAGCCTCTGTGATATCTATGTTCAGGACACTCAATCAGAACTACTTCATGGGGGTCCTTGATGGAGCTAATTTCAGTGTAATTAGGACCACAGGGCAGCTGGAGTTAGGGTGACTGGTAAATGCTGGTCTGCTGGCTCTTCTGGTTCTACAGGTCTTAAGCCAAGCTCTCTTGAATTCAGGCACCAAAACGACTTATCAAAGAGGCCTAGCAGACCCTACCTCACTCTGGCATGGTTCTGAACTCCTGGAGAGCATGGGCTATGCTGTGGGGGTAGATGAGGGTGGGAGCTGGTCACATGTCTGGTCACCAGGGGAGCATGGGGGAAAAAAAAGGAATCACAACTTTTCAGTTGCCTGTGTGACCTGGCTCTGCCAGGCCACTTTCTATCCCCAAAGCTGTTCACAAAGATTGAAGATGGTTGTGCTATGTCTGGCTGGCTGTTCATCAGTCAGTCTCCCTCTTCAATCTAGCACTCAGTCCACTTCTCTACCCTTTCATCTGAAGTTCAGGGTTCCAGAATTTCCATCTGTGTCTGTTTCATTTGATCTCATGTAGAGGATCTGAGTAATGTGCCTGCCTAGTTTGCCACCATACAAGAAGTCCTCTTTTTCCTATCTTTTGGTTTGTTGTGGCTAAGCCAGTATTTTGCCTTTTTTTTTTATCCTTTGGGTTTGTACATTAAACTTTTATGGACCACATCCTTAGAAAATCAGGCTTGGTTCATCATCTAGGAGTGATGGGCAGGTAAAGGGCACTGATACAGCAGGCAGTCCTGGGTGCTTCATGCTGCCTCCATCCATACTGAGGGATGTTCATTGCAACACTGAGCTATCTCTATCACTCAGTTGGTAGTTATCAGCGAACATGCTTTAAGAAATCTTGATGAAGATGAGGTAGGGATGCTTTTCAGTCCTCCTCATTTCTCTTCCTGACCCCTCTCCTTGTGCTCTCCTTTCAGGGTTTCTCAGTGGAAGGGCAGGAGAATCTGCAGGAGATCCTCAGCAAGCAGCTGCTGCTGTGTCAGTTCCTCATGGCGCTGTCCGTGGTCCGGACAGGTGACACTTCCTCAACTGTCTCCTCACCCCAGGATCTGCTAGAGGCCAATTTGGACAAGAACATGTACATGGGCTGGGATGGAAATTATTCTTATATCAGGTGGCAAGGCCAAGGGAGAAATTTAGGGCAGAAAGGTCTATAGAATCCCCAGCATCCCCTCAACAGCTGATTCTAACCTCTTAAATTGCCTTGGACTTTAATGGGCCCAGGTGCTCTGGCTTTGCCTCTCTCATCCTCTGAGAACATCTGACTTGCCTCCTAGAGTAGACTGACTGACTGTTGTCCACCTTTTCCTCTCTAACCCAGGAGGCCACTTCATCTGTAAAACATTTGATCTGTTCACACCATTCAGCGTGGGGCTCATCTACCTGCTCTACTGCTGCTTTGAACGAGTATGTCTGTTTAAGCCGATTACCAGTCGTCCAGCAAACTCAGAGAGGTGAGGCCTTCCTCGGTTTTAGCCAAACTAGTTGGCTTAAATGTCAGAATCCGGGGCATCTCCTTGGCATGACCTCCCAAACTACATTAAAGACCCTGCCTTCAGGGAAGTGGTTAGAACACTGGGAATTAAGATTTCAGCATCTTATTGGTCTGGTGAAGAGCCATTGTAGGCTCTGTCTCCTCCACATGGGGATCTCAGTTTGTCTCAGGATGTAAAAGGTGACCAATAATCAGGGTGCTTGAAGGGACTTGTGCTGGGAAGGGGAAAAGAGGTCACCAATCAGAGGCACTGCTGACAACCCAGGTGGGACATGGCACACGCACACACATAGACACACATATACAAAAAATGTCAGACGAGGCTGTGGCCAATCAGGAATTTCCGGGTAGCTAGTTAAAAGCACAGATTTCTGGGTCTTGTCCCTGGAAAGTCTGATTCACTAGGTCTGTAATTGAATAGACTCCCAGGTGATAGTGATGCAGCCAGCGTAGCCCCGGGCAGTTGAGATGCATTGCTGTGGAGAAGAGAAAGTGTCTAACAAACAGGAACGAGCACAAAGAGTGTGCTGTTTGTTGTGCACAAACTTAAGTGTGAACAGCGAGGCCTTTTAGCTTCATGACTTGGCAAGAAGTTGATGGAGAGGGGAATGTGTGTAGAGGAAGTTTTTGCTTATTGGAGTGATGGGATGTCTCTTGCCAGGTATGTGGTGTGCAAGGGCCTGAAGGTGGGCATAGATGACGTGCGGGAGTACCTCTTCTCAGTGAATATTAAACTCAACCAGCTGCGGAACACAGATTCCGATGTCAACTTTGTGGTCCCCATGAGTGTGATCAAGGGAGATCATGAATTTACTGACTACATGATACGGTCCAATGAGAGGTAAGCAAACTGGGTGCCTTTGGTTGGCACGACTGTGATATTATCAGACCAGAGAATGAAGGTCTGAACGACTGACTCTTGGTATCACTTTGTCAACCCTGACATATTGGTCTGCTGGTTCCAGGGGTCTCTGGGACTTTGGTTACCTTGGGTGTCCTCGTCCTTTTCCCATGTCTCATCCTTAGAGCAGCCAGTGAGTCCCAGGTGTCATGGCCCACAGGAACCTGAGTGTGATTTACCTCACAGGGAGCATCCCTGGAGGCAGGAATCATTTCTCTTGAATTGCTTGTTTATAAAATGCCATCATGGTTGTTGCCTTGAGATGTCCCCTTTCTGGAGTCAAGAGGTGGCTGGAAAGCAAGTAATCAGCATGCTTTGGAGGTTCCTGGTACCAAAGCTTTTGCCAGTTCCTGGGTTCTCCCGATGGGTGATCTGAATGCTCTGTTTTTATTATTATTATTATTTTACCATTAATTGCTCCTCTACCCTTTTTAGTGGTGATCATTGAAAGCTGTGGCAGTTGAGTGTTCTCTTACGTGGGCAGGCCTGAGGGAAAGGCTGTTAGAGGTAGGATGGAATATTGTAGAATAGCAATGAATCAATGGAATATGCTCTCAGGCGGCTAGTTGTTGGAAAGGCTTTATCTGTGGTCCTTTTCCAAGATGGCTGTAGTAGTTTTGAGGAAATGGACAAATGACCTGGAGAGTCATAGAAAGGAAGAAAGTCTTTATTTGCAGGGTTGACTTTATCCTGCCCTTTGCTACTTGTCTAGCACTGCATGGTATTTTAACTTTCCACAATGTGGCCACATAAACTCTCCATCTTGATAGTAATGCTCAGCACTGAGGTGGGAGAGATGCTAGGGTTCAGTGTGTTATAGATGAGAAATCAGGAGATCCAGAGATAGCCCAGGATTGGAAAAGTCGGGGTTTGGTTCTGGGCTATGGAACAGTTTTTGTTGAACCATGCTGTCATCTGCTATGAGTATGCTTGGATACAAGGCAAAACTGGGCTTCTTAGTGCTCCCAGTAGCACTGGTATTTAAGCAGTACTGTCATGAATTACTTTTCCTTTTTTATTTTAGGTATCGTTCTGTAAGTGAAATATAGATCTTAAGTGTACATTTTCATCAATTTTGACAAATATATATGTGCATCCATGTAGCCCACACACCCCTATCAGGATTTGAAAAAAATAGCAACGACATTTCTATCACGTCAGAAACATTTTTTGTGTGTGTTTCTACCCAGTTAATCCCTTCAATCTCCTCAATTGAAGTGACCACTTTTCTGATTTTTATCACCCCAGATTAGTTGTACCTTTCTAGAACTTTAGATAAGTAGAATCATACTGTATGCATATTTGTATTTGGTTCTTTTGCTCATCATGTTTTTGAGATTCATTCATTTGCATTAATTTGTTCGTTTTTATTGCTGAGTAGTATTCCATTGTATAGGTATATCACAATTTATCTGTCTGCATACTTGTGTTATATCTCTTTGGGGCCAGCCGTGAGTGGAAAACTTAAGCAAAGTTTTTGGTGGACAAATATTTTTTTTGGATAAATACTAAAAAGTGGGAATGCTAGGTCACAGGGTAGATGTACATTTAACTCTTTAACACTGCCATGTAGTTTTTTAAAACTTAGTTTACACCATTTTGTACTCCTTCCAATAAAGTATGAGTGTTGATTGTTTTACTTCCTTGGCCAGCATTTGGTGTTGTCAATCTGTTTCCTTAGCCATTCTAGTTAGGGTATAGTGTTACCTCTTTATGGTTTTAATTTGTATTTCTCTGGTAACTGATGATACTGAAACCTTTCTCATGTACTTATTGGCTACTTATAGATGTTTCATGAAGTGCCCAAGAATTTTGGTCATTTAAAAATTATTATAATTTTTTTTTTTTTTTTGCTAAACTGTAGGAAACTATTTATGTATTCTGCTTACAAATCCTATGTCATATATATGCGTTGTGAATATTTTCCCTCAGGCTGTGACTTGCCAATTCATTTTCTTGATGGTGCCTTTTGATAAGCAGAAGTTTTAAATTTTGATGAAGTTAAATTTATCTGCTTTGTCTCTTGATTAGTGATTTTTGTGTTCTAAGAAACAGTAGCCTACATCAAGGTCATGAAAATATCCTCTTATATTTTTATTTAGCAGTTTTATAGTTTTAACTTTTATGTTTCAGTCTATGGGCTACCTGAAATTAGTTTTTGTGTATGTCATGATATAAGGTTTGAGGGGGTAGGGTGTGTTGATGTTCTTTTATTATATGCAAGTCCAATTGTTCCAGCATCATTTTCCATTTTCCTTGTAGTTTATTTGGCACCCTTGAAAATTATTTGATTGTGTATGTGTGAGTCTATTTCTGGGCTCATTGTTCTGCTCCACTGATCTATTTGTCTATCCTTTTGCTAGTACCATATTCTCTTGATTGTGCTGTACCTAAAAAACCCCAGAAGAACAAAAGAAAGCCTTGAGGTCAGGTAGTGTATGTTTTCCAGCTTTATTCTTTTTCCCCAAAATTATTTTGACTAGTTAGGTTTTTTTGCATTTCCATATAAATTTTAGAATTAGTTTCTCAGTTTTTACAAAAAGCCTACTGGAGTTTCAATGAGGAGTATATTGTTGTATAGGTCAAAGAACTGACATCTTAACAATATTGAATTTTCCAGTTCATGGACGAGAAACATCTACCCATTTATTTTGGTTGTCTTTCAAGTTTCATTGTAGAGGTCTTAATCTTTTTTTTATTGAGAATATTATAGGTTTGGATACTATTGTAAATGGTATTTTTAAATTTTAGTTTTCTGATTTTTCATTGATAGTGTCTGAAAGTACCATTGATATTCTCTATATTGACTGTATCCTGTAGTTGTGTTAGCAGATTGGATTATATTCCGTAAGATTTTTGCATTAAGAATCATGTCTTGTGCAAAGAAAGACAGCTTTACATTTTTCCTCTGGTAGTGTAGTGGTTACGAATCAGGCTGTGAACCTTATAAGGTCAGCGGTTCGAAACTACCAGCTACTCCGCGGGAGAAAGATGAGGCTTTCTACTCCCGTAAGGATTTACAGCCTCGGAAACCCTGTACAGGGTCGCTATGGGTCGGACCCGACTCGACGGCACTTAACAACAACATATGTTAGTGCTACTTGTTTTTCCTGCCTTATTGCCTCATAATACCTCCAGAGCCTACTCTTGAACTGAAGTAATGAGAGCAGACAATCTTGCTTTGTTCTTGATTTTAAGCAGAAAACATTTCACTATCTCGGAAAATGTCAGCTATGCGTTTTTTTGGTAGATATCTTTTATCAGGTCGAGAAAGTCTACTCTTAGCTTGCTAAAAGTTTTTTTTTTTTTGTTTTTTTTTATTATTATCATGAATGGATGTTGAATTTTGTCAAATACTTTTTTCTGCATCTATAGAAATTATCAATAGATTTTTCTTATTTATTCCATTAATATAGTAAATTGCAAAGACTATGTCAAATTGAATATATTTTTGGCACAGTCATAACATGATCACCTCTAGATATTGTTATATTTGATTTCCTGATCTGTTAAGGATTTTTGTGTGTTTGTATTCTGTTGAAATCCTTATCTGTCACAGTTATACTAGTCTTATAAAATGACATGAAAGTGTTTCCTTCTCTATTTTCTGAAATAATTTGTATAAGAATGGTAGTTTTTCTCTTTTAGAATTTAATAGTAATGCCATTTCAGCTTGGATTTTGCTTTTGGAAAAATTTTTAAATCCACTTCCTTAACAGAGAAATCTTCAGATTTTCTGGGTTTTTTTGTTTGTATGTTTTCAGTGCGTTTTTGCCTTTCAATTAATATGACCATTCACCTAAGGTATTGCATTTACTGGCATAAAATTGATCGTTGTTAAGTGTCATCAAGTCAGTTCTGACTCACAGTGTTTCTGAGGAGGGCTGGTGGGTTTGAATCAACTTTCCAGTTGAGTGCATTATCCTGCAGCGCAACTCCAGACCTCTGAAATTGGTCATAAAATCCCTTTATTATCGTACAGGGTTTCTGAGGCTGTAAATCTTTATGGGAGCAGAAAGCCTCATCTTTCTCCTGTGGAACAGCTAGTAGTTTTGAACTGCTGACCGTGAGATTAATAGCCCGATTCGTAACTACTATGCTACCAAAGCTCCTTAGATATAGTTTCTATGAATGTTAATGTAAATGTTAATTTGGGCAAATTGATTCATAGAATTTTTCAGATTTTCTGTGTCTTAACTGATATTTTGACTACTTATTGCATCAGTTGTCAAGAGAAAGATACAAAAGTCTTCAACTGTGATTGCTGATTTGCCTTTTTCTCCCTTTCATTTTTTCTAGGATCATTATTATTAGACACATGCACATTTAAGATTGTTTTGTCTTCTTGATGAGTTGACCTATTCTCAATATGAAATATCTTTTATATCTCTAGTAAGACTGTCTCAATGTCTACTTTGGTTGATAGTAATCGAGCCACATTAGCTTTCTTATTTCTTATGTTTGTATGACCTGTCTGTTTCTTTCATTTCCTTTTTAATTTTGAAGGTTTACATAGCAAATTAATTTTCCATTTAACTATTTATACACATTTTGCTCATGCCATTGATTGCACACACCCCCAGTGTGGCATCACTTACCCAGGCTCTCCATGTTTCCCGTTTCCATTCCGCCTCCTTTTCTACCTCCCTTTGTCTTCTGAAAGTAGTCCTTGGGTAAATGCTACCTTTAAAAATCTCAGATGGTTGGTTATCCTCCATTTATAAATTTTCTTATTTTCCATAAGTTTCAACTTGTTTTTGTCTTAATGATTATCATGTGTTTCTTGTAAAGAGTATGTTGTTGGTTCTTACTTTTTTATTCAGTCTTACAATCTGTACCTTAATGGAGGGTGTGTAGAAAATTGATGTTGAAAGTAATTATATGGGTTTAAATTCTGTGTTTTAGAGTTTTATTGCTGTTTATTTTATCTGCTTTTCTTTTCTTTGCTGCTTTTTTGGGGGTGATTCGGTATTTTTTAGTATTCTTTTTTATCTCTTTTTTTCAAATGACGTTTGTGTTTATCTAAGTACAGTTGTTGTTAAGTGCCATCAAGTTGGGTCCTACCCATAGCGACCCTGTATAGGGTTTCTGAGGAGCAGCAGGTAAGCTTGAACCACCAACCTTGCAGTTCAAACGACTTTGCAGTCTGGCGCATTAACCCACAGCGCCACACCAGGATTCCTAGAGATTACAGTTGTTGTTGTTAAGTGCCATTGAGTCTGTTCCGACCCATAGCGATCCTGTATAGGGTTTCCAAGGAGACACTGGTGAGCTTGAACTGCCAACCTTGCAGTTCAAACGGCTTTGCAGTCTGGTGCATTAACCCACAGTGCCACACCAGGACTCCAAAGATTATAATAAGCACCGTTAATTTACAATAGTCTACTTCCAAAGATCCTATGCTACCTCTTGAAATGGTTGAATGGCAACCATTTCCTTTTGGTACAGTGACTCTGTGTATGCCTTCCATCTCTGAAGGAATTGACAAGAACAAGGCACTAGGAATTGATGGAATAAAAATTGAAATCTCTTAAGAAAGTAAGGTAGCACTGGAGGCACTCACTCATCTATGCCAAGAAAGTTGGAAGACAACTATCTGGCTGACTGGAAGAGATCCATAGTTGTGCCCATTCCAAAGAAAGGTGACCCAACGGAATGTGAAAATCATCGGATAATATCTTTGATATCCCATGTGAATAAAGTTTACTAAAGGTAATACAAAAATGACTATAAGCATACATTGACAGAGAACTTACTGAGATTCAAGCTGGATTCAGAAGAGGACGTGGGATAAGGGATATCATTGCTGATGTCCGATGGATCTTGGTTGAAAGCAGAAGATACCAGAAAGATGTTTACTTGTGCTTTATTGACTATACAAAGGCTTTCATTGTGTGGATCATAACACACTATGGACAACATTGTGAAGTATGAGTATTCCAGAACACTTAAAATTGTGCTCATGAGGCATCTGTACATGGACCAAGAGGCAATTGTTTGAACAGAACATGGGAACACTGAATGGTTTAAAATTAAGAAAGGTGTGCGACAGCATTGTATTCTTTCACTGTACTTGTTCAACCTGTATGCTGAGCAAATAATCCGAGATGCTGGTGTATATTGAAAGTGCCATGGGCTGCCAAAAGAACCAACAGATCTGTGTTGGAGGAAGTGTAGCCAGAGAGGTCCTTCCTTGGAGGATGGCCAAACTTCGTCTTTCATGCTTCAGACATATTATCAGGAGGGACCAGTCTCTGGAGAATGACTAGGGAAGACCCCTAGTGAGATGGATTGACAAAGTGGCAGCATCAGTGTGCTCAAGCGTGGCAACAGTAGTGAGGTTGGCCCATGACCGGGCAGTACTTCATTCTATTGTGTATTGGGTCTCTATGAGTCGGTACTGACTCAATGGCACCTAACAACAACAACAACAACAAACCTCCAAAGAGAATTCTGGTACTTCATCAACAATGTAAGACCCTTGCAACAATGTATTTTATATTTTATCTTCCCCCCTTTCTTTTATGATTTGGGTGAAAGTTTACTGAGAAATTGATTTTCCATTCAACAATTCATATACATTTTGATTCATAACATTTGATTGCCAGCCCCACAATGTGTCAACACTCTTACCACCTCCTCCCTGTGTTTATTTTTTCATTTGTCCTCTTTCCTATCCTTTCCTGCCTTCTGAACTTTATCCCTGGGCAGATGCTGCCCTTTGATCTCACATTAAGGAGTGTATACCTCCTGTGGTATTGTTCACCTTGTAGGCCTGTCTGTTACTTGGCTGAATGTTAACCGATTCCAGGCTTGACAGGTTTTCTAAGGGCCATAACCTTGGGGGTGCTACCAGTCTCTGTCAAAAAGGTAAACCTGCTCTTGTATTATTTGAGTTTTGCTCTATGTTTCCCCCCTACTCTATCCAGGATCTCTTTATATAATCTCTTTCATAATGGTCAGCATTGGTAGCTGGGCACCATCTTGTTCTGGTCTCAGGCTTGTGGAGGCTGGGGTTCATATATTACATTTGTCTTTGGTTTTCTTCACTCTTCTTTACTCCAGACAGGGAAAGATCAGTGGTTGTACATCGATGACTGTTCACAAGCTCTGAAGACCCCAGTTGCTACTCATCAAGGACTATATGCCAGTTGACCTTGATGTCGTCCCAGACTCTGGTCCTGAGAGTAGTTGATAATCTTCTAAAGAAATTTAAAGACACACATACCTAATTATATGTAGGTATGTGTGTGTCTAATTTTTTAAAAAGGTTCTTGATGTTTATTGACATATTTACCCGCCTTGGTGTTCTTCATTGTTTCTATAGAAGCCAGTTTCTATCTTGAATATTTTCCCTTTGGCCTAGAGAATTTCTCCTAGCATTCTTTTAGTAATGGAAGTCTCCTAGTTAGGAGACTAATGCTAGTCTCTTTGAAAATGTATGTATTTCATTTTCATGTTTGAAGAATGTTTTCACTGGAATTGGATATAGAATTTGAGGTTGACAATTTTTTGTTTTCGCCCTTTGAAGGTATCGCTCTGTTGTTCTTGACCTTCCTAGTTTCTGATGAGAAGTTAGCCATAACTCTTACCATTGTTTCCCTATATGTCTTGTGTCTTTTCCTCTGTTTCAAGATTTTTCTCTTTATTTTTTGTTTTCAGCAGGTTGAGCATCATGTATTTAGATGTGATTTTCTTTGTATGTATTCTGCTTGGGACTCACCAAGCTTCTTGGATCTGTGGATTGATTTCAGCCATAATTTGAGAAAATTGTTAGCCATTATCTTTTTTTGTTGTTGTTCTAACCTTTCCTCTGCTTCTGGAACTCCAGTTGTACTTTTGATATCGTCCCACAGATCTCAAACTGTTTTCCACCTTTCCCCTTCTTTCTCAATTCAGGTTTTTATTGATTTTATTGTCATCAAGTGCATTGATTCTTTCCTGTACTGTGTTCAGTCTGATGATAAACTTAATAAACTTATTCTTCACTCCAATATCATATTTTTTTATTTGTAGAATTTTCATTTGCCGCTTAAAAAGGTGTATTATAGTTTTACCCTGTGAAAAGGGACTGTTTGAGTAGGTGGTTGAGTTAGTCTAGTTGGTAGTTGAAATGAGCTTTGTTGTTGCTTTATTTAGAATCAGTTCATCACTGCTTTAAACTTTTAAGCAGAGGAATCAGAGCGTTTCATTTACAGGGATCAGAGTCCTGCAAGGTTTGACTTAGATCTTCTGCCCTACCCTTAGCCTTCAGCAGCCCTCATGTACCTGTACTCTTGGGGGCAGTGGAGAGGGATTCTCTCTTAGCTCACCAACTCTTCCCCCAACACAAATGCCTTGGCTCCAGCCAAACCTCTCTGACCTGGTGTCTTTTGGCTGTCTTTCTGGTAAGCCTTCTAAGATCAAATAACTTTTGTTTCTTTCTTTTAGTCACTGCAGTGTGCAGATCAAAGCTCTGGCCAAAATCCATGCCTTTGTTCAAGACACGTGAGTGTTACCCACTTTCTAGAATTCACATATATCAAGTAAAGATCTTGTTTGATCTTACCAGGAGCTCCTGGTTTATTGCATTTCAACAAACATTTAAGAATATCTACTTTTTTCATCTCATGCTGTGCTGTGGTCTGCCAAGAGAAGCATATGGCATGAACTTTGCCCTTTCCCTTGAGAAGTTTATATTGTCTTCAGGCAGACAAGAGTGAGCCAGAGAAGTGAATACAGGAAAAGTTATGAACAACGTATCAGAGATGTAGAGTGGCACAACATAAGTAGAACATAGGCATATCTCAGATACGGTGGCTTTAGTTCCAGACCACCACAATAAAACGACTGTCACAACAGAGTGAGTCCCGGGAATGCTTTGGTGTTCCATTGCATGTGAAAGATATGCTTACATGATAGTAAGGATGAGAATGTGCCCCAGAGATGTGAAGTAATCACATGCTGTTGAAAAAGTGGTGCCAACAGACTTGCTCCATGCAGAGTTGTCACAGACCTCCAATTTGCAAAATAAAAAGCAATCTAATGTCTGCAGAGTGCAGTAAAGCCATTAAAGGAGGTCTGCCTGTGTGTGATGTAGAGGCACCGAGTAGCCATCAAGAGGTGAGAGGTGGGACTAGTGAGGAAAGCCTTTGGTCGGAGATGACATACATGAATGCAGCCTTGTAGGACCTAGTGACAGCATCTGGGATGGGTCCAGTATGGCCCATGTCAGCAGAGGCGATGGATGTACTTACTGATGGCTTGTTGGAAGAAGGGCATGGGGGACCCTGGCATCCAGGATAGTCAGGAGGGCAGTTGTCTCCCTTCCTGTCATGGTGGAAACAGGAGGTAATCCCACTTTGTGCGCTTCTGAACACCCATCTTCTAAGAGGCAGAGCTGGGTGGTCGTCAGCTCCCTGGGCAAATGGCTTCTGTCTGTGTGCTCTCATGCTCATTCCGACGGGTCTCTCTTCTGTGGGGTACGCCTCTTGGAGGTTTTACCCACTTGCTGGCTTTGTTTTCCTAGGACCTTGAGTGAGCCTCGGCAGGCAGAGATCCGGAAAGAGTGTCTCCAACTCTGGCGGGTGAGCATCTCCCCCGACCCCTTGTTCTAGGGCAGGGAAGTTGTAAAGAAGAATGTTGTCGTCTTTAGGCCCTTTTCTGCCTGAAAATATCTGCCTACCCTCACTAGATTCCTGACTGAGTGTCTCAGCATTTTTGGAAGTTACTCCCTTGACAGTTTTCACTGCCAGTTTGTCCCTGCCCCTAGGTCACAAAGTATGAGTGGTAGTGGTGGCCAGCCCTCATCTTGCTGCGGGTGGCCCCTGTGCTGCAACATTGACCACAAAGGGGCCCAGAAAACAGGAGTGTCCGTTGGGTGGACTACCTGAGGGTTTGAAAGGGGTCCGCCTCCACCCCCTTCTTCTGTCCCCCTTTGTTATTTACCATTTCCTCCTCTGCAGTCTGAGCCTATCCACTTGCCTGCATAACTCACACACAGCATTGGCCAAAAGGACAACTGAAAATGAAAACTCTTTGTTGTCTCATTCAGATCCCAGACCAAGCTCGAGTTGCTCCTTCTTCCTCTGATCCAAAATCTAAGTTCTTTGAGCTAATCAAGGTAAGTCCTGGGAATAAACGGAGACATAACTACAGATGTGGAAAGTATCTCTGAAACCTTCAGGTGCCTAGCCTCAGGAGACCTTGTGTAAGCCCCACTCCTGGCTTCCAGGGACTGGGCTGATGTTGCTACATTTGGAGCCTTGGGGTAGGTGGTCTGGAAGTCCCCAAGAGCCCCTCAGGCTGCCTGATGGTTCTTATTCTGAGATGTGATTGTGCCTGACATTCCTGCTATCCAGAGGTGTTATTTATTGTTCTAGGGTGTGTGTGGTGGTTTTAGGCAGGGGAGCTGGGCAGAGGACCAGAAGGTGTTGGCTGCAGGTTTCCTGCCCTGTCTCTGGTAAACTAGTCCTTGGAAATCTACTACCTTTTGTTTTTCCTACCACTTGGCTTCCAGTTTTTCCCTGGGTCTCATGAAATCTGGCCTAGTACCTGGGCCACTGTGCTGGTTTTGTGGGGGCCAGGGACCAGAGAATGAATTTAAGATAGCCTCAGAAGACCACCATGTGTGCATTTTCCCGAATGGTCTGAAGAGATCAGTTTAAACCAACTGCTGGAGAATCCTTGCCTTCAGTTTTATTGAAGGGGCAGCTTTTATATTCTGGTGACATTTCCTTATAGCTGTGCTAAATCGATCTGTACTTGGGGACTCAGTGTTCTTTCCTTTCTTGGCCTCTCCTAATAGGTCCTAAAGGAGCACTCCAAGCAGATGGAAATAGATCCCGCTTAGTGCATGGTTAGGTAGAGAAGGGGTGCAGGTGAACACAACCCAGAGAGGAAATGTTCCCCCACCTCTCCGAGCCTGCTCGCACCCCTGTGCAGACGCCTGGCCCTGCCCCGAGTACAGCAGTTTTTTCTCTGTCCGTGGCCGCAGGACACTGAAATTGACTTCTTCAGCTACAAGCCCACACTACTCACCTTCAAAACCCTGGAGAAGATACGCCCAGTGCTTGACTACCGCTGTATGGTGTCTGGCAGCGAGCAAAAGTTCCTCATTGGCCTGGGGGTAAGTTTGCCACTGGCTCCCTACCTGGCATGGATGGCTGAGTTCCTCCCCGTGGGACCTGGATGGCTGCTGGCCGGGTTCTCTTGGGCACACACCTTCTTAAGCAAGGAGCTGGAGCTTGCTCTGCCATTGACAGTCTTTGATCCCATGAAGGTATTTCTTGTAACTCCCTTATCTTTTCTCCTCTGAGTTAGTCAAATATCATTCACTCAATCACTTTTTCATGTATTTGTTTACTGAGCTCCATGCCAGGCAGTAGTCTTGTCCCTCTCTGCTGTGTCTGCGAAAGCCACACTGCCCCTTGTGATACACAGCGCTTCCTAGGCTGACAGGACGGCCAGCAAGCTCATCTGGCTCGTTAGGTAAATGCAGCCACTTCTTTCCAACACCACTCCACCTCATACCACCTCCTGTCTGGCAAACAATATACACCTTTACCTTGGGGCCCTTAGAGTCTAAAATGAGCTGAAGGGGAGCTTCGGCAGCGCTATAATAACTGAACTTCATTGGGTCCTTCCTTCTTTCAACTTGGACTAGTTTATCAGCGTAATTTGACCTCTTCCTCCTCAATTACTCTGTGTCCTCTCACACTTTGTCTTTTTCTCCTTTTATTTCCCTCTCCCCTTCTGTGCTCTCTGGACCCTTCACTGAATCCACCCCAGATATACATCAAATTGTATCTTTCTTAAGGGCCAGGCTTAAGCCTTTGCAATGGGACTTCCCTACCAAAGAACAAGTTCGAACGCTACTTCTCTTCTGCTGAGGCAGTGAAAGAATAGCACTGTTGTCATCACTAAAGAAGTATGTTGTTAGGTGTCATCGAGTCCATTCCAACTCAGAGACCCCATGCAGCAGAATGAAGCACTGTCTGATCCTGTGCCATCCTCACAATTGTTGCTGCCACTGTGTCTGTCCATCTCGTTGGTGGGGGGAGGTGTTTTCCTCTTTCTGACACTTTTTTTTTTTTTTTGACACTTTTCCAAGCATAATGTCCTACAGGGACTTGTCTTTCCTGACAATATGTCCAAAGAGACTAAGTCTTGCCACTCTTGCTTCTAAGGATTATCTGGCTGTACTTCTTCCAAGACAAATTTGTTTCTTTTCCTGGAACTTCCTGGTACTTTCAGTATTCCTCACTAGCACCGTAACTCAAATGCATCAACTCTTCTACCGTCTTCCTTATTCATTGTCCTACTTTCATAGGCATATAGACTATTGAAAACACCATGGCTTGGGTTAGGACACCTTAATCCTCAAAACTGAAATCTTTGTTCTTTAACACTTTAAAGAGGACTTTTGCAGCTGAATTGCCCAATGCAATACATCATATGATGTCATGACTGTTGCTTCTATGAGCCTTGATGGTGGATCCGAGCAAAATGAAGTCTCTGACAATTTCAGTCTTTTTTCCATTTACCATGATAAGATATCACTGAAGTCTGTCTTAGACTAATCTTGCCTGGACAGTTTTCTCTGACATTTCCCAAACTCATTAGTTTGGAACCCCTAAGAGACTTTTTTAAGAACTGTGCCTCTCACTCTTCAATCTCCATTCTTGCCTGACATTTGGTCTTTTCTTTCTGCCTCTAGAAGTCCCAGATCTACACGTGGGATGGCCGCCAATCTGACCGCTGGGTCAAGCTGGACCTGAAGACAGAGCTTCCCCGGGACACTCTGCTTTCTGTGGAGATTGTCCATGAGCTGAAAGGAGAGGTCAGAGGTGGTTCTGCCTTGTGTTCTAGCCCTGTCAGCCAGGAGATCAGGGCACTGCTCAGCCTGGCCCTTTCCCGAGTTAACTTAGGTCCCAGGGCAGGGACGGCACTGTAGTTTTTCCTTCTTCATCCTTGAGCAGCCACTTCAAGCCACATTATGGCAGGGCCCAAATCTCCATGTATGGAGGAGGAACCCTTGACTGTCTCTGTTTAGGGAGGGCATGGTGGGCCTGCTTGGCGCTGGTATAGTAGCTAAGTTAGTTAGCTTCTTGGGGAAGAAGCTCCCTGTTATTTCCTAGGGACTTTGGGTGCCATTGAGAACCAGCAGGGGGAATAGTTGGCATGGGGTGGGAAGCCAGCCCTTGAACTGGAACATCATGGCCGCAACCTCGATGGATGTGAAGTTTAAGGTAGCTTGTTGCCCAAAGTTTCAGATGTCCCCTTGCTGAGGAGCCCAGGGCCAGTCTGGTGCTGAGAATCACCTGGGAGGGAGGCAAGAGAAGTAGCTGTACTTGGAGAGCCCTTGGCAAGGCACACACAACATGGCGGGCAGGGAAGGCTAGGAGCAGTGTTCTGCAGGATGCTATATCCTTGTCCTTTTAGGGGAAAGCTCAGCGGAAGATCAGTGCCATCCACATCCTCGATGTCCTTGTGCTGAATGGCAGCGACGTGAGGAAGCAGCACTTTAACCAGCGGTCTGACCTGGGCCCTGGGAGTGAGCGGGAAGGTGGTTGTGGTGGTGCAGCTGGGTCCACAAATTCAGAGGGCAGCAAGCCTCCAAAGCTGGGCCCCTTCCTTAACTGGCCTTCTGTGGCCCAGGGCACCCTTAGCTCCCCCCCGCCTCCCTCTGACTGGTCACAAGAGCAGGGTGAAGAGTGAACGCTGCGCTTCAGCGTTTGCGAGTTGTCACTGACGCCAACTCACTCCATTTGGCCGCAGATGCTCAGATCAGAGGTGGTGGTGATGTTAAGGTTGAGCAAGAGGATGCCCTTGTGGAAAGAGAGGGTCTTCTGAAGAATGTAACTTGTGCTTGGGTGGTCCCCAAGTTCATCTTAGTGGGTACACTGTCATATCCAGGGTTTGGGGGCTAAGGGCAGACAAGTATTGTCTAGTGGAGGTTCCTGATCACAGCTGAAGGTGCACTTCTGGGAAAGCAACCAAGTCAGATCCGACTCAGAGTGACCCAGTATAGGGTTTCTGAGAAGCAGCTGGTGGGTTTGAACCACCAACCTTGTGGTTAACAGTCCAGTGCTGATTCTACAACGCCGCACTGGGACTCCATAGTGAAATTAGAGGTCAGAAATGCCAGAGAGAAGTGAGGGTCTGAATAAAGACAGCAGCAGAGGTCGGTGTGCTGGGAGTGCTGTCTCTTAGAGCAGTTTTGCTGTCAGTTTGGAAGTGGCCACCCTTGCCGCTGTGGAGATCCCCTGGGAACAGGGGTGCTGGAGGACCCTTGCGTGCTTCTGTGACACCCTGTTTGGATTGTAGAATTCAGCTTGCCGAGAAATTTGTGAAAGCTGTTTCCAAGCCCAGTCGGCCTGACATGAATCCCATTAGGTGAGCATCTCGTCTGCCGTCTCCAGTCACCACCCCCATTGTTGGGTTCTGCCTAATGCTTGCTTTCCCTGTTCTGTGAGGGTTTGGGATGTGTGGGGGTGGTGAGGCTCTGAGACGTCCTACAAGACTCTGTTTACACATTACTAGAATGTGACACTGGAGGATAAGTGTAGGATGGTTCAAACTCACCTGCTCCTCTTCGGAGACCCTAATACCAGCTTGCTGAGTTGGAACTGACTCAATAGCAACAAAATTATTTTTATGGTTCTTTTGAATATAGATTTATGTAGCTAAAATCAAATTCAAGATGGAGAATGCATTTTATAGGTGTCATCTGAAAGTCCCAAAGCACTTTCTGTATGCACTTTAAAGTATCCTGCCTGCTGCCACTCCCATGCTTGGGGTCAGGGTGCTGGGTCTCTCGAGACATTTCTCAGTAGCAGCTTCAAAGGCATGTGAGCAAAGGCCCCTGGAGGCAAGGGACTCAGTGCTGCAACCTGGTCAGGGCTCCCCTGTCCCCATGGGTATTAGACTGTTAGGATCATTTTTCAGTAGCAGTTGTAGAAAGGGATAAAATCCATGTGTACAGCCCTGCACACAAGCCTGGCCCTTGGTTTTCTGGAGACAGGAATACTGAGAGAGACATCTTTGTTTGCTGGATTTTTCTCCTCTTTCTCCCTTAACATTGTCAGTGATCATAGTTGCCCTCTCTGGCTGCTCTGGGGTAGGCCTGAGAATGTCTATGATTCCTAGGTTTTGTCTGTGCAGGACAGCATGGGGCAGGCTGGCTTTCTTTATTCTTGGTGGGCTGGGTGCTAGCCAGGGAAGAACCTGAAGCAGAGGGCAAGGGCAGGCTGCCAACTGCTGCCCAGGAGAGAATGCCTCTGACCTCTCCCCTCTGCCTGCAGGGTCAAGGAGGTATATAGGCTGGAGGAGATGGAGAAGATTTTCATCAGGTGAGAGACTCAGCCAGGCAGCTCTGGGTTTGAAGTGTTGGGGAGAGAGACAGGGGCGGCATGACCTGACGTTGGTAGAGATGGGTTAGAGTGAGGTGGGGCATCCTCCCTGGCAGGCTGCCTGTGTGGCTCTGCTGCAGCCAGGCACCCCACGTCTGAGCGCTGATTCAGTACACTGGCAGAAGGGGAGCCGGGCTGTCTGTCAGGCAGAAATATGGGCCCGTTGATGCTGTAATAGTTAGATTGTCCCTGCGAGGGGCAGAGCAGCACACTGCTTGAAGCACCATCAATCCAGCTCCTGGTACTGACAGGAAGATGAGCCTGGAGGGGCAGAGCAGGCACAAACGCTTCCTCTATTTCTGCGGTGTGCAGGGGTCTCATAGATCTCTGGGTCTGACCCCAGAGGTAGGGGTGTGTACTGTGTCCAGGCCCAGTCGCCCCTGACCACACCCTCTCTGGGGTCACCTTGAACCCCCTACATAGTAGTGGCAGAGCAGGGTCTTCTTGATTGGGCATTCAGAACCTTAGTTTTAGATGCCATGTGGCCTTGAGCAGTTCACCAAAGACTTGTGCTTCAGTTGCTTAAATTAGCCAGGCAAAGACTCTGGTTGATGTGGTTCCCATGCTAACCAGACTGATGTTCGTGCTTTCTCTCTCTCTCACATGCTGCGCATGGTGGTTAGGCTAGAGATGAAGACCATCAAGGGCTCCAGTGGCACACCCAAGCTCAGTTACACAGGGCGGGATGACCGGCACTTTGTCCCCACTGGTCTCTACATGGTCAGGACAGTGAATGGTGGGTGAGGAGTGATTCCCCTCCCTCTACCTTTCCCCTTCTTCCCCAGACAGGCCCCAAGTTTACCGAGGTGTTAATTGGGGTGGCCTTGGTCCCTGAGACAGGGAGGGAGGTGGGCTGAGCAGGTAGCAGGAGGTCCAGAAATCACACTTGGCCTCCCCAGTAGAGTCCCTTCCTTGGTGCCCTCTTCGAGGCTGGCAGGACTGGGTGGGACTGTGGAGAAGTCATCTTCCTGCAGCCTCCACCCTCCACCGCAGTTCTCACCTGCCTTCTGGAGAGGGGCCCTTGAGGGGAGGCACACTCCTTCAGTGGCAGAGCTGTCCCCCATGACTCCTTTGTGTCGTCTCTGGGCTCCTTTCCGTCTTCCTCCTACCAGAGCCCTGGACAATGGCATTCAGCAAAAGCTTTAAGAGGAAGTTTTTCTACAACAAGCAAACCAATGTCTCTACCTATGTCCTGCCTGCAGACTCCATTGCCCCATTTCAGTAAGTGCCTGCTCCCTCTATCCTGAGACCACTGGCAGGGGCTCCCCTCAGTATGTAGAGTGTGTGTGGTGGGGCCAGGACCTGCAGGGATGGTTGGGAGTCCTTGTGGGGAAAGGAAAGCATCTGTCCCTGTTATGGTGCTGTGACCCCACAGTGGGGACATGCTGAAAGGCCTACAGCCTTGTTCCTGGCCCCAGCCCTCCCTTGATAGAGCCCAGCATCCTTTTATCGGATTATCATTCATAGGTTTCCATGGCCCTAATGTACCTGTAATTAGCTGTTTCTGTCACCACACTATACAGCAGCAGAGACAGATAAATCAGGAATATTAGTAATTGTAGGAATTTACTTGGATGTAATTAGCTGCAGCAGCTGTTGGGAAAAACTGGTTATGCAAGGCAGACAGGAGGAAGACTCCAAGCAGGAGTCGTTGGCAGACATTCCCAAAGTCACTGCTCCCAGGATTGAGGTGGTTGTCTATAGGTGCCCTCTCCTCTTCCCCAGCATTTGCTACTGTAGCCGGCTCTTCTGGGAGTGGGGCGATGGCATACGTGTGCACGACTCCCAGAAGCTCCAGGACCCGGACAAGCTGTCCAAGGAGGATGTCCTGTCCTTCATCCAGTCGCACAGCGCCTGAGGGCCTTGGGCTGCTCACCCCGCTGCCTGCCCTGTCTTGCTCTAGGCAGGGTGCTCAGTGCCTGGGCCCCCTATGCTGGCTTTCCCCCTCCTCTTGGAATGGGAATGGAGTGCACTGTCACTGCAGCCTGGCCATGAGGCGGGCGGCCTCCTTGTCACCTCCCCTGAAGAGCACCATCTGGGGCCTCCAAAGGACACACACAGTGTGCTTCTGGGAACCCTTTGGGAACTGTTGGCCCTACAGCAGGTTTGAGGTCAGTGCCCGGGGCACAGTGGGCTTATGGAGGACATGTTGGAGGGTAGCAGGGCTTGGGCTCAGCTCTTCTGTCTGTAGCCTGTAGACTCACTTTTCTGAGTTCCATGCCCTGCCTTTGAAGGTGGCCACCCCCTGCTTGCCCAGCTTTTGTATTGGGCAAACTCTGAGTAGGGGGAGGCCTTTTGCCATGAGCTGGCCAAGAGGAGCTGCTGTATAAATTAAGGTTTTGTTTCTTTGAAATTCCTGTTCGGATGCCATGTTGGAGATTTTCTTGTCTCCTTGCCCTGTGTCCTGTCCTAGCCTTCCCAGTTCTTCCCAGCCTAGACCTCTGGCAGGCCCTGTAGGCCAGGAAGGGAGGAACAAAGGCCCTATCTCTATCCTTGACCTCACCTTTGGATCCAGGAAGCGCCTTCTCTGGATGTGACTGTCTTCTGGGGTTAGAGAGCCGCCCTGAGCCCCATCCTGTTTCATGTAAAATTTGGACAGTTGTAAAAGGGCAGGAAGCTGCTTAAAGACTTGCCATCATTTCTCCCCCAGCTTTGGTGGCTCCACCAGTAAGAGGCAGCCCTGGGGTCTGGCCATGGCTTTGGCAGAGTTAGTGAGTCCGAGACCGCTCCTCACTGCCTTCCGCTCCTTTGGTTATCTTGCCCAGGAGGAAGTGCCATCTGCTTTCCTCTGTACTTCTGTGGTCACTCCTGGTGGAGGGAAAAGGGAAGCTGGACAGTAGTTGGGGGTGGGGGGGGTCACCTGTGGTGGTTTTTAATGGGAAATACCTCTCTGAGATGCTCCTACTGGCCTCCCTAAGCCCCATCCCAGTGCTAGGCTGGTTTCCATGGAGATAGGGCACCGATTCTCCCTGAGGTTGCAATCGACTCCACCATGGGGGTCCTCCAGCCAGTGCCACCCCCACTCCCCTCCTTCAGGCAGCAACACTGCTGAGATGCTGTATTTCCACCCAATTCTGGGTACATCAGTGTGTCTTGCAAAATCTTGGATCATTAAAGATAAACATTTTTAAAGCCTGTGTGGCTCTGTGCGGGGGCTGCTGCCGTGTGTCCTAGGCGCGTTGTGCTCTGGGACTGGCATAGCTGAACTGCCTGGGCTGGGGTGAAGGACAGGAGGCAGGAGAGCAGCTTTGTTTAATCAGAGCCTAGTCCCAGGGCTGCCAGCAGGGCAGGAAGCACCTTCCCCCTTTCATGAATCACAGCTCACTCCAGGGCGACACTGACAGTCCATGACCAGCCTATGTGACTAAAATAACAGAGGCGTCAGACCAATTAGTGTCACTAGACCAGGAGGAAGATGGGAAGGGAGAGATGGGCCTGCTCACCCCTGGTCGTGCTGTCTCCTCCCCTTTCTGCTCAGGCCTTCCTTTGGGTGATGCCTACAGTTGGCCCCTTTAGATCCTGGCCCCTGAGGAAGATGACCCTCCTTGATGGTTCATAGCCCTCAACTTCCAGAGGCAACTCCTTTCCTGGGTTACCTAGTGAATTGGTCTGCCATGCCTTGCTCCAGCCTCCTGCTCCCAGCACCCAGCCTGAACCTGGAGTGGAACTGGGGGCTGTGCTCAGGGTAGCGGGGTAAATGTTCACAACTCCCGTTTTCCCCTCAGACGGCCCCGCCCCAACCATCTGTCACTGCAAAGCCACCTGAGTCACTGGTCACTGTTACCATAAGTCTGCCTGGTCCTTACCTATGGCTCTTGCTACCCACTGGCTCTCTGCAAAGCCTCACCAGTTCTTCCTGCCACACCTCCCCGGACTGCCTCATGACCACTTCAAGTTCCCAATTTGCCTTTCACTGCACAGGCTGCATTTTTCTGCTGTAACTACTGGAGGACAAGACAGTGTGCATTGGGGGGTAGGGGGGTGGAGTAGGGGCAGTGCCTGCCTTGTGGCCCCAGCACTACCTGATCCCTGGAATTGTGGCTTGGGAAGTACTTCCTGCTATCTCCCTATTTACCTTTTAAACAGAGGCTCACCTTCCCAGCACCACCCCCACCCCCCTTTAGAGTTCTAAGCCAAATGCTTTCCCTTGAACATCTCTTCTTCCTTGATTCCCAAATACCGCCCCCAGCTGCAGTCAGACCATGACATTTACTTAGCAGACAGGCACAGCCTGGTACTCTTTATTGCCTCTCCCTTGGGCTCAGGGAAGAGCCAGCACAATGTATTTGTAGATACCCAGGCCCTGTGGCAGGCCAGGGAGACAAAGGGTGCTGGGCAGACAGGAAGGCATGGGGGAGAAGGGTACCCAGCACCTTGGTCCTGACAGGAAGCTGAGCATCCCAGGCTCACGTGGTCCAGTAGACGTAGATGAGAGTCAGGAGGATGAAGATGGCTACAGAGAGCAGCATGTTCTTCCGGTTCTCCTGCCGAAGCAATTTCAGCTCCCTTTCTGGAAGGAAAGAAAAGGGTACTGGGATGGAGAGGTAGTTTGGGCCCCCTCTGCCTTTGTCTCCCTCTCTCAAGTGGGGAACTAACGATATATCCCCTCCCCACCACTTCCTTCCTTACCCCAAAAATGTCTCTTCCCTGACCTCAACTCCTCCCACCCTTTGAGGTACAGGTCTTGGCTTGGTAACCCTTTCTTTACAAATGCAGCTTAGGGTGAGGGTGTGATGTGCCAATCCTGAAAGCCCAGTTGGGAGGAGGCATGCTCATCCTTCTAGGGGGTCTCACCTGGCCTATTAGATCTGCAGGCTAAGGTCTCCTTAGGCCTGATAATGGGGTAGGTGCAGGGAGACCTCACCATTGATGCTTCCCTTCCACAAAGGTTCCTTGAGCCCGTACCAGGTGCCTAGCTAAGGCAGCAGCTGGGGGTGCTGAGAGGAGGCAGGCTGTGCCTGTGAGTCACTGTTGAGGAACTCAGCCCCATCATTCTGTAATCATCCCTTTCATGTGACACACAGGTGCCTGATTTGTGAAGACTACACCGAGTGCCAATGCTGCGATTTGGTATAAAATTGCTAGGCTTGCGGGAGAATGAATGTCTTGGCCCTACCTGGATGAGGGTGGGGGACAGAGACACCCTCAAACTAGTTATAGGCAGATCACATTGAGTCAGGGGTACCCTGGTCCAGCCTGTTCAAGGACAGGGGCATGTGTGTACTCAGTGCTTATAGTGTTCCAGACTTCTGCCAAGCTTCCTGCAAGCTGGGCTTTTATAGGATGATTCTTGGCCCCATAAAGAACAGAATAGAAACAGAAAAGTCTGAGGAGCCTCCTGAAGACTCTTTCTCCCTGGCCAGCAAGGCCATGGGTGGGCAGCAAGTGCCTGGCAGCTACCTCTACTTGGGTTCTACCCCCAGCACCCAGAAGGTGGCAGCATTGCTCCACCCACAGGAGCCCTCCCCACACCCAGCAGGAAGCTCATCTTCCTTCACCTTGGGCCCCAGTCCTTTACAGGATCTTCATAGGATAGAGTGGAAGACTGGAAGGGGAGTGAATGTACGTCTCTGGGCCTGGCTGCCAAAATGGTGCTGAGGGTCTGGTGCATATGCCCTTCCTCTTCCTCCCTTGAAATGAAGGAGCAAACCCACTTCACTCCCAGGCTCCTTGGGCTGTCCAAACAACTTCCCACTCCCCCAGCTCTGGAGACTCTAGGTTGGGGCTGAAAACTGAAAGGAAGTTTCTTACCATAATTAGAGGCTTTCCTCATCAAGCTGTTTCTGTCCTTCTCCAAAGACGACCTATGATGGACAGAAGTTTTATGGCCCCAGCCCCTTAGCCCCTTTCCTCCTTCCCACCTGAAGGGCAGCCAGCACACATGGACAGGCAGGTGGGGCTGGCTGGACAAGGGGGACGCAGGGAACTGGACACAGGTCTCCAAAGCAGGTGGGGGAGTGGGCAGGTTAATAAAGCATACCAGTGTGGGAGGGGCCTGGAACTGGGGAGCAGGCAAACACCCAGGCCAAGGCCAGTACATGCCCAGGGTCCTGGGGAGAAGACAGGTGGGGGGAAGAGGCTTCCTACAGTGGAAGCTGAGCGTCGGCCTCAGAGCAGAAGTGGGTGGGGGGCCTACCTGGCCTCTGGGCTCAGCTCTGCCCGGTAGAGCCTGTCGTTCACAACCTCCAGGTCCCTCCGACACTGGGACAGTTTCTCCTCCAGCCCATCGATCTGAAACAGTACATTTGAAATAGTCATTGTACTTCTAAAACATGGGTTGGAGGATGGAGCCTCTGCCCCAAGGCCCACAGTAATCTGCTGGCCAGGATGCCCAGGTACCTCTTGCCCAGAGCATCTCTAGCAGTCCTACACACATCCCTCTCCTGTGGTTCAGCTCTGCAGCAGCCTGAGCCCTTCCTGAGACAGGACTGTGGGTGCTGCTCAGGGACTCACAGTCACCCTGACCCTCTAGGCAACACGGGTGGGATAAGTTGGGACCAGCCCTTCGGCCAGCTCTGACTCCCTAGCATACTGCCCCAGGAGCCACCAGAGCGCTGAGGGTGGCACTGGGTATGAGAGGCTCTGTGCTTCCTGAAAACCACACAGCACTGGACTATGAACCACACAGTAGGCACTTCAAACGCACCAGCTGCTCCTCGGAAACTCTATACCGGGTTGCTGTGAGTCAGAACCGACTCAAGGACACACTACGAGAACAACACGTATGCACACACAATTAGTGTACTGAGCGGGAACAAAAAGTAGCCCATAAACACTGCCCATCATGGCAGCAGGTATAACTTATGGTGAAACAGTTAATGCTCCTAAAAGGTCGGTTGTCAAAGGTACTGTCTGCCCAGTTTTATGTTTTATATATAACATCTTTTGTAAATATAATTTCAGATGTGTTCTTGTAAAGTAATCTGGGCTGTGAGGAAATACTTTATAAAACATCGGACTTGGTTGAGCATTGTGCCTGTGTATCTAATTGTCCACCTCCTCCCTGTTGGCTAGAACCTAGCATAGGTGCAGGAGGTTCCATGGGCCCCACATCCCTAAGCTGGCTGGCTGGTGCCTTGGGGTCCCTGTAATGCCTGCGTCTCATTTTTTATGTCACGGGTTAGGGAATAGAACCTGCATTTCACAATGGGGTCCCTTAAGTGGGTGACTAGAGGAGTGCCCCCTGCAGAGGAGGTATTGGTGGCACTGACTTGGGGAAGCCAGGAGAGTTGCATTTTATGTCTCTGGGCCTTCTCACCGGTCTGTGCCCCTCTCCCCCTGGCCCAGCCCAGACAACACTCCCTCCACCCTCTTCCTGCCAGCCCCAGCCCCTGCCAACTCTTAACTGCTCAACAGGGCCCTGTGGGAGGGAGCAACTGTAGAGCCTGAAGTTAACTGTGTCATGTCTCTTAATGTGCATCAAAGGGGAGGGCCATCCTGGGAAACAGCCCCTGTCAGGAGATGGGGCCTGTGCTTGGGGAGGCCGAAGGCTTCCAGGAAGCTACACTGCCAGGAAATGAACATGGACGACACACAGGTTGAGGGAAGAGGAACAGAGGAGCCAGGAGGAGAACAAGAGCTTCAGGACCAATTCTCAGCTGTTCCAGGTCAAACCAGAATTACCTAGTTGGAAGCCCTGCTCGGGACACTTTGGGCCTCAATGTACCAACCAGAGTCTGAAATCCTTCCTCCATACTCACAAGCTAGAAGCAACTACACATGAATATAGTGTATGCACTTTGCAGATCACCCAGTGCAAATCTCAGTCCTGGGTTAGACTTTTCCCTGCCACCCTTCAGAGCCGGCTTTGCATGTCATTCTGTGGAAGGGGTAGGTTAGAAATTTTCATCCTTAAACACCTCTAGAAGGCTACCAGATACCCTACTGGCCCAGAGTGAGCCCAGGAACTCATGCTAAGTAAAATCTTAAAATTGAGGTTGGCACATGACAAGTGGCCAAGTCAGTCTGCCATCAGACTCTGGGCAGGACTTGCAGAGCTGGCAGCTAGAGGCCTTTATCTGAACAAGCCCGATTTGTCCTTGGTTCCACTGAATATCCAAACTTTCATTTACTGGTTTTTTAATGAGGCTTAAATGGGTGAACACAAATCAAGGTTTTAGGGATTCAAATTCTAACCTCCATCTATGAATATTTATATCCTGCTGACAGCACACTGATTCCCTTCTAAACAGCAAGTTCCCCTTCTTTATCACCCAGCCACTGGATGTGGGCCACTGAGGAGAGACTGAGTGGGCAAGCACATTCCCTGCAGCCTTCAGCAGAAGCCAGCTCTGGGCGGCCCTAACAATAGGTGCAGAGACTCCAGGTGACCTGGCTGCAGAGTTGTCCCCACTGGGGTCAGGAGTGGTGGCTGCAGAGAGGAGCTGGCCCAGCAAGGTTAGAAGACCCTCTAAAGAGACCTCAAGTTGCAGTTCCAGCCAGCTCTCAACCACGTGCTTAGATTATGTACTTTATAGTCAGTGCAAGTCTTGTTTCTGCTGTTTAGCTGTGAATCTGTACAGGGTTTCCAAGGAGGGGCTGCTGGGTTTGAACCACCAACTTTTCACAGCAGTCCTGTGCCACACCAGGAATCTGAAAGCAACAGAAGACTAGCAGGGATGAAAGTCGGGACCAGGAAGATCCTAGAAGTGCAAGGGTCAGTGCTGGGCCTGAAGCTGGGAGCCGAAGCAGCCTGGAACTGGGGCTCTGTGTGGCTCTTCTCAGGAGCCTAGGCTTGGCTCCTCACTGTTTTTATGGCAGGGCAAGGCTCTTAATTCTCTGTCTCTCTTTCCTCAGGTGTAAAACAAAGAGTATTTCATGTCTCAAAGAGTTGTTCTGAGGATAACAGACAACATACATAGGCAAGTACACAGGTGCCTGACATAGTAAGGGCTCAATAAAGTATCTGCTCTCATTATCATCAGAGTGGTTTTCACAGAAACTCTGAAAATCAAGTTAATTTTTGGCAAGAAGAGAGAAGTCGGGCATAAAGTGAAGTGGAATCTCCAATGGTCACTGTCTGGCTCAGATTTGGACCAGTCCTCTGAGGCTATGTCAAGGTTCAGCAGTGAGGGGCCCACACCTCCAGCTCAGGCATACAGCATACTGGGAACCTCATGATCCTGCCCAGAGGGAGAAAGGTGGGGTGGGGCTTGGTGTGACACCAAGGATGAGAGGGCTAGAGTGGTGTCCAAAGGTAGAAGAGATTTGGGTGTGGTCTGGGCAGCAGGGCATCTGATGACAGAATGACCCAGGGGGCCTAGCCTCCAGCTATGTCCCAGAATGAAGCTCAGACAATCAGGTCATAGGGACTGGACCAATTCTGTGTCCAGTGGGCAGGGAAGGCTATAGTCTGGAGGCTACAGAGGGTCCCAGGACTCCCACAAGACTAGCTGGAGAAGGGACTATGGCAGGAAGAGTTGTGGCAGGCCTGGGAATGCTGGCCTTGTCCAGCACTGGAGGGACAGCTTTGCTAATTGTGCCCATTATGGGCAAAACAGACGGCCAAGGTGGGAACCGCGACAGGCTCTTATTCAGGCCCAGTGTAGGACTGAGAGGGCATCCCCACTCAACCTTCCCATATGTAATAATGTAAGGAGCGACATATCTACATTTATCTTAAGGAAACCAACTGTTAGTTTTGATGGGGTAGTAAAAGCACAGAGATGAGAGCAGATGAAGTCAGGCTGCCAGAAGGGGAGCAAAGGGGCCACCAACAAGAAAGAGAGGATGCTGCTGAAGTTCCTCACAAGGTAGAAAACTTCCAGGCAGCACCTCCCAGAGCTGAGGCCCTGGTCATCAGCACACAGCCCACCTCTCTCTCTGTGTCTAAAGTCCCTAGCTGCTCCATCTCTCCACGTCATCATCTCTGCCTCCATCTCAAGCATCACTGCTTCTCTGGGTAGGGTCCCACTCTCCATTCTCCCTTGATGGTCCCAGACTAGACTGGAAAGTTAATCACTCCACTCCTAGACTGCAATGTTAATCACTCCCCTCCTTGCTACAAAATGTCTACCTTTACATTTCCAACCCTCACAATCAGGCCTGATAACAATTATTCACTATCATATCACAAGAAACCTATCCACATCTTTCATCAGCCCCGCCCAGACAGATTGGATACTACTCAGTGGAGATTCTACCTTCCTCCACACCCTCTGGATCTAGGCTCCCTCTTGAAAGCTAGTAAGCCAGCCACTTCTTGCCTTTGTAGCCCGTCCATTTTAGGTAGCCAATGTCCAAGTTGCCCATCCCTATCTACCCTGTGTATGGAGGGGTTGGGAATGATCCTAGCTGTAAAGATTTGTTCCCTCTTGAGCTACTGCATCCATAGGTGTAGGTCAAGTTCATCAAATTGTATCAGATTACTCGTTTTTTCTTCTTTCTTCTTCTAGTTAAGCTCTGATCCTCCAGTCATCGAAGCCAGGTCAAGTGGGTATTATCTGCTAGTGTGGGTGTTCTTATGCATATGCCCTCTCATCAGCTGGATGCTTCACTCTCCACTCTAGTCCTCTGTGGCTGTGTCACTGACTCTGGGTCAAAGAGTCCCCAGGTCTTGCCACACTGCTGGTCAACCAGGTCTACACCTGGGTTCGCAGGAGTCTATTGAACGTTGTAGGTCTTAGCTCGCAGCTTCACTGTAGCTTTTCCCTCACTTCCCCTTATCAATGCCAAACATGGTCACCAATCAGAGCGTGTATTCCCACTGAGTCTTAGTCTTGGAAGGGGTTTGCCCTAAGTGGTCCAATCTTTATCTTGATGGCAAGCATAAGCAACATGGAAGGTGGCTGTATGGTGCTCCCACAGAGCTTCTCCAACCCATTCCCTAAGGAGTCACTGTCCAGGGCAAGCCAAAGCTTCTGCTGGGAAAGGGAAGAAGGCACCCTCAGTGCTCAGCTTTCTTTCTGCCTTAGGCAGCTAGTCACCCTTCTTGTCCACCTTGCTCTCAGGAGCTGCTGGGATGGGTGTCCTCAGAGGTCAGGCCATGGTCATTGCATTGAGATCCCCGTGAGGCATCAAGGCATCTTTAATGGTAAAGACGATGGTGTCATGGAGTCTTGGGGTCAGGCAGTACTAGTCAAAGTAGTATCCAGAACCCAACAGACACTAACAGAACTAAACAGTAATAGCCAACACTTCTGTAGCATATACCATATGCTAGGCATGGTTCTAGTGCTGTATACGTATTAACTCCTAGAATTAATGCTCACAGTAACCCTATGAGCTGATTCATAAAAATCCTATGTACAACAGAACCAAACACTGCCCAGTCTTGTGCCATTCCTACCACCATTGCTATGTTTGAGCCCACTGTTGTAGCTACTCTGGTCAGTCTTCCTCTTTTTGCTGACCCTCTATTTGCCAACCATGTTTTTTGCAGAGATTGGTCCATACTGATAACATGTCCAAAGTAAATGAGATGAAGTCTCAGAATCCTCTCTTCTAAGGAGCAGTCTGGCTCTATTTTTCATTCTTCACCACCAACAAAATTTAAATGCTTCATTTCTTCTCTGGGTATTAATATTAGTATATGCATCTTGTTGTTGTTGTTAGGTGCCATCGAGTCGGTACTGACTCACACAGTTACCCTATGCACAACAAAATGAAACACTGCCTGCTCCTGGGCCAACCTAACAATTGTTGCCAAGCTTGAGCCACTGATGCTGCCACTTGGCAATCCATCTCCCTGGGGGTCTTCCTCTTTTTCTCTGCCCCTCCACCTTACCAAACATGATGTCCTTCTCCAGTGACTGGTCCCTCCTGATAATATGTCCAAAGTATGAGAGACGAACTTTGGCCATCCTGGCCTCCAAGGAGCACTTGGCTGCACTTCATCCAAGATGGATCTATTGTTCTTTTGGCAGCCCATGGCACTTTCAATATTCTCCAACACTGTAACTCAAAAGCATCAATTCTTCTACGGTCTTCCTTATTCATGGTCCACCTTTCGCATGCATATGAGGTTATGGTTTGAGTCAGGCGCACCTTGGTCCTCAAGCTGACATCTCTGCTCTTCAACACTTTATAGAGGTCTTGTGCAGCAGATTTGCCTAATGCAACACGTCGTTTGATTTCTTGACTGCTGCTTTCGTGAGTGATGATAGTTGATCCAAGAAGAATGAAGTCCTTGACAACTTCAATCTTTTCTCCCTTGATAAGAATGTTGTTTATTGGTCCAGTGGTGAGGATTTTTGTTTTCTTTACATTGAGATGCAATCCATACCGAAGGCCTTTGTGTAGTCCATAAAGCACAAGTAAATAAATGTCTTTCTGGTATTCTTTGCTTTCAGCCAAGATCCATCAGACATCAGCAATGATATTCCTTGTTCCACATCCTCTTCTGAATCCAGCTTGAACCTCTGGAAGGTATCTGTCCATGTATGCTTGCAGCTGTTTTTGTATTACTTTTAGTAAAACTTTACTCACTTGGGATATCAAAAATATTGTTCATTGATTTCTGCATTCCATTGGGTCACCTCTCTTTGGAATGGGCACAAATATGGATCTCTTCCAATCAGTCAGTCAGATTTCTTCCAAATTTCTTGGCATTGACGAGTGAGTGCCTCCTGTGCTGCCTCACTATCTTGAAAGATTTCAATTTTTATTCCATTAATTGCTGGTGCCTTGTTCTTTGCCAATTCCTTCAATGCACCTTGGACTCTTCCTTCATTATCATTGGCTCTTGATCATATGTTACCTCTTGAAACAGTTGAACATCAACCATTTCCTTTTGGTACAGTGACTCTGTGTATTCTTTCCATCTTCTTTGGATGCTTGCTGCAACATTCAATAGTTTGCTCAGAGAATCCTTCGATAACAAAGGTCTAGGCTTGAATTTTTTCTTCAGTGCCCTCAGATTGAGAAATGCTGAGCATGTTCTTCCCTTTTAATTTTTTGACTCAGGATCTTTGCACATTTCGTTGTAATATTTGACTCTGTCTTTTCAAGCTGACCTTTGAAATTTTCTGTTTAGCTCTTGTACCTCCCTCATTTCTTCAATTTGCTTTATTTAGCATCTCTATGCTGGAGAGCAAGTTTCAGTGTCTCTTCTGACATTCATTTTGATCTCTTCCTTCTTTCTTGTCTTCTTAATGACTTTTTGCTTTCTTCCTGTATGATGTCCTTGATGACATCCCACAACTTTTCTGGTCTTCGGTCTTTAGTGTTTAATGTATCCAATCTGTTCTTCAGATGATCTCTAAATTCAGGTGGGATATAGTCAAGGTAATATTTTGGCTTTCGTGAACTTGTTTTCATTTTCTTCATCTTCGGTCTGAATTTGCATATGAGCAATTGATAGTCTGTTTCACAATCTGCCCCGGTCTTGTTTTGTGCTGATGATATGGAGCTTTTCCTTCGTCTCCTTCTGCACATGTAGTCAATTTGATTTCTGTGTATTCCATCTGGTGACGTCTAGGTGTATAATTGTCTCTTATGCTGTCTAAAGAAGGTATTTGAAAGGAACAAATTATCGGTTTTACAGAATTCTATCATGCTATCTCCAGCATCATTTCTATCACCAAAGTCATATTTTCCAAATACTGATCCTCCCCTTTGTTTCCAACTTTTGCATTCCAATCACCAGTAATGATCAATATATCTTGATTGCATGTTTGACTGATTTCAGATTGAAGAAGTTGGTAGAATTCTATTTCATCCTCACTGGCTTTAGTGGTTGTTGCGTAAATTTGAACAAGTATTAACTGGTCTTCCCTGTTGTTGTTAAGTGCCATGGAGTTGGTTCTGACCTATAGCAACCCTTTACAGGGTTTCCGAGGCTATAAATCTTTATGGGAGCAGAAAGCCTCATCTTTCTCCCGCGGAGCCACTGGTAGTTTCGAAATGCTGACCTTAAGGTTCGCATCCCAATTCGTAACCACTACGCTATTGGATATTATCCTATCACAGACAGTGTTGTATCTCATGACTGATCTGGATATGTTCTTTTTGACAATGAATGCAACACCATCCCTCTTCAATTTGTCATTTCCGGCATAGTAAACCATTGGGCACATTGAGGTGAGGTAATTTGCCCAGGGTTACACAACTGTTATGTGGGGGAGCGAGGCGGTCTTGCTCTTACCCACTACTGCACACCAAGAAAGCAGAGAACAACCAACTCTGAGCTACAGCCTTCACACTTACACCCTTGGCTCATCAGCTTGCTTTTGTATGCTATCTGATGTTTGCATGAACCCTGCAAGATAGGTAAGGACTATCTTCTGTATTGTTAACTGCAGGTGAGTCTATTCCGACCCAAAGAGACCCTGCACAGGGTTTTCAAGGCTGTAAATTTTTACAGGAGCAGAACGCCTCATCTTTCTCCTGTGGAACACTGGTAGTTTCAAATTGCTGACCCTGAGGTTAGCAGTCCAATTCATAACCACTACACTACCAAAGCTCCGTATCATCTGTGTTACTGAGTAGCAATCCTGGAAGGAGATTTTAAGCAACTTGATCTGGTAGTGTAGTGGTTACGAATCGGGCTGCGAACCTCAGGGTCAACAGTTCGGAACTATCAGCTGTTCCACGGGAGAAAGATGAGGCTTTCTGCTCCTGTAAAGATTTATAGCCTCGGAAACCCTGTACAGGGTCACTATGAGTCGGAACCGACTCCACGGCACATAACAACAGCCCCAGATTATGTTTTAGGGAAGTGACAGCATTGGGGTTTGAATTTGGGTTTTTCTGCCTCAAAGCTATGTTCTTTTTACCACTTAAAGCTTTCCCCTAAATCCTTCACGAAAACATTGGTGACAAGGAAGGGTCTGTGAAATAAAGTCATTTCCACATCACAGTTGAAGCCCATCTAAACTTGTTGATCTGGTTTTAACATAATCATCTAGTTCACAGGCTTTGCTTGCTCTTTGACCACATCATAGATACTGTGTGAGGGAAGAACCAGAATGAAATCTGTTTGCTTTGAGAGCAAGGAACCAAACACCTCTCCTCACTGTGCAGCATTTGCCCTCCAATTCCCTTCTTCCCCAACATTGCAGGCAGTGCAAGCCCCAAATTCACATAAAAACAATCAGTTGCCAGAAGGAAAAAGTGGGCAATTTGTGCATGATAAACCCTCTTTCCCCCAAGGGAGATGAAAGCATTTCTTTTCACTCGCTAATTCACAACTGTAGAGACTGGGATAGCCGTTTCATCTCCAGCCCCAGCAGCCTGGGAACAGGATTTCTGGAATGCCACTCATTTTCACACTCAGGGGAGGCCCCAGGACATGTATTAAAATGGGTGAAAAGCCAGCTCCAGATGATCTCTGGCACACAGAATTTGGGCTTTCCATGCCAACAGGCACCACAGCCCCCATCCCAGGCTGCCATTTTCTAGGTGACCAATCTCAACTGTCCTCCCCCTTAGGGCCTGTTAACTCTGACACCCTTAGGGAGACCTCTGCCCCTGGCCCCAGATGATCAGGCCCTAGGTGTAGGTTCTCTACTAGTAAGCTGAGCAGATGAAGACAGTAAACCTCTTCAGTTTTTAAGTCAATGGACTTCATAGAGCCGAGGAGGATACTCAGCCCTCCTTCACCAGGTTAGAAATTTGGAGGCCCAGCTGACGCCCTGCCAGCTCTGAGCTTCTTTCAGGTGTGCTGACAGGAGACTGAGCCTAAGGGCTTTGGAAGTACAGCCTGCAGCCATCAGCTGTCCCTGGGTGAGGGTTTGTTTTCTCTTCTTTCCCCGAATATATATATATGTATATAATATATACATAACATATATATATATATATATATTTGATAAATTAGGAAATGCTTCTTTACCACTGAAAGACTCAAAGCACTTTTCAAGAACTGGCATCCACTTTGTGTCTTATGAATTCATTAATTAATATGCTGGCAAACAGCCACTCCACACATGCTGACATCCAGCCGCGTTAGGTAATGAGGTTTTAGTCTCCTGACCCCTGTCAAGTGGAGCAGAGCCAAAGGTAGGCCGCTGAGAGAAATCACCTGTCCAATGGCGACCTGTCGTTTGTGCCTGGCAGCAGGTGAGGCTCATTTAAGGGTCAGCGGCCCCAAAATAGTCCTGGAGTGCAGTAAGCCATCCTCCATGCCCCTGGCCAGGTGGCTCCCCAGCAAGGCAGCGCCCCTCGCCCCCTATCCCACCTGCTCCATGGTGGCCTCCTAACCTCTGACCACCAGACCCCTCAACTTGGCCCAGATGTCAGGATCAGGGGTTCAATGGCCTCCTCCTGCCACTCAGACCAATTTGGCAAATAGTTACTGACGGTCCCTTATATCAGAAGCTCAGTTGTTTCCCCAGCTTGAGCACATGTTTCAGAACTGAGGTAGACTTCACCCATACTTAAGAGAGTGCTTCTGTCCCTCCCTGCCATCATGGAGCAGACAGTCTAGTGTCCAGCTTCCTTTCCTCCAGGTGCTCACCCTGGCCTAGTCCATTTTCTCCCCTCAACCTATCACTTCGCCCTGGTTGTCACTGGCCCTGCCTCTTTTTCTGGTAAGGGTTCCAGTGAATTTTAAACAATTTCCATTAACTTTCTCACACATACATACCCCTACTTCCCCATAGTCCTACCACATTAACTTTTGTTTTCATTATAGCAGATTGCTGTTAGTTGGCCAACCCAACGCTGATTTCCAACCCCTTCTCCTTTGCCAGTCTCCACTACAGAGATCGGAAAAGCTCAAACAATGCTTCCCCAGCCTCCTCAGGACCTTGTTCTGGCCAATGAGATGTTCTAGAAGACAACAGGGCGACTCCTAGGAAGACGTTTGCTTTCCTGATATAAGGGGCAAATCATTTTGCTGTTCCTTTCTCTTTCCTGCCTTAATGTTGGCTATAATGACTAGAGCTTTGCAGCCACATTGTGGCAGTTAGGGAATGAATTAAGAATGCAGAAATGCTTGCCCTGATACAGCTGAGCTGTTGAACCAATCCACTAGCTACCCCCTCATAATTTCTTGTTATGAGGGGAAAAAAAAAAAAATCACTGTGGTCAGTTTTTTTGTACCTGTAGCCTATACCAAATGGATAGATTTTTGTGCTAGGGACCAGATCCAATCAAGTTTTCCCCTCAGCATGTCAGCTAAGATACTGCATACCTATTCACTTAAGACCAACTGGGTCCTGGAATACCTAAAGGCACCAGGTTGAGTGGACCACCTCTGAAAGAAGAGTGCAGTGACCAAGTTAAGAGTTCATTATTGTCAGATTTTAAAATATAAGGTTTCATATCAGTCAGCTCCTCCGGTCAGGTTAAAGTGAAATGAACCTGTGTCTCAGCCAGAATCTTTCTAACTATCCGTTTAGACTGAAATGAAACCTTTCTCTCCTCCCACACACCACTAAAATCAGTACCAGTGCTGGTCATTTCTCACCGCAACTATGCAGGCAGTCCTCAGGTTATGAAGGAGATGCGTTTCTGTCTTTCAGTTGAATTTGTAGGGAAGTGCATATGGTTCTCACGTAGCCTTCCTTTAGTGCAAGAGGAAGGATGTGGCAGCGTTTCCATAAAGATTTGCAGCTACAGCCTTGGAGATCCTACGGGGCAGTTCGACTCTGTCCTATAAGGTTGCTACCGGGCAGAATCGACTCAAGGGCAATAGGTTTGGTTTAGTGCAAAGCAGGCTAGAAGCCTTTTCAATGATTTAAAGCTGCCCATGTGCAGCCAGTGAAGGTGATTGTGATGAAGAATTTGTGTGAGCAGGGGTTGGTTTAAGGAACTCTGGTAGCGTAGTGGATACGAGTTGGGCTGCTAAGCTCAAGGTCAGCAATTCTAAACTACCAGCTGTCCCATGGGAGAAAGATGAGGCTCTCTGCTCCCGTAAAGACTTACAGCCACAGAAACCCTGTAAAGAATTGCTATGAGTTGTTGAAATCCACTTGATGGTAGTGAGTTACTTTTTGGGTTTCAAATTTATATTAACATTAAAAGGCAAGTACAAAGCTATCTTAAATCTGACGTTTGTATCCAAGGGACTGCTTGGAATCCTTATCATTCAAAATAAACTCTCAGAAATTAAAACCCACAGCCATTTTTTCAGCTTTGAGAATAAAGTGGCAAATGAGCTGGCTAAAACAGCCTCGAGAGGAGCCACAGGTAGGGAAGGGGGTCCTAAAGGTGCTCAGTGATCCTCGCAGTGACTGCCCAGTACAGCTGGCCCAAGTTAACCCACAGGGTGAGAGTCACCTGCTCTGTGATTGCTTCATTACAAGCATAGACTGCTTACAGGTGTGGAGATCACGCACTTGTAGGGTTCTTACTGCACTCGTCAGATTGACAAACATTTTTTATTAAATCACCACTTCATTGGTTCCAGGCACACGACTTTTAATAAGGAAATATCTGCTGCTACCAAGTGTCCAGGCACATTCAATACTCAGGCCCGCTGGGAGTGGTGGAGAAGCGGGGTCGGGTGACAGCCAGATGCTAGGCTTTCTCTAAGGCACACAGTTATGCGCTCAAACCTGAGAAAATACCCATGCAAAAAGTAATGCCGGAAACCACAATGGCAAATGCAAACATCTCGACAGCGGTATATGCCGGGTAGTACACCTGATGAGTGTGGCGCTGTGGGTTAATGCACCAGACTGCAAAGTCTTTTGAACTGCAAAGTTAGCAGTTCAAGCTCCCCAGATGCTCTTCGGAAACCCTATACAGGGTCGCTATGGGTAGTAATCAACTCGACGGCACTTAACCCCACCACCACCAGTTGAACCTGACCCATCTAAGGCACTAGAGCAGAACATACCCCTCTAAATTAAAAACCAAACAACACAGTTTCTGTTGAGTAGATTCTGACTCATAGCAACCCCATGTGTGTCTGAGCAAAACTGTGCTTCATAGGGTCTTCAACGACTGACTTTTCAGGCCTTTCTTCCAAGGAGACTCTGGGTGAACTTGAACTTCTAACATTTCAGTTAGTAGTTGAGTATGTTTGCATCACTCAGGGACTCCTCCAAATCCAAAACACTTAAAAAATGTGTCAGTCAAACAAAAGACATATGTGATTTGGAGAGGGCTCCAGTCAGTGAGTGTGTAACTCCTGAAGACCTTTAAGTCCTTCACGTTACAAATGAGCAAACTAGACTCCAAACCAGAGGTTGACTAAGCCCAGGAGGGAGGAAATAAATGAATTACACAAGCTACTTATAAGAAAAGGAGTCACTGGGTGGTACAAACAGTTAAGTGTTTCACTGCTAACTGGAAGGTTGGAGGTCGTACCTCAGAAGAAAGGCCTCACGATCTAGATCCAAAAAATCAGTCATTGACAACCCTAAAGAGTGTGGTTCTATTCTGACATACATGGGATCACCATGGCAAATGGTTACTAATAAGAAAAACTACCATTAGTTGAAGGAGCTCTGGTAGCTTAGTGGTTATGAGTCAGGCTGCTAACCTCAAGGTCAGCAGTTCAAAACTACCTATCAGACATTCCACAGGAGAAAAATGATGTTTTCTGCTCCCGTAAAGATTTACAGCCTTGAAAACCCTATGCAGGGTCGCTATGAGCTGGGAGCAACTCCACGGCACAAACCATCACCACCACCTTAATTACTTGCTCTGCTGGGCATGTGCTAGGCACTTAACACAGACTCACTGAATCCTGTCAATCACACTGGTAAGTATGGGGATCTTTGGTGGAAACTGCTTGTTGTCCCTTAAAACACGTTAGCCCTTTCTTCCACAGTAATCGAGCTGAAGCTGGGTAGATGGTCTCGTAGCTGATGAATGAATTTTCTACCCAAATTTCAGCTCCCCCTTAAGTCCTGGTATGGCGCTATAGGACAAACAGTAGACCACAAAGTTAGCAGTTCAAACCCACCAGCTGCTCCTCGGAAACCCTATATACCAGGTAGCTATGAGTTGAAACTGACTCGATGGCACTTAACAACATCCTGTAGTTACGTGAGGCCACAAGTCTGAATTCTTGCCAATGGAGAGTGCGTACTACTGGCCCAGGGTTCATAAGTGGGCATGTTTATAGGGTGTGACCTGGCTTCTGACATGCAGATGACAACAAGGCCTTGAGGGATGGCAAAGTCACAAGAGGAAAGGCATGTGGCAGAGTCAGCACTGTCCTTGTACTCTAGACCAGGGCTAGGCACACTAGAGTCTGAGTCAAATTCAGTCCACTGTCTATTCATGTGAATAAAGTTTTATTGGAACACAACCCCACACCAAATCACTTACATAGTGTCTATGGCTGCCTTAGGGCTAAGGTAGGCTGAGTAGTTTTAAAAGAGATCACCTGGCTTGTAAGCCTAAAATATGTACGATCTGACCCTTTACAAAGCTTGCCAAATGCTGTTTAGACTGTTTTTTAGAAAGAAATACACTTCAATGTTCTGGAAGCCACCAAATTTTGGGATCTCTCTGTTATTACAGCAGCTTGCTGTATTTGGTCACTGCCATTGAATTGTTCAAGACATAAGGCCTACCCCATGCACATTGGAACACAACTCTTCTGGTCCCATGCCATCTCTGGTTGTGGAACAAGTCTCCACTGACAGATGGACCCAGCTGCTCATGAGGTGCACTGGCCGGGAACAGACCCTGTGTCTCCCACATGGGAGACAAGAATCCTACCACTGAGCCATCAGTGCCTTATTTTGGAAAAACCCAAACCTCCAAGTGTCCAAGTAGAACCGCTTGAAAGTAGTCTTTAGAATTGATCATCAGGCCTTTATTTACAGCACCATTTGGCAGGTTTAAACCACCAAACTTTAGGTTAGTAAGTGATGCCAAACCTTCCAGTAGCTTAAAAAAAAACAACAACAAACCAGCTGCCATCGATTAAGACTCAAGGTGACCCATGTGTTTCAGAGGAGAACTGTGCTCTATAGGATTGTCAATGGGTGTTCTCTTTCAGAAACATTACCAGGACTTTCTTCTGAAGCTCCTCTGGGTAGATCCAAACCACCGAGCTTAATCATTTGCTCCATCCAGGGACTCTTTATCTTACTCTAGTATGTTGTTGTTGCTGTTAAGTGCCACTGAGTTGGTTCCAACTCATAGTGACGCTGTGTAGGGTTTCCAAAGAGCAACTGGTGAGTTTGAACTGTCGACCTTGTGGTTCAAACAGACGTGGAGGTTGAGTGCTTATCCTATGGCACCATGCCAGGACTCTAGTATAGGCTATTAAATCTACGTTGTTACTATGTAGTGCCATCTCATTATCCCAACTGTATATTCTTCTCTTTTAGGAGACTCACATTTCCATCAGCTTTTTCTCCCACAAAGTCCTGGTGTGGCACTGTAGGATCAGTACTAGACTGTGAACCACAAAGTTGGCAGTCCAAACCCACCAGCTACTCCTCAGAAACTGTATATAATCAGTTTTTATGAGTTGGAACCTACTCAACAACACTTAACAACAACAACCACAACAACAAGTATACCAGATCTCTCAAGGGGTGGTACCTGCACGGGAGTGTGCAGCTTGTTAGAAATGCTCACCCAAGTTCAATCAAATGTCAGGTGGGGAAGGGAGGTTCCACTCTATTTGTAACAAGCTCCACAAATGATTCTTAAATCTGAGAACCACTTAACTAGGCAGTAAGCCTCAAGCATCCACAGAAACCCTCAAGATAGCTGTTGGTGGGTGCAGTCATGGTGACTCCAAGTCACAGCGACCCCAGGCAATGGAGTTGAGCCTCTCCATAAGGTGCTGGGTTGTAATCTTTATGGAAGCAGAGCACCCTGTATTTTTCCCTTGGAGCCAGTAGATCTGAACACGCAAACCTTTGGTTTCCAGCCGAGCACTTAACCATTGTTGCACAAGGGCTCCTAACAAATGGACACTTGTTGTTGTTGTTAAGTACCGTCGAGTCGGTTTCAACCCATAGTGATCCTGTATAGGGTTTCTGAGGAATAGCTGGTGAGCTTGAACCGCCGACCTTGCAGTTCAAATGGCTTTGCAGTCTGACACATTGGCCTATAGTGCCACACCAGGTCTCCAATTGGACAATAACATGACTCTTTTTTTAAGTTGTTAAGGATTTCATTTTACTTGGATCCACACTCAACACCCATAGAAGCAGTAAAGAAATCAGTAACATACTACATTGGGCAGATCTGCTGCAAAAGATCTCTTTAATGTGTTAAAAGCAAAGATGTCATCTTGAGGACTAAGATGCACATGACCCAAGCCACAGTATTTTCAAACACCTCATTGTTGTTGTTGTTAAGTGCCGTCGAGTAAGTTTCGACCCATAGCGACCCTGTACACGGTTTCTGAGGGTGTAAATCTTTACGGGAGTAGAAAGCCTGATCTTTCTCCCACGGAGCAGCTGGTAGTTTCGAACCACTAAACTTAAGGTTCGCAGCCCGATTCGTAACCACTACGCTACCAGAGCTCCTTCAAACACCTCATATGCCTGTGAAAATATGTTGGACAATATGAATAGGACGACCAAAGAATTGATGACTTTGACTTAGGGTGATGGCACAGAATATTAAATATACCATGGTCTACCAGAGGGTTGCAAACCTCAGGGTCAGCAGTTCGAAACTACCAGCTGTTTCACAGGAGAAAGATGAGGCTTTCTGCTCCCGTAAAGATTTACAGCCTTAGAAACCCTGTACAGGGTCGCTATGAGTTGGAACCGACTCTATGGCACATCACAACAACAACAACCAGAGGGTCAGCGAAAAAGAGGAAGCCCCCCAATGAGATGGGTTGGCACAGTGACAGCAACAGCAATGGGCTCAAGTGTAGCAGCAATTGTGAGGATGGTGCAGGACCGGATGGTGTTTTGTTCTGTTGTACGTAGGGTTGCTATGGGTCGGAACCGACTGACAACATCTAACAACAACAACCAGAACAAACAAATCTGTCTTGGACGAAGTACAGTCAGAAAGCTCCTTAGAAATTAGGATGATGAGACTTTGTTTCATGTACTTTGGATATGTTATCAGGAGGAACAGTCCCTGGAGAACATCATGCTTGGTAGAGAATCGGTGAAAAAGAAGAGGACCCTCAACAAGGCAAACTGACCACAGTGGCTGCAACAATGACCTCACACATAGTAACAACTGTGAGGATGGCACAGGACTGGGCAGTTTTTCTTTCTGTTGTGCATAGGGTCACTAATGAGTCACAATTGATTTGAAAGTATGCTCAGTCTAAGGGAACGAACTATAACAGTGGGGGAAAGATGCACTGTTACGCAGATGGTCTACATTTGATGCTTAGCTCTACCAGCTCCAGTGCTGCACCGGGGCTTCAGTTTCCTCCTCTGTAAAAATGGGAATTTCATCTCTTCATCTCACAGCTTAGTGATAGGATTAACTGAGAATACAAGTGGAAGCAGTTGCTCAATATGCATCAGTTTTCTTCAACGACCTTTGATAACATTGTCATTCCAGAATTCTTTACAAATCTCAAAAGATTCCCAAGGTAAATTTCAAGCTACAGGCTTCAGTCTCCCTTAGAGGAAAGATTTCACATCTCAGGCGGTATTTAAGCGACTGTTGTTAGTTACAAAGGAGTTGATGCCAACTCTTGGTGACTCCATGTGCGGAGTAACACTGCTGCTTCTCAGAAGCCCTGGACAGCTGGGCCGCTGTGAGTAAAGGCACCTAACAATAGCAATCACAATCGGGATCTCGAGACTCTGACCATTGGGAAGTAGATCGCCAGGCCTGTTTTCTAAGCGCCTCTGGGTGTGTTTGGAGTCCTGCTTGTGCTACTGTAGGATAAGCACTGAACTGCCAACAAGATTGGCGGTTCAAACCCACCAGTCGCTCTTTGGAAACCCTCTACATGGTCGCTATGAGCCGGAACTCCACCGCATTTGTGTATCCATCACCTCTGTGCCCTTCCCTCTTTGAAGCTCCCCTTCACTTCCAACCCTCTTCCCCTCTGGAGGTCCTCCGACCTCCGGTTACTCCCTCAGGCCCTCTGAGCGATCCATTCTCACTCCCAACCCTGAGTCTCCCGCACTTCCTCCCCTTGGCCCCGCCTCCAACCTGCAGCCGACAGAGCCACTATTCCTCAGCAGAAAGTTGAAGACAATTAATGATCTGGTTCCCCGCCTCACCTCTAGAGCGACACCCAGATTCTCCCGCTTCTTTTTAGTCATGTTATTTGATGGAATCCCCCGGTCATTACTGGAAGCGCCCGCCACTTCGCACCACGCATGCGCAAATCCTCGTACTCCTCCCTCATTGGCTGCAGGGTCTTTCGGTCGCCATTTTATTGAGGGGCGCTGCCAGTTTGCAGTGGCCATGTTTATGAGGGGCAACATTTTGTTTGTGGCCTCGTGGCCTTAGTCTCAGCCCCAGTTCCGTTGTTAAGTGCCCGAGTGGGTTTCGACTAATAGCAACCTTGCATAGGGTTTCCTAGGTTTTAAATATTTTTTTTGTGTGGGAGCAGACAGCCGCCCACCTTGCGGGTTCACAGACCAGTGCTTATACTATGGCGCTACCACGTTCCCTAGCTCTAGTTCTGGGGGAGAATTAGGAGGAACAATGACCCACCCAGAGGGCAGCTGTTCCTTTCCTTCATAATTCAGGGCCAATTTACGTCACTGACAGCCTTTTCTTCACCCATTTTTAGCCTTCTGTGTACTACATCTTTTCAATATTAATCCAATATTAGTCTACCATACTCAGAACCAATCTGAGGGCAATTAACAATAACCCTCCTGGTGTGGCGCTGTAGGATAAGCACTGAACTGCTAACCGCAAAGTTATTGTTAAGTGCCATAGAGTCGGTTCCCATTCATAACGACCCTTTGTAGTGTTTCCTAGGAGTGGCTGGTGAGTTTGAACCTCCAACTTTGCGGTTGAGTGCTTATCCTACAGCGCCACACCAGGCCTCTAAACCCAAGGTGATTTTGGTTCAAACAACGATTGTGAGGATGGCGTGTTGTTATGTGCCGTTGAATCGGTTCCGACTCATAGCGACCCTGTACAGGATTTCCGAGGCTGTAAATTTTTACGGGAGCAGAAAGCCTCATCTTTCTCCTGTGGAACAGCTGGTAGTTTCAAACTGCTGACCTTGCGGTTCACAGCCAGATTCGTAACGGCTACACCATCAGAGCTCCTAAGTATGGCGTAGGACCAGGCAATGTTTCACCCTGTTGTGCAGCACTTAACAACAAAAACATTCAATAGTAAGAGCTTCCTGGTGGTGCAGTGGCTAAGCACTTGGCTGCAAACCAAAATGTCTGTGGTTGGCAGTTGGAGCTCAACAGCAGTTCAGAGAGAGAAAGCTGTGGCAGTTACTTCCATAAATGTTACAGCCTTGAAAACCTTTATGGGGCAGTTCTATGTTACATGGGGTCACTTTGGGTCATGAAATGCAGTTAATAGGTCTCCTGTCACCAGCTTATTTTTTAAAATCAGAGTGCATCATAGAGGGTGAGGATATTTATCATGTTGTTGTTGGGATGTGCCGTGGAGTCGGTTCCGACCCATAGCAACCCTGAACAGGGTTTCTGAGGCTGTAAATCTTTACGGGAACAGAAAGTCTCCTCCTTCTCCCGCGGAACAGCTGGTAGTTTCCAACTGCTGACCGTGAGGTTCGCAGCCTGATTCGTAACCCCGACGCTACCAGAGCTTCTATCAGGAGACTTTGGTTATTTGATAAATTGGGCCAGGATATAAAATATATTTTTTTATTTTAGGGTCACAGTGAAAACATTTCCAAGGCCACAGGTGTACCATGTTCTGTGCAAAAGGATTACTACAGGATAAAGCACAGTGTGTGAGAGAGACTGTTAAGAATGGTAGCAGGAATGATACAGCTTTTCATTTATAAGTTTCCTGTGGTGTCTGTAAACTGTTTTCACAATAACACAAGAAAACGAGTGAAAACACAAGACAAAAAGGAGAACTACACAAGAAGGCCATGTTCAGATCCCAAAGGGATCAAAGCAAGACTCCCTAAGGAGCAAGACTTCAGGTTGGGCCTAGTAGGATGGACAGAATTTAAACTGGGAGTTGTTGATATTGTTAGGTGCCATGAGTAAGTTGAGACTTATAATGACCTTTATGCACAACGGAATGAAACACTGCCGGGCCTACACCTTCCTCACAATCGGTGTTATGTTTGAACCAATTGTTACAACCACTGTGTCAATCCATTTCCATATTGAGGGTCTTCGTCTTTTTCGCTGACCCTATATTTTTCCAAGTATCCTTCTCCAGGGGGCTGGTCCTTCCTGATAACATGACGATCTTTACTACGTAAGAGGATTTGTTTTTGTTGTTGTGAAGTTCTGTCTAGTGGGTTCTAACTGATGGTAACTCTGTATAGGGTTTCCAAGGAGCAGCTGTTGAGTTTGAGCTGCTGACCTTGTGGTTTGCAGTCCAGTGCTTATCCTACAGCACCACACCAGCGTGAACTGCAACTTGAAGAACACTATCATAAGCATTTCCCCATGAAATTATCGTTTATGATAGCTGAATATGCCACCAACTGAATACATTCCACTCTTGTATTGAACATTATTTTATTGGATGTTGCCTCCATATTATACTAAAGCAAGTATCTTCGAGCATGCAGCTCTGGTCTTTCTGACGCTTTAAGATAAATTCGCATAAGTGGACTCATTAGTTCAAAGAGTATGAGACCATAATTGAAGCTCTTTATTTCTAGCCCTGTTATCTCTCACTGGAACTTGTGTTCCAATGTGTGTGAATAATATCCCCAGCCCATTGTTTGTGGGGAGGGGAAATGTTTTCAAATCTGTGTTCTGATAGAGTCATTGAATGATGGAACTGAAGGGGACCTGAGATAGCATCTCGCCTGGCTGCTTGACTGAGGCTCACAGAGAGAAAGCATAGTAAATTATGTCTGAACAGAAAGCAGGCTGTTGAATAGTTGTTTAGTGCAGTCCCCAACTTAACACCAAGCACAGGAAAGACTTACTCAAGAACATGGTCCATCAACCATCAACAGCCTTTATTGTCAGAACAATCTTCCCAGCTCTGGTTCCAATCCAGAAAAACCAGATTCTGTAATTCTCAATGATCACAGGCACCAGCCCAGGGGAGGTGAGAAGAAGAGGAAAACACTGTGTTCTTTTAGAAGTGACTCCTTCTGTTTGCTTGGCTCTAAGAAAAAGCCAAGGAGATCTGGGTGTACTTCTTGCCGGTCCCTTGTCTCTCTCCATTCCTTTGCAAAATGAAGGGTGAGCTGTCATCATTTCCCCTGAAGTAAAAGTCCTTGTTGCTGTCAAATCGGTTCCAAATCATGGCAACTGCATCTGTGCCAGAGTAGAACACTGCTCTTTGGGTTTTCAAGGTCTGCAACCCAGGCCTTTCTTCTGAGGTGCCTTTGGGTTGGTTCAAACCACCAGCCTCTTAGTTAGTAGTTGAGTGTTTAACTGTTTGTGCCACCCGGGAACTCCTCAGCCTTGTGGCACAAACTGGCAATGAGGCAAAACACTTGAGACAGTACTGGAATGAGAGACTACGTGGGGTGTGGTGAGAACCACCTGATTACAATCCCAGCTCTGCCACTTGGCAGCAGTGTGCTTTGGAGTAAGATCCTTGACCTCGATGAGTCTCAGTTTCCATGTGTGTAAACCAAGCGCATGGTGCCAGTCTCAGGGTCATTGTGAGAATTACTAAGTGGTCGGTACGCTGGCTGCTGAGTGACAAGGACAGGCTGCTGGACTGAGCGCCTGCTGCTGACTTTTCATTATACTGGTTCACTTAGCAGCTGTTGTCACTCATATTTCTTGTTATTATTTTGATAGTGATTTCTATAGGCTTTGACATTATTGTATAGCATATATCTTGATATGTGTGTGGGGCAAATAATTGGGTTGTTTCTTTGCTATCAAAGGTGTGTTGTTGTTGTGGTTAAGTGCTGTCAAACTGGTTCTAAATCATAATGACGCTGTATAGGGTTTCTGAGGAGCAGCTGGTGGATTTGAACTGCTGACCTTGTGGTTTGCAGTCCAGTGCTGATCCTGCAGAGCCATACCAGGTATGTAGTTCATTGCAAAGGCAGACCCCCATCAGGTGCCTCTTTCTTTAGAATAAGACTCCCTTTTCATATCCCTACTTATTTATCCTTCTTTCTGAGACTTTTGGTGTATCCAGACATTGTGGACAATGGAGACCCCCGTGATGTCAGGGAAACTAGAAAAACCCCAGGCAACATTTCGTGCTTCTGGTACATTCGGAGAACAGTTTTGATTCCCATGGGAGCTGTTTGCTAATCTTTATGCAGCATGGCCTGGCTTCATGCTGGAAATTCTGCCCATGCAAAAATGGATTACTGTGGGCTGACCGTCTGTTTGTCGGCCTGTCTGTCTTTGTTTCCCAGTGAGCTGTGATTCTGAGTCGTTATTTGGCAGTTTTAGAGCTGAGTGCTGAAGGGAAATAAAACACTGAGTTCATGCAAGGTCAGTTCTCATTGCATGGCCTTGGGCAGGTCGAGCCTCCTCTTTGACTTTCAATGTCCTCATTTACAAAATGGGCACAGTAGAGAGAACTGAACTGCAGAATATTTATTGGGACTCTTCCAGCTGAGAGGCCCCAGATTCTGGTTTTGCAAACACCCTCATAGACTGTAAAGTAGACATTTAAAATAAGAGCTAATAAAGATATCTTCAATGTAGTTATAAGACAGACTGACAACATGAAATAACAAATGTCAGACATCATCTGATTAAATGCCAGCTGTCTGGTACATATTGTTGATACTATAGGAGTATTTGGGGTGGCTTTGTGGAGGTTGTGGGTGCTAGATAGATGAGATTGGGGTAGGTGGAGTGGGCACCCCAGGTCCAAGGGAACAGTTGAAAAAAATGGGTAGAGGAAGAGTCTAACTGAAAAATTGATAGTTCAAACCCATCCACAGATTCCTTAGAAGACAGGCTGCTGATCTACTTCCAAAAGGTCACAGCCTTGAAAACCCTATGGATCAGTTCTACTCTGCACACACTTATGTTGTTGTTGTCAGGTGCCATCGAGTCGGAACCGACTCATAGCGACCCCATGCACAGCAGAACGAAACAATGTCCGATCCTGGGCCAACCCCACCACTGCTGCCACACTTGACACCATCAATGATGCCACCTGGCCAATCCATCTCTTTGGGGGTCTTCCTCTTTTTCTCTGACCCTCCATCTTACCCAGCATACCATCCTTCTCCAGCAACTGTTCTCTCCTGACAATATGTCCAAAGTATGAGAGACGAAGCTTAGCCATCCTGGCCTCCAAGGAGCACTCTGGGTGCACGTCTTCCAAAACAGATCTATTGGTTCTTTTGGCATTCCATGGCACTTTTAGTATTCTCCTCCAACACCACAACTCAAAGGCATCAATTCTTCTATGGTCTTCCTTATTCACTGTCCAGCATTCGCATCCATATGAGGTTATTGAAAATACCATGGCTTGGGTCAGGTGCACCTTAGTCCTCAAGCTGACATCTCTGCTCTTCTACACTTTAAAAAGTTCCTGTGCAGCAGATTTGCCCAATGCAATACGTCGTCTGATCTCTCGACTACTGCTTCCACGAGTGTTGATAGTTGATCCAAGAAGAATGAAGTCCTTGACAACTTCAATCTTTTCTCCGTTGATAAGAATGTTGTTTATTGGTCCAGTGGTGAGGATTTTTGTTTTTCTGACATTGAGATGCAACCCATACCAAAGGCTGTGTTCTTTGATCTTCATCAGTAAATGTTTCAAGTCCTCTTCACTTTCAGCAAGCAAGGTTGTATATCTGCATATCGCAGGTTGTTAATGAGTTCTCCAATCCTGATGCCACGTTTTTCTTCATAGAACCCAGCATCTTGTATTATTTGCTCAGCATACAGATTGAATAAGTATGGTGAAAGATCACAACCTTGTCGCACACCTTTCCCAATTTTAAAACATGCAGTGTTCCCATGCTCTGTTCAAACAACTGATTCTTGGTCCAGGTACAGATTCCTCAGAAGTACAATTAAGTGTTCTTAACTGTCTCTTGTCCTATATACAGGTTCCTCATGAGCACAGTTAAGTGTTCTGGAATTCTCATTCTTTGCAATATTAACCATACTTTGGTATGATCCACACAGTCAAATAAATACCTTTGCCTAGTCAGTAAAGCCTATGCATAGTCAATAAGGCACAAGGAGTCTTGGCATGGTGTTGCAAGATAATGTGCTAGACCGCAAGGTCAGTTTGAACTGCAAGGTTGGCAGTTCAAACCCATCAGCTGCTCCTCAGAAATCCTATATAGGGTTTTTATGGGTCAGAACCAATTAGACAGTACTTAACAACAAGAAAACATGTTATCAGGAGGTACCAGTCTCTGGAGAAGGATATCATGCTTGGTAAAGTGGAGGGTCAGGACACATTCTGTAAATCCACTCGTCTTAGGCTGTGTGCCTAACGGATTATTTGGTGTCCGGGTTCTTTTTAAGAGATCTCACTTGGGGAACTAAGAAGGTTAAGACATCAAGTTGAAAAGAGTCCCTATCAGAGCAACATGAATTCTGCTAAAATTGAAATAAGACAAAACATCAAATTTATGGTGAAGCTTGGGTGGAAGAATGGTGACATCATTGATGCTTTACGAAAAGTTTATGGGGACAATGCCCCAAAGGAATCAACAGTTTCCAAATGGATAACTCGCTTTAAGAAGGGACGAGATGATGTTGAAGATGAAGCCCACAGTGGTAGACCATCTGTATCAGTTTGCAAGTAAAAAATTCATCTTGTGCCCTCATTATAGAAGACTAATGATTACTAGCAGAAACAAAAGTCAACATCATAGACATTTCAATTGGTTCAACTTACACAATTCTGACTGAAAAATTCAAGTTGAGGAAACCTTACCCAGTAAATGGGTACTGTTACATCCAGATCAGTGGCAAACAAGAGCAGTTTTCAAGGGAAATTTTATACAAATGAGTTCAAGATTCCGAAGCATTTCTTTGAAGAACTGTAACAGGATAGGAACCATGGCTTTACCAGTAGGATCCTGAAGGCAAAGCACAGACAAAATAGTGGCTACCAAAAGGTGGTAGTCAGTCAGCATAAAAGTGAACCATGACGTCAATAGCCAAGGTCATGGCAGGAGTTATTTGGGAATCTCAAGACATTTTGCTTGTTGACTTTTAGAAGGGCCAAAGAATAATAACATCTTATTTTAAAAGTGTCTTGAAACAGCCAAAACTTTAGCATAAAAACACCTGGGAAAACTTCAGCAGAGAGTCCTTCCCCACACCAATCATCCTCATGCATTCCTCTCATCAAACAAAGGTAGTTTTGAAAAAGTTTCCATGAGAAATCATAAGGCATCCATCCACTTTACAATCCTGTAACTCCTTCTGATTTTTTTTTTGTTTCCCAATCTTAAAAAGTCTTTAAAAGACATCCATTTTTCTTCAGTTAGGAATGTAAAAAAGACTGTATTGATAACCGCTCTTTAGGGATGGACTAAATGGTTGGCGGACTCCTGGTGCGGTGCTGTGAAATAAAGCACTGGACCACAAAGCCAGTTTGAACCACAAGGTCGGTGGTACAAATTCACCAGCTGCTCCTTGGAAACCCTATACAGAGTTGCTCAGTCAGACTGATTTGACAGCACTTAACAAAAATAAATGGTTGATATCATTGTATACAAAAGTGTCTTGAACTTGAACTTGGTGGAGGTTATGTTGAGAAATAAAGGTGGTTTTCTTTAACCTAATTTTTCCATGAACATTTTGAAATCCCCTCATATTTATAAAGTAAAGATGCTGCCTATAAAAAAAAAAAAGTGGATGGTCAATGAAAAAGAGGCAGACCACCAACAAGATGAATTGACACAGTGGCTCAAATGTAATGACAGTTGTGAAGATGGTGCGGGACCACACAGTGTTTCATTCTGTTGTGCATAGGATGCTTATGAGTTGGAACTGACTCGACAGCACCTAACTACAACAGACAAAAACATCTTTCTGGTATTCTCTACTTTCAACCAAGATCCAACTGTCATCAGCACCGACATTCCTAGTTCCGCATCCTCTTCTGAATCTGATGTTAATTTCTGTCAATGTACAACTTCAACTGCTTTTAAATTACCATCAGCAAAATTTTGCTTGCTTGTTGTATTAATGATATTGTTTGATGGTTTCCACATTCCATTGGGTCACCTTTCTTTGGAATGGGCACAGATATGGATCTCTTCTAATTGGTTTGCTGTGTAACTGTCTTTCAAATTTCTTGGCATAGACCAGTAAGCACCTCCAGGGTTGCGTCAGTTTGCTGAAACCTTTTAGTTTATAATCAATTAATTCCTGAAGTCTTGTTTTTTGCCAATGCCTTCAGTTCAGCTTGTACTTCTTCAATACCATGGGTTCTTGATCATATGTTACCTCCTGAAATGATCGAACATCAACCAATTCTTTTTGGTACAGTAACTCTGTGTGTACCTTCCATCTTTTTTTTTTTTTTGAGGCTCCCTTTATCATTCAATATTTTGCCCATAGAATCTTTCCATATTACAACTCAAGGCTTGAAATTTTTCTTCAATTCTTTCAGCTTGAGAAATGCTGAGCATGTTTTTCTTTTTTGGTTTTCTAATTCCAAGTTTTTGCACATTTCATTATAACACTTTGTCTTCATGAGCTGCTCTTCAAAATTTTCTGTTCAGCTCTTTAACTTCATCATTTCTTCCTCTTTCTTTAGCTTCTGTATGTTCAGTAGTGAGTTTCAGAGTCTCTCCTGACATCTATTTTTGTCTTTTCTTTCTTTCATGTCTTTTCAATGACATTTTGCCTTCTTCCTGTCTGATGTTCTTGATGTCATCCCACAACTCTAGTCTTTGGTCCTTAGTGTCTAATGCATCAAATCTGTTCTTGAGATGGCCTCTAAATTCAGATGGGATATACTCAAAGTTATATTTTGATATATAAGCACATGATGGTCTGCTCCACAGTTGGCTCTTGCCTTGTGTTGGCTGATGATTTTGAGCTTCTCCACAGTCTGTCCCCAATGATGTAGTCAATTTAATTCCTGTGTATTCCATCTGGTGACATCCACATATATTGTTGTTGTTGTTGTTGTCAGGTGCCATCGAGTTGGAACCAACTCATAGCGACCCCACGCATGGCAGAACGAAACAATGTCCGATCCTGGGCCAACCTCACTACCCCTGCCACACTTGAGTCCATCAATGATGCCACCTGGCTGATCCATCTCATTGGGGGTCTTCCTCTCTTTCTCTGATCCTGCATCTTACCCAGCATGACATTCTATATATATAATCATGGTTTATGTTATTGAAAAATAGTATTTGCAATCAATAAGTCATTGGTCTTGCAAAATTGTATTATATGCTCTCCAGTGTCATTTCTTCCCCAAAGTCATATTTTATAACTATAGAGCCTTCCTTTTTGTCTCCAACTTGTACATTCCAATCACCCGTAATTATCAATGCATCTTGATTGCATGTTTGATCAATTTTTGACTGAAGAAGGTGGTAGAATTCTTCAATTTCATCATCATTGGCTTTAGTGGTTGCTATGAAAATTTGAATAATAGTCTTCTTTGTAGGTTTATGCATATTATATTATCACAGACACCATTGTACCTCAAAATAGTTCTTGAAATGCTCTTTTGACAATGCATGTGACGCCATTTCTTTTTAATTTGTCATTCCCAGCATAGTAAACCATATGATTATCTTATTCAAAATGGACAATATCTGTCCATTTCAGTTCACTGAAGCCTAGGGTGTAGCTCATTATGCATTCCCTTTCAGTTTTGACAGCTTCCAATTTTCCTAGATACATGCTTCTTCATAATTCCAATCATTGATGGATGTTTGCAGCTATTTCTTCTCATTATGGGTTAGTTTCTTCTCATTCACATCAGCAAATACAGGTCCTGAAAGCTTTATTCCATTCACCTCATTAAGGTCATTTCTACTTTGAGGAGGCTGCTCTTCCCCAATCTTATTTTGAGTGCCTTCCATCCTGAGGGGTTCATCTTCTAGCATTATGTAAGATTATGTTTCAGTGCTATTTCTAAGGTTTTCAGTGGCTAACCATTCAGACGTCATCTGCTTTTCCTTCTTCTTAGTCAGTCTTAGTCTGGAAGCTCTGTTGAAACCTGTTCCCAAGGGGTGACCCTGCTGGTATTTCAAATACCAGTAGCATAGCTTCCAGCATCACAGCAACACAAGACACCAAAGTACAACAAACTGACAGAGAAATGATGGAGCAAGGGGATGTTCTTGTTGTTAAGTGCCATCTAGTCTAGAGGGCCCCAATCCTATATGAACTCTTTTAGCTGGTAATACCCATGAACTTCTGAGGTGGCGCTGCAGGCTCAGCACTGAACTGTGAACCACAAGGTTAGCAGTTCAAATCCAAATGCTGCTCATTAGAAATGCTATGCAGGGTTGCTATGAGTTGGAGCTGATTCAACATTTAATAACAACAACCTATGTCTAGGAGTCCTCATGTACAGGGTCTATATGAGTTGGAACTGACTCGACAGCGCTTGACAACAACATCAACAACCTATGTCTAAGGAGCCCTGGTGGCACGATAAGTGCTGAGAGGTCAGCGGTTTGAACCCACCAGCTGCTCCACAAGAGAAAAGACCTGGTGATCTGCTCCTGTAAAGATTGACAGCCTACAGAACCCAGAAGGCCACTTCTATTCTGTCCTATAGGGTCACTAAGAGTCAGAATCAAGTATACTGCGTGCAACAGAGCAAACCCATGTGTAGAGGTTTTCAACTGCAAAAAAAAAGCAAAAAAGTTGAACCATGTGAGTTGTCTTCAAGTTGACCCCATATGTGCCAGAGTAGAGCTGTGCTCCACAGGGTTTTCAATAGCTGATCTTTCAGAAGGAGATCACCAGGCATTTCTTCTGAGGCACCCCTGGGTGGACTCGAACCTTCGACCTTTTGCTTAGTAGGCTAACATTCACCTGTTTGCACTGCACAGGAACCTAACAGACCACACCATAGTGCTGGCCTGTTTGTCCCAGAGACTCACGGGTCACTTTTGTTTCCTGCTGCCTCCTCCTATGCTTGGCTGACTAGAGTGGCCTCTTCTCAGTCCTGGATCCTGTCCAATGCCCTGGGGGAGTCATTTCAGAGCCGAGGTGGGCAAGAGCAGAATCACTCTCTATCAGTAACATTTCAGGCAGGAAATGAAGAATTTTATAGGTGGGTAAAAATACAGTGGAGGTTGATTGATGTTTGAATTTTGTTCTAGGACAGCAGATTATAGGCCAAGTTCCGAGGCAAAGGCAGTGGGGTCTTTATGGTCTGCTTGGATCAGTTTTCTGTGTTAGTGATTTTACTATGTTTTGCTAAGCCCAGATGCCTCAACTTCTTTGTCCCATATGTCACGGGGGGAAAGAAAAACCAACAACTCACGGACCATTCCTTGAGCCCAATCTCATTACCCACATGAAGAAAAGAAAACAAAATGATTGAAAAGAATGTTTTAGCTTTCTATTTGATTGACACTCAGTGTTTAATTAAATTAAATCAAATAAATAAATGGACATTCCACATGAGACCCTGAAATAGATGTAAGGAAACATCAGGTAGGAGCCCTGGTGGTGCTATGGTTAAGCAGTTGGCTGCTAGTTGGAAAGTTGGCAGTGCAAACCCACCCAGAGGCTCAGAGGAGAAAGACCTGTAGTCCGTAAAGATCACAGCTTAGAAAACCCTACAGGATACTTCTAGTCTGTTATATGGAGTCTCTATATGAGCTGAAACTGGCAACAAACATACATAAGTAAAAGGGCAGGGATCCAAATATTATTGAATATGCTGATCACTACATCACACAATATCGTCTCGATAAGAAGAAATTGGCATCAGACATTAGTGCCAAGATAAGTTATGCGACCTTTCCCAAAGTGTTGATCAGTTTTGGTCCCTTGGCGATTGTACCTTTTATAACAGACCAGGCTTCCATGTTCCTTTGTTCAAGAGAAGCTCAGATCTGAGCTTGTACAAGGACTGCGAGTTTAAGTTTCCACCTACCAGCTTTCCCTCTGGCTTTATTTTCTTTTTCTAGCCTTGTTTTTTCTCTTTGTTCTATCACTTCATCTATTTTTATCCCACTGTATTATGTACATTTTGGTAAGCTACCTCGAATCTTTTTTTCAGAACACAAAGGAACATAAATAAATCAATAAATACACCCTGTGTTGGTAAATATGGCACTTTGTTCTTTCTAAAGCACTTCCCCACATCTGCTAACTCTGTGGGGCCTCACACAACTCTTCGAGGAAAGTAGGACAGGCTCAATCACCCCCATTTTGCAGACAAGGAAGTTGAGCAATGTCCATGAAGCAAGGGGCTCACAGAAGAGGACCGACTATCCCTTCATCTACGTAGAAGCCCACCTGAACTCTTCTGAAGATGGAGACATGAATATGAAACTAACATTCTACTAAGTAACTTTTAAAAAGTGGTACAGATACATGCAACAAAATTTTGCTAATTCAGACAATTTTGAATGTTTAATTCAGTGACATTGATTCTGCTCATCATGCTATGCAATCATTACAACTATGCTTGTTCAAATTATTCTTCCACCATTCATTTTCAGAAACTCAGTGTCTCCTGAATAATGACTCCCCTTCTCCCTGGCAATCACTCAATAAACTTTATAGTGTCTAGGTTGTTGTGGGGTGCTGTCAAGTTAACCCTAACTCACAGGGCCCCATTATAAGTGAGGTTATTCCATAAGTGTCTTTTTGTAACTGCCTGTAGTGTGGCGCTGTAGTACTGGACCAAAAGATAGATTTGAACTGTAAAGTTGGCAACTCTAACTCACCAGCAGCTCCTTGGAAACCCTATACTGGGTCGCTGAGTCAGAACCAACTCAATGGCACTCGACTACAACACAGGATCACTACGAGTTGGAATCAACTCAATGGCAGACTGTTTTATTTTACTGAACATAATGTTTTCTGAATCAATTCGATGGCACCTAGTCCATTGTATGCATATACCACGCTTAGTTTATCCATTCATCTGTTGAGGAACATTTACTTGTTTCTGCTTTTTGACTATTGTGAATAGTACTGCAGAAAACATTGTACTAGGTGGGTTCCTATTAGCAGGTGTAGATTGAGGGAGAAAACCAAGGTTGGGATTGTCAATTGAAAAGGATATAAATTGGGGTGATCACTTATTTCAGAGATTCTCCTAGGTCTGTATCTGTGTTGCCATGGATATCCAAACCCCCAACCCCCACTCCTCATATACCTTTCTGGTAACAGATCCATTCCTACTGCTCACTGGGGTGGCATTTGATCCACTCTGGACTGTCAACTATAGCACCACATATTCCTGGTTAAAGTGATTGGTTCAAAGGGAGGACACATGACCTCAGATGGGCCAATAAGAGTCCTGTGTTGGCGTTTTAGTCTGTAACTGGGAAATGAAGTCCCATCTCTCTTCTGATTGCAGAGCTGTTGGGATGTGGTCCTGTACTGCTAACAGCCATGTTCCCTTCCATAAAAATCTTGTTTGGACTATGAAAGAAGGCAGACCGCATGTGCAGGGCAAAAGTGGCTATGAGAGATGAAGACAGAGTGTCCTGGTAATGTTTGAAAGGCATCCGTCTCTCTTCTGTTCATCCAGGATGGAGCCAAAGAAATCCTCCTTTTTGAGTAAATTAGTTAGAGCTGGGTTTCACGTACAATCCAGAGATTTAATCATTCAGGTAGTTTTTAGATGGATTTTTTTTTTTTTTTGAGTGGCAGGGGAAGGTGTAAACCCTTAAGTTCTGATTTGTTGAAGTTCAAGTTTTAGTCTATCTCCATAGATCTGGAACCTTAGGAAGGCATCTATCTGGAGATGAATCATAAAGTAAAAGGCAGGAGGGCTTAGTGGTTTAGAGAGTGGCTACTGGATCTGCGGCTTCCATACTGTGTGGCCTTGGACAAGTTACTGAACCTCTCTGAGCTTCTCCTTCCTCATCTCTAAAATAGGGATAATACTAGTAACTATCTCATAAGATTCTTGAGAGGATTATACACAAGAATCCATTCCAGCACATAATGCTCTGTCTGGCACCTAGTTAGCACACCACAAATGTAGTTACATTATTTTGGACAATTTATATGCAATATCCCTCAAGCACTCCTTTGAATGAGGCAGAACAAATTTTGCATATTTCTTTAACCATGAAGATTGATGTTCAGAGAGTCTCTATGACACACATAAGTGGATGAGTTTGGGCTCTGGATACTGGAACCAGATGATGGGTCCTCTCCTTTGGACTCTGCTTACCAAATGACATAGTACTGACTATTGTCAGGAAGCCAATATAACAGCTTATAAAGGGCCCTATGCCCTCCAGGGACAAAGGCCATTATAGAAGCCAAATTCTGGCCAGAAGGCTGCTTGGTGAGGATGGAGGATTGGCACTGGAAAGATGCCCAGAGAAAAGACGCTTAAGCTGGCTTCCCTGGACCAGCCCTGAGAATGGATAATCCTACTGAAGCCATGAAGAGTTGGAGGCAAAAAACCAAATCAGCCATAACCATCAGCAGGGAAATGAATCAATAAATTGTGATGTTGCTATTATGTGCCATCAAGTTGATTCCGACTCATAGTGATCCAAGTGACAGAGTAGAACTTCCCCATAGGATTTTCTAGGCTGTAATCTTTATGGAAACAAATTACTAGGTCTTTCTCCAATGGAGCTGCTAGGTGAGTTTGAACCACGACTCAAGCAGTCAAGCCCTTGACTATTTATTGTACCATTACCAGAACTTCTAACCCACAGTCATCGAGGCCATTCTGACTTTTGTTGTTGTTACTGGGTGCCATCAAATCTATTCTAATTCACAGCCTAACAGAACGAAACACTGCCTGGTCCAGGGCCATCTTCACAATTGTTGTTACATTTGAGCCAATCCATCTTGCTGGGCATCTTCCTCTTTTTCAATAACCCTCCGCTTCACCAAGCATAACGTCCTTCTCCCGGGACTGGTCCCTCATGATAATATATTCGAAGAATGAGAGACAGAATCTCCCCATCCTAATTTCTTGAGAGCAATCTGGCTGTACTTATTGGAAAACAGATTTGTTTGTTCTACTGGCAGTCCATGATGCTTTCAATATTCAAAAAAACCATAATTCAAATGTATCAATTCTCTTCTTTGGTCTTATTTATTGCCCAACTTTCAAATTCATATGAGACAATTGAAAATACCATGGCTTGGGTTAGGTGCATTTTAGTCCTCAAAGTGACCTCTTTGCTCTTGAACATTTAAAAAAAAAAAAAAGGTCTTTTGCAGCAGATTTGCCTAATGCAATACATTTTTTGATATCATAGATGCTGATTGTAGATCCAAATAAAATAAAATCTTTGACAACCTCAATGTTTTCTTCGTTTATTATGATGTTATTTACTGGTCCAGTTGTGAGGATTTTTTCTTTCTTTCTCTCTTCCCATTGAGGTGAAATCCATACTGAAATGTGTAGTCTTTGATCTTCAAGTACTTTGATCAATAAGTACTTCAAGTCCTCTTTGCTTTCAGCAAGCAAGGTTGTGTCATCTGCATATCTTCCCCACATTCTTCTTCAGATAATTCAGTTTCTTGGATTATTTGTTCAGCATACAGATTGAATAATCGTAGTGAAAGGATACAACTCTGACACACACCTTTACTGATTTTAAACCATTCAGTATCCCTTGTTCTGTTCTAATGACTGTCTCTTGGTCTATGTACAGGTTCCTCATGAGAACAATGAAGTGCTCTGGAATCCCCATTTTTCACAGTGTTGTCCATAGTTTGTTATGATTCACACACATACCCTTCCAAAGTCAATAAAACACAAGTAAACACAGTGATCCTATATGGGGTTTCTGAAGCTGTAAATCTTTCCAGGAATAGACAGCCTCATCTTTTCCCCCAAAGAACAGTTGGTGGGTTTGAACCACTGATCTTATGGTTGCAGTCTAATGCCTAACCCACGGCACCACCAGGGCTCCTTGTCATCCATTATACAGCAGTGAAATGAATAACAGAGAGGGAGGGTCAGCAAACTATGGCCCATGGGCCAAATCTGGCTGGCTGCCTGGTTTTGTAGATAAACTTTCACTGGAACAGAGCCACCCTCATTTATTCACATATAGTCGATGGCTGCTTTCACACCACAGTGACAGAGCTGAGTAGTTGCAACAGAGGGTTTTTGGCTCACAAAGCCCAAGATATTTACTTTCTGTCCCTTTACAGAAAACCCTGTCGACTCCTGATCTAGAGCCTCACATATGAGCATGGGTAAATCTCACAAACATAACGTTGTGTGAAAAAACAAGTTGCAGAGAAAACTATACCATGCGATAACACTTACCTAAAGTTTAAAAACATTGAAAACAATACTGTATATGGTGTAACTCTTCAAACATATGCTATACAGATAGAAACCATGCTTTGGAATGGTAAATGGCCATGCAGGTAAATGGTTACCCCAGTGAGGAGCAGCTGCCCAGGGGACTCCTACTGCCTTAGTAACATTTATTGCTTAAGCTGGAGGATGGAGGTAGTACATGGATATTAATTTACTGGTATTTATAGTAGTGTAGTGGTTACGAATCGGGCTGCAAACCTCAAGGTCAGCAGTTCGAAACTACCAGCTG
>NW_006408556.1:6865496-6868189 GCF_000296735.1 Chrysochloris asiatica
AAACCCTATACAGGGTCACTATGAGTCAGAACTGACTTGATGGTATTTAACAACAACAACAACAACAAGGAGCCCTGGTGGTGTAATGATTAAATACTCAGCTGATAACAGAAAGATTGGTGGTTTGAATCCACCAGTCCTCCACAGGAGAGAGACCTGGTGATTTGCTTCCATAACATTTGTTTTTGTTGTTGCTAAGTGCTCTGGTAGCATAGTGGTTACGAATCGGGCTGCGAACCATAAGGTCAGTAGTTCGAAACTACCAGCGGTTCTACAGGAGAAAGATGAGGCGTTCTGCTCCCGTAAAGATTAACAGCCTCGGAATCCCTGTACAGGGTCGCTATGAGTCGGAACCGACTCCACGGCACATAACAACAACAACAACAAGTGCTGTTAAGTTGGATCTGACTCACAGTGACCCTGTATATGGTTTCCGAGGAGAGGCTGGTGAACTTGAACTGCTGACCTTGTGGTTCAAACCAACCTTGCATCTAGCGCAGCAACCTGCAGAACCATACCAGGACTCCTAGAAAATCCACCAGGGCAGCTCTACTCTTTCATGGAGTTGCTATTAGTTGAAATTAACTTGAAGGCACCCATCAACAACAATGTAAGATTTGAAGAGGCCAATGGGGCCAGGGAGACATTCTGGAGATCTCAGAGCTAAGGAAGTCTGAGTTTCTCTACCCAGCATCTTTAGCCAGTGTACCAGGTCCTTTCTTGGCAGCACACTCCAAGGTAATGCTCCCGTTCCAGGATCCTGCAGATCCTTGGATGACTCCTCTGCCCAGGAATTCTGACCTCTCTGGCTCTGCTTAGCCCCATTCCCTAGAAGCTCTAATTTCCTCCTTCTGGAAACTCCAATACATCAAAACCCCTTACGTCTCCTCAGTCCTAAGGATGTTTGCTGCCTCCTAGAGTCCTGGTGTGGCACTGTAGGATAAGCACTTGACTGCAAGGTTGGTTTGAAAACAAAATTGGTGGCTCAAACTCACTAGCCACTCTTCGGAAACCCTATACAGGATTGCTATGAGTTGGAACTGACGCAATGGCACTTTAAACAGCAACTATAAGTTGTAACCGTCTTGACGGCACTTAACAACAACAATAGAGTTCTCAGTTGTCTCCTGTATATATCTGTTTTGTCTCTAACTGCCAGCTACCAAGGCTGGCCCTCCATCTCTTCTCCCTGCACCAGAGCAGCCAACACAGTGGAGGGCTCATGCAGGCACCCAGGAAACCCTTATGGAGAGAGGTAAAGGTCCTGTTATTTCAACAAGATACATTTAGAGACAAGCATTCCTTTTGGGCTCCATGAAATGGCACTTGCCTACCATCCTCCGTGTCTTCTGGTGAGGAACATATGCTTCCACACATGTTGTCGACAGCCTTTATTGCTCCAAGATCCCTGGGAAGGATGTGCTATTATTGCTACTTTCCAGATGAGGACACTACAGCCCAGGGAAAGGCAGGAACCTCAGTGGGACCAGAGCCAGGCCGAGGTCTTCCCAAACACAGGGGAGGGAGCTTCCTTCCCCATCACTCTGACGGCCTCCTCCGCCCCTCTCCTTCTGACCATAAACACCTGAACTTGGTGACATCACTAGGGGGTGTAGACCACACTGAATGACACAGTCAGAGGGGTGACATCAAAATGACTTGTCTATAAAATTTTTGTGCAGTGTTTCAGCAGAAATGTATTCCTTGTCTTTAGTTATGACAAAAACCACAACATTTCTCATAAGTCCAGCTGCGTTGCATCAACAAGCCCACAAGGCTAAAACTCTATGTCAATTTAGTTTTTAAACTTTCTAATATGGAGTCCTGTTGTGGCACTATAGGAAAAGCATTGGACTGCTAACCCATCTCCTCAGAAAAGCTAGCCACTCTTCAGAAATTCTCTCTGCATAGGGTCGCTGTGAGTCAGAGCCGACTTAACGGTGATTAACAACAGCGTACTCCTCAGAAGTCTTGGTGATGTTAGAGGATCAACTCTGGACTGCTAACTAAACTGCAAGGTCAGCAGTTCAAACCCACCTGGTGTTCCTCGGGAAAAACAAGGCTGTCTGCTCCCATAAAGATTTACAGTCTGGGAATCCCTATGGGTCCGTTTTACTCTGTCCTATGGTTTTGCTAGGAGCTCTGGTAGTGTAGTGGTTACTAGTTGGGCTGCTAACCTCAGGGTCAGCAGTTTGAAACTACCAGCCATTCCGTGGGAGAAAGATGATTTCTGCTCCCATAAAGACTTACAGCCTTAGAAACCCTATACAGGATTGCTGTGAGTCGGAACCGACTCCACGGCACACCACCACCACCACCATAGAGTTGCTATGAGTTGAAACCTACTCAGTGGCAATGGGTATGTGTTCCCATCAGATCTGTCATGGCTACCCTATTACAATGACACTCTGAATGACAAAAACATACTGCTGTCTTCCTTACTGCTGGTGTTTTTTATAGTCACTGATTTTGTCAATTTTTCTCATGTTTAGCTACAGTATCCTGGTAAGTAGTATTTGTGAACCTGTATCAATAACTTCTTGAGAATGAAATAGTAATTAAAGGAAAAGAAGGAGGAAAAATAAAGGCTTTTGTTCAATATTAGTAAATATTGTTGAAACTAACAATGCTGCAATTCAGTGTAGAAAAATTGTACCAGTTTTGTTGTTAGTATTCATTCCATTTAAGAAATA
>NW_006408556.1:6868565-6869761 GCF_000296735.1 Chrysochloris asiatica
GAGAGAGAAAGGAATAGCCAGAAACATCACCATAGAAAGAAATACTACATCTAAGTAATACACAAGTGTATTTGTCACATATCATTGTATGATTAAGGTTGACGATGAGTAGAAGGTTTCTGCGTGGTCTGGTACATGAGGATGTCTGCACTGAGTGACACACCCTAGTGACTGCATGTGACCCGAATCCCTACTCTGGGGGAAGAGCACGTGACTTGGCAGTGAACCCACGCTCAGGGAGTGTTTCCTAAATGTTTGGCTGGAGGCACCAGCACTTTAGTATACAGCCTCCCAGCTCTCCTGCCTCCTTCCTTTGAGGATGGAATGGAAACACAGACAGTGTTTGTAGTCACCCCTCTCCCCCTACTGCCCCCACTAGGATTCTCCTCAGAGCTGCCTGCTACAGCTCTGCCTATGGGAAAAGTTCAACCTTCTCTATGCACTGGCCTACCATACCTTGATCTGCCTGCCGGAGTTCACCTGCCCAGCCTCCTTATCTCCAACGAGAGGCCCTTGGGCTCTGAGACTTGCAGGAGGGTTGTGCAGGGGGTGAGACTTGACCTTGTGAGGACTGATGGGCAGAGAGCAAGCCTGAAGGTAAAGGGCAAGGCCTTTCTGGGGCAGGGGTCCTTTCCATTGCTGTGCAAGAAACCTTCCCTTTGCCTCCAAGGTCAGCCCTCCACCTTCAACACCCCACCTTCTGCCCTGTATGAATGGTGTCTCTGGAGTGCAGCCAAGGGCTCCTTTGCCTCTGGTTTCCAGGTGGGTTTGGAAAAACTTTCTGCAAAAGTCCTGGATGGTCCAAAGGGTTAGGGCACTGGAGCTGCTAGCCAAAAGTTTGGAGGCTGGAGTCCACCCAAGGTACCTCAGTCTGGTGGTCTACTTCTGAAATAGCAATAGATATTGAAAACCACCACTTGTCTGTAAGTGTCTGTCAGTTAGTCATACTGTGGTGGCTTGTGAGTTGCTGTGATTCTGGAAGCTATGCTACAGGTATTTTAAATACCAGCAGGGTCACCCACTATGGACAGATTTCCAATGAGCTTCCAGACGAAGACAGACTAGGAAGAAGGAGAGATGAACTATATTTCTGAATATTTAGTCACTGAAAACCTTATGTATAGCAAAGAAACACTGTCAGATATAGTGCCAGAAAATGAGCCCCTCAGGTTGGAAGGTACTCAAAATACGACTGG
>NW_006408556.1:6872608-6893159 GCF_000296735.1 Chrysochloris asiatica
CACACACAGTTGCCATGAGTTGGAATCAGCACAACAACTATTGTTGTTTTATTTCCTCACTGTAATGTCACCAGGGGCTGGCTGTGTTCCTTGACTCAAGTCAGGCAGCCCTTTCTTCACAGCTATCTCTTGGCAGGGAGTGGCTTTCATTTCTTTCCCCTTCAGGTTGAAGGGTATTAATGACTCCCCACTATTTGCCAGTCCTGGGGTGCTACAACACCTCTTTTTGGTTTTCCTTAACCTGACCTGCAGTTTTGTAAGCAAGTCTTTTGCTAAACTCACCTTAATTTATTCAGTGTGAATCACCCTCTTGTTCCTCCCAGGATCCTGATTCCAGCAAGTGAAAGTCACCTGAGAGAGTTGAGTGCCCAGACAGGAAGTGGGACTGAGGCAGCAGGCTTCAGGCAATTAGGAGCACTCTACCTGCCAGACTCTGGGAATGGAGGGACCCCTTGTTGGGCCACAGCCAGGAGCTGAGTCAACTTGACCTTGTAAACCAGACTTAACATTTGCTTCTTCCAAGCATAAAGGGGAGAGAAAATGCTGAAAATGGCTTCTTGTCACTCTTCCTCCTCAGAAAGAAGATAGGTCAAGATTCCAGGACATAGACTGCCGTAAACAACAATCAACAAATATTTTGATCACCTACCCTGAGGAACTCTGGTAGCGTAGTGGTTACGAATCGGGCTGCAAACTGCAAGGTCAGCAGTTCGAAACTACCAGCTGCTCCACGGGAGAAAGATAAGGCGGTCTGCTCCTGTAAAGATTAACAGCCTCGGAAACCCTGTGCAGGGTCGCTATGAGTCGGAACCGACTCCACGGCACACAACAACAACAACAACCCTGTATGCAAACATTCTTGAGGATGTGTCATGTATCAGGGTCCCAGCAAGAAACAGATGCTACATTTAAATTGCTGTTGTTATTAAGTGCTATAGAGTTGGTTCTGACTCATAGTGACCCTGTATAGAATTTCTGAGGAATGGCTGGTGAGCTTGAACCGCCGCCCTTATGGTTCAAACTGACTTTGCAGTTTAGCGCATTAGCCTGCAATGCCACACCAGGACTAGGGTAATTCAAAAAGGTTTATTCACATAGGAGTCTCTATAATGGTATGGATGCAGGGGAGTCACAAGGACAGTGACTTGTGGCAACAGAACTGTTATCACTCCTAGGTCCAAAGGTCAAAATTTGTACGCATGAGACCATCTTCCAGGATCTTCCCAGTAAAGTGATAGTCTCTCCACATCCCCCCACCCTCCAGGGTTCTTCTGAGGTGACCCTACAAGGAGAGAGCCAAAGAAATAAATTACCTGACTGTACTTTCCTTCTGTCCTCTGGTCTCTGCCCAGTGCCATCCATTAACCAAATCAAATCTGAAGCCAGAGGGCAGAGAATCTGATTGCTTATGATAGAAGGGGTATGGAAAGGGGGCAAGCAGAAGGTATTCAGCAAATGCTTATTTATATATTAATAAATTCTAAGCAAGGAAAAACCTTACTAGTATCTTATGATGTTGTTAGTGGATTGAGTCTATTCTGAATCATGGTGCTCCCATGTATGCATAGTAGGACTGCTTCACAGGACTTTGAAGGCTGCGACCTTTTGGAAGCAGATTGCCAAAACTATCTTCCTAGGTGCCTCTGGCAGGGTTTGAATCACCAACCATCCTGTTGATGGTCACTTAGCCATTTGCTCTATCCAGGGAATCCAGTATTATACGTATATTATAATTCTCATAGCAACCCTATGATTATTGGTACTATTTTTACCTTCATGTTACAAATGAGGAAACCAAGACACAGAGGGGGACAGTGGCTTGCTCAAGGTCACATAATTAGTAAGTGGTAGAGCGGAGGTTTTGTGACCCCAGTGTCTATGCACTTATTCGCAGCCTGCTTGTTTTCTGTGGGTCCAGGAATAAAACTGTTTTCAGAGCCTGTTCCCTGAAGCTGATCTCTCTTTTCTCTTTTGGTCATATGGCAATTGATGTGGACCCGAGTCCAGGTTTGGGCTAGCAGGTCAGTGGCATAGTATCTAATTATTTAGCACTCCAGGAAAAGCAAAGAGGACTTAAAATATTGATGAAGATCAAAGACCACAGCCTTCAATATGGGTTGCACCTCAGTGTAAAGAAAACAAACATCCTCACCACTGAACCAGTAAATAACATCAAGATAAATGGAGAAAAGATTGAAATTGTCCAAGACTTCATTTTCTTGGATCAACCATCAACACTCATGGAAACAGCAGACTAGAAATCAAACAACACATTGCAATAGGCAAATCTGCTGCACAAGAAGTCTTTAAAGTGTTCAGAGCAAAGATGTCAGTTTGAGGACTAATGTGCGCCGGAACCAAATGGTATTTTCAATAACCTCATATGCATATGAAAGTTGGACATTGAATAAAGAAGACCATAGAAGAATCGATGCTTTTGAGTTATGGTGAGAATATTAAAAGTACCATGGACTGCCAAAAGACCAAACAAATCTGTGTTGGATAAAGTACAGCCAGATGTTCCTTAGAAGCTAGGATGGCCAGACTTCTCTCATATTTGGACATGTCATCATATCTTGGAGAAGGACATCATGCTTAAGGAAGTGGAGGGTCGGTGAAAAAGAGGAAGACCTCCAATGAGATGGATTGGTACAGCGGCAACTGCAATGAGCTCAACTGTAGCAACAATTGTGAGGTTGGCGCAGGACTGGGCAGTGTTTCCTTCTGTTGTGCATAGGGTTACTATGGGTCAGTACCAACTCAACAGCACCTACTAGCAATAACAGGGAAAGTAGTCTGAAAGATAGGAGTCGGGGGCCTGGGGTTGGCCCTTCTGTTACACTAGGAAGTTCTCCTCCAGGCCAGCCCCCACTGCTTCCTCCCCAGCAGGCTGACTTCCTCCTCTCCGTCTCTGGCCATTCTCCTCCTCACCCCTGCAATGTGCTGCTGCCCCTGCTCCATCCAGAGCCAGCCTGATATTCAGGCCTTGTTAAAATCTCACTCTCTGTGGAGAGTGCCCCTCCCACCCCTGTCCGCAGAGGCTGCTCCACATAAATCTGAGAGCCAGGCTGCCCCTCCTCCTGCAAACTCAGGGAGGAAAGAAGTCACATCCGCCTGGCTCACTGTCACTGCCCTTCCTCAAAGGTACTGGCCAGAGCAGGCCCCCAATAGCCATTTGGTTCAAGGGAGGGATTCTGGGATGTTCCATAAGGTCTGTATATCTTATATATGTTGTTGTTGTTAACTGCTGTTGAGGCGGTTCTGACTCATAGCAACCCTGTATAGGGTTTCCAAGGAGTGATTGGTGGGTTTGAACCACTGACCTTGTGGTTAGCAGTCCAGGGCTTATCTTACAGTGCCACACCAGGTCTCCATCATATATAAGGAGTTCTGGTAGTATAGTGGTTACGAGTTGGGCTGCTAACCTCAAAGTCAGCAGTTCAAAACTACCAGCTGCCAGCTGTTCCACGGGAGATGAGGCTTTCTTGTCCTGTAAAGATGTACAGCCTCGGAAACCCTATACAGGGTTGCTATGAGTTAGAACTGACTCCACGACACACCACCACTTCTCTCTCTCTCTCTCTCTCTCTCTCTCTACACATATTTATTATAACCAGAAAAAACACAAATGAAGAGACACATCAGGTAAATTCTGTGGGGGAGGTCATCAGAGGTTTTCTAGCTGGTGCATTTTAGGATCAAAATTCTCCAAGTTTCCCAGGATGTTTGGGTTTGGCATCTTCTCTCCTTTCAGAAAACTGTCTGCTGAGGGCAGTGGCAACTTGACAAGACCCCTCCCCACTGACAGCAGAAAAACCAGAGGGCCAGGGCTCATTAGCAGTGAGAGCCATGGGCAGCCAGACAGGGCAGCGCTTACAAGGCCTGCTCCGCTGACCGCCAGGCACCATTAGTGCCCACCCGGTGGGGGAGGGCCTGCTGGCTGGGGCCGTGCCAACAGCCAGTCTCGTGTCAGAAGGCCCTGGGCTGACTGAACTCTGTCGCTGCACAAGACAGGTCATTTTCCTCCCCAGCTTCCACGCCTGTACCAGAGCTGTTTTCTTTTCCCTTGACTCTGTTGGTATTGAAGTCTGGGCGACGTGACAGGCCTGGCAGACAGCCCAGAGGCCAGCGCCCCAGGCAGACACTCTCTTTGCCTTATTATTCAGCTTCAGCGCCCTCTCAGCGATTGGGTGGCATTTGTGAGCACAAAAGAGAAGACGCGGGTATTCAGGAGGCTCTTTCAGAAAAGGGAGCCGCAGGCCTCCTAGCTGGAGATCTTCTTGGGGTCGGTTTGAATCTATTTTCAGCCGTCAAGGCATTTCTGTTTGCATCCTGACCCTGGTCTCCTGGGCCCTGTGGGATATGGCCTCTAGATGTCTGGGGGAGGGAGGGACTGGCCCAAATAATGTCTCCCAGGGCTTCCCTTTGGGTAGGACCTGTTTGCTGTTAGCTGCCCAGTCCCTCTGCAGAGTTGGGGTTGCAGTCTCCCCAAGGCTCAGCCCCCTTATTTGTCCATTGTCTTACAAGTAGGATAAGGGGAGGGCATCCACAGTTGCCAATCTCCTTCCATAGGCCCCTGCATTCCCCGCTCTGCCTACCAGGCCCTCCTCTCCCATTTGCACCCCTGTAAAGAAGGGGAAACAGAAAGAGCTAACTGCCACCCATCATAGGCTTGGAGTCAGTAACAAAGGGCCAACTCCTTTAATTGGTATACATCATGTGATTGGGGCTCGTATGTCACCTCCATCATCATCCCTGGTACCCAGATCAAAGCTCCTGACAGCTGCTCACCAAGCCTTCCTCTCTGCAGTGAACAGTCAATGGAGTAAGTGAGGGTGACAGACTGAGCTCTAGATCCCGATGGAAAGGCATTTTCTTAAAACAACAACCTCCGGTCTCAATGTTATTCCTTACTGATTCCACATCAGGATCTTCCACCCCACTCCTTCCACCTCGCCTGAACACACACACACACACACACACACACACACACACACACACACACACACACAAGTCTTGGGAGCAACAGGGGCTTTGAAAATTCCACCCTGAAACCAGGCCCTGGTTCCCAGCATGCCCTCTGGCTGTCGTTGATTTGAAATGTTTGTCCAGGGGTCCCAGTTTGGCTCAGCAGACAGCAGTATTTGCTTATTAATTTATTGATTTACTGGGCTATATGTGGGGCATCTCCCAGGAAGTAGACGTGTGGGCCCTCCCAGCACCCAGCCATCAGTCAGACTCAAGTCTGGGTTTAAGATGCGGCTAGGCTTGACCGGCAGGCCCGAGGCCAGAGCAGTGCCTTGGAGGACTTCGGTGGCTGGGCGATGGGGTACTGAGGGATTGAGGTTAGACGGGTTAGAAACTGCAGGCTGCGGCAGCTCCAGGACACAAGACTCCTGCGCTCGGTGGTCACAGCGCCCCCTAGAGTGGCTCAGTAGCACACTCCCATGAGAGGTTATTACATATCCATGGCCAGACCCAAGAAGAGCAAAGCTCCACCCATTTCTGGAGGAAACCTCCTTGCCAAAGGCAGAGGAGGTAGATGAGAACCCATCCAAGGTCTTTGGTGCCCGAAGGCGCTCAGATTCTTGTATTAGGACCGGCTTTTCGGAACGTGCTCGGACTGAATAAGACATAGGGTGTTTCTAACAACGGTTCTTTCAGCTCTTGCATAATAATACTACGTTTTAAAAAACCATTGAGAACGTCTGTGGCTTTGTCGCTTTTTTGAGGCATGTGTTGACTACAGATTGTGGTAGCAGGATGGTGGGGGGAGGGGAAAGGAGCGGAGGAAGCGGCTTCTGAGCAGCGTTCTGCCGCGAATGTAGAAAGAGCGCCGCCAGAGGACATGCAAGAATGCGGCTGAGTGTGGGCTTGGGTCACCCAGACCAGGGAAGTCCCCGGCTCCATCATCACAACTGGGCGCCCTTAGGCAACTCACTCACCCTCTCTATGCTCCCTTATATCGGTCAAATGAAGTGTCAGATTCATAGTGTTAATGTGCTAAGTGCTGGGTTAGAACTCAACAGCAGTGCTGCGGAAGAAAAGTCCTGGTTTGCTTCTGTAAAGATGACAACAAAGAAAACTCTGTGGGGCAGTTGTACTCTGTCCAGTAGGGTCGCTATGCATCGGAAAGGACTGGACAGCACACAATACCACCACCAAGAAGTGCACTATTGTCTTCCTGTCATATTCTTTGTAAACCCTATACAGGGTCACTATGAATTGGAACCAATTCGATGGTACTTAACAACAAATCATATACTCAAGATCAAATATATGATCTTTTCTGATGGAAATACATGAAAGGAGGACCTGGTCTGAATAAATCTAGGTCCCCTTTCAGATTTGCCTTTCTTGTTGGCTGCTCTGGTTGACTCTGGACCTCCTGGAACCTCTTCCCTTCCCCTCCCTTCAGAACTAAGTTGGAAACCTCAGGAAATGCTCAGAGTAGAATTAAACTTTGTAAGGTTTTCAGTGGTTGATAATCTTCCTTTGCAGATACAGAAACCAAGGCACAGGGACATGCCCCCAGAGGATGCTGGTGCTCTTGTGTTCTCTAGGTTTACCTTATGGGTACTGACCAGATTGGGCAGAAGGAAAGGGCTGAGGGTACTCTGCATGCAACCCACCACCCTGGGAGAGGCAGTGTGAAGGTCTGACTGGACAGACTGCAATTCTAGCCCTGGACTCACGTGCTTGCGGAGTCATGAGCAAGAGGCTTCGTCTCCCTGTGCCTTGGGTTCTGTATCTGCAAAGGAAGGTTATCAACCACCGAAAACCCTATGAAGCCTACTTCTACTCTGACACACATGAGGTCAACTACAGGGCAACTTTTTTTTGTTTTTACTTTTTATTGTGAATTGAGTGAAGGTTTACAGGGCAGATCATCAGTTCTACATTTAACAAATCAAACACTTTGCTTCATTACAATGATTGCAATCCCCTCCATGCACCATTATCTTAACAATATTTACCTCTATTCACTTTAAGTCTTGCATTCCTCCCTGTGTCTCCTGCTACCTTCATCTTTCCTCTGCCAACCTCATTCTTGTGTATTGTCTGCCTCCTCACTCAGGTTAATCTGTCTACCTTCTAGCCGGTGAATAATTTTCCTTCCCTTCCAGCCCACTCCTGTTTAAAACAGTCTGCTTTATCTTGAAGTCTACTTGGCTTCCTCGCCATTTGGAAGGCCAGAATCTACACTGTTCTCTCTTTTTGCTTCGTAGTTCACTTCATTATAAATTGGTATCTTTGGTTCCCTATAATCAGTCTTACAGATCCGTTTTACTTTAAATAAATCTATATCTGGATTGAGTTCTGGGTGTTGTTGTTATGTATGGTAATATCAGATTGTTGTCAGCTGTTGTTGGTACTCAGTCCAAAGAATACTCTTAAATATTTTTTGTAAAGTTGGTCTGGTTATTACAAATTCCTTTAATTTCTGTTTATTTAGAAAATCCCTAATTTCACTGTCAAATTTGAGGGACATTCTGCTGGGTATATGATTCTTAGTTGGCAATTCTTTTCTTTCAGAGTTTGTATATGTCATACCATTGTCTTCTTGCCTACACGGTTTCTTCTGAGAAATCAAAGTTTAGTCTTACTGCTTCTCCTTTGTAGGTAACTTTTTGGGTTTCCTGAGTTGCTCTCAGGATTACTTACTTACTTGTTTTTGTTTTTGGATACTTTGATTATGATATGTCATTGGTGATTATCTTTTGGAATCTATCCTGTTTGGGGTTTGTTCAGATCCTTGTCTGCTTATCTTCTCATCTTTCATGATGTTAGGGAAGTTTTCTCCCAATTACTCTTCGACAGTTTTCTCTATGCTTTTTATTGTCTCCTCCTATTCTGAAATTCCGATCACCTGTAAGTTGTTCCTCTTCATCCTGTTAGGCTTTCTTTTGATTTTTTTCATTCTTTTTTTCTGATTGTTCTTCTAGCATACTAGTATTGAGAAATTTATCTTTAAGCTCACTAATTTCGGCTTTCATTACTTTGAATCTACTCCATTTCTCTTTTACTATGTTGTCTATTTTTGAAATCTTAGTATTAGTTTTCAGGATTTCTAATAGTAGGTTTTATATTGTTTCCAAACTTGCACTTATTGTGTCTTGTTTGTTGTTGTAGTATTTTCCTGAATTCTTCTAACTTTTTTTTTAATGTTTTCTCTTTGCTTTCCTCAATCTTCTGTCAATATTTTGAATGTGCATAAATATCCTTTTTTAAAATTCTTTTTCGGTTAGTTCCATTACCTTTTTTTTTTTTCCATTACCTTTTTTTTCTCAGAAACATTTCCTGGCTCTGCATCTTGGTCATTTGTTTGAGCCATTTTCTCTTGTTTCTTCATGTGAGCTAACATTGTCTGTTGTCTCTGGGAATTGTGATGTTGCTGTATTTGTATTTAATTGAAGATTGTATGTTGATGTGTTTTTAGACTCTTACCAATTGTTTCCTGTGGTTATAGTTAGAGAATAGAAGTGTGTGAACCATACTCCATTTGCCTTCATGTTCCTCAGTTTTTGTGGTGCTGTGGGTTAATGCGCCAGACTGCAAAGCCATTTGAACTGCAAGGTTGGTTGTTCAAGCTCACCAGCTGCTCCTCGGAAACCCTATACAGGGTAGCTATGGGTTGGAATCGACTTGACAGCACTTAACAACAACAACCTCAGTTTAGGATAGGTTTGGCTGGTGTTGGCTGCTGTCAATCATTGATCAGGTGGGATAAGAGCTAGTATTGAATCTTGTCCAGTGGGTGGAGCTGCAGAGGGCACAGTTGTGGGTGGGCTGTCTAAGCATGGTTACGGTCTCCAGAATAAACAAACAAGCAACCAACAATGTAAATAATAAAGGAGAAAGAAGAAATAAAAATAGGTGGCAACCAGAAAAAATGAATGTAACTAAAAAGAGAAAAGAGGGGCAGGAAAATGAAGTTATAGAAGAAAAAATAAGAGAAAAAATAAAAGGAAGAAATTTAAAAAAACAACAACAAAAACACTTAGAAAAACCAGGGAGAGGGAGGATGAAAAGAGAGAGAGTAGAAAGTAGTAAAGAAAAATGAAATGGGAAGACAAGAAAAGGGAAATGTGAAAAAGATGAAAAAAAGGAAAAATAAAAGTGGAGCTAGAAAAGATAAAATTCAAGGGGATGGAAAAAGAAGAAGAAGGAGAAGAAAGAATAAACAAATGAAAACAATGAAAAGGAAAAAACAACAACAAAAATCCAATGCAGTTGTTTACCCAGAGAAGAGAAAACTTAGGGGGCTCCTGCCAGCCAAGGAAATCACAAGGTGGGTACAGGAGGGATGTGACAGTGGAATTCCTTACCCTAAATGAAGTCCCAACAGGCTCAAATGTTCTCTATATTCAGGACACTCAATCCAGAATTAGTTTGTGGAGGCCCTGATGGAGCTGGTTTCAGGTCTGTTAGGACCACAGGGCAGCTGGGGGCAGAGTGCTGGTTATGAATTTCTCTCTCTCTTTCTCCAGAGCTCTCCAAGCTCCTAGCATATGTTTCAGGCACAGTACACATGCCCCCAAATTATCACCATCTTGAAAACTCCTCCCATTCTTTGATGTACGTGTCACTCCCTCCAGGAAGCCTTGTCAGATCTCTTTCTCCCTTCTCCCAACAAGTACAAGTTGAGTTGTTATCCCTTCTCTGTGCTTCCTTTCACAATACCCTATGTATAAACCATTATCTCCACACTAGCTTCATTCATTTCCTTCAGTGCCTAACCCTGCTAACTGAGAACTTCTGGTGATGGGATCAACATCAGTTAAAATCAGAATGGATTTCAGGTAATAGCAAAACCTCAAATCAGTCGGCTCATAGAATATAGAAGTTTTATTTATTTTTCTCTTCAAAGTCTGGAGTCCAAGACTGATATGGTGGCTTCACTCCACAAAGCCCTTTGGGACCCAGGCTCCTACTATATTGTTGTTGTCATGAGTGGCCACCATTCCCAAGATTCCCTCTATTATGGCTGCTCCAAATTCCAACCATTACATCAATTATCCAGACATTTGGGGTTAATGAGTGTGAGCTATCTCATAAGGAAACATCCAGAAGCTATCATTTGACAGTTTCCTTTATATCTCATAGGCGCATGATGGCTCTGTAGGATAAACACTGGACTGAGAACCACAAGGTTGGTGGTTTGAGCCCATCAGTCACTCCTTGGGAGAAAGATGAGGCTGCATAGGAAACTCTATAGAGGGTTGCTATGAATTGGAACCTCTATCCATGGCACTTAGCAACAACAACAATTTATACCTCATTGGTCAGAGTTTAGCCACATGGCCATGTCTAACTGCAAAGGAAGCTGGGAAATATAGTCATTATTCTGTATACCCATGAACCCCGCTGAAGGTCTCATTACTATGGGAGAAGGGGAGAATGGAAAATGGTAGTTTCTGCTACAGAGCCTTTGCCTCATTCATCCTTGTGTTTTGTTCCCTATCACCACCAGCGCACTGCTTGGCATATAGCAAGTACTCAGTGTTTATGGAAAGAAAAACTTGTATTGACAGTCACAATGTATGAGATTACCTCTGATTAGTCTGTGTTCCCTGCTCCCCAATTCACTCATTCAGCAAAAATTTGTCTGGTAGTGTAGTGGCTACGAGTCAGGCTGCTAACCTCAAGGTTAGCTGTTTGAAACTACCAGCTGTTCCATGGGAGAAATATGAGGTTTTCTGCTCCTATAAAGATTCATAGCCTCAGAAACCCTATACAGGGTCGCTAGGAGTTGGAACTGACTCCACAGCACATAACCACCACCACCACTATGTGTTGGGTATTGTTCTAGGCTCAACAATAACGAAGAATGAGACGAAGTCCACAGCTTGCAGAATCTTACATCCTATTGGCTTCTCTAGTGATAAGAGTTTTAAGTGTTTTCTGTTTTAAGTGCTTTCTAAGATATAACTTACTAGAGCTAGGTACCAACCAGCATTCAAAACAAACACACAGTTGCTATCAAGTTGATCCTGACTCATAGTGTATAGTGTAGAGTAGAACTGTGCCCCATAGAGTTTTCAATGGCTAATTTGTCAGAAGTGGATGGCCAGTCTACTTCTGATGCTGCTGGGTGGACTTGAACAGCCAGCCTTTGGGTTAGCAGCCAAGCACATTAACCATTTGTTGTTGTTGTTAAGTGCTGTTGAGTCGGTTCCAACACATAGCAACCCTGTATAGGGTTTCCGAGGAGCAGCTGGTGAGCTTGAACCATCGACCTTGCAGTTCAAACAGTTTTATACTACTCTAAAAATTCCAGCCAATACTAGTCAATGTGTATTTTGCAGAGGAGGAAACGGAGGCACAGGAAGGTTAACTAATTTGCCAAGGTTGAAACACAGAGCCAGGATTTAAATTCAGGGGGCTGGTTGGCAAGTCTGCCCTTTTATCTTTGGCACGATTTGCCTCACTGTGTTTTTGTACAACGGTGTGCTCTTGCTGTGCATACTCGGCTGAGTCCTGCTTTTTCACTTAATTGTGTCACAGATACTTTTCCACAATTTTTATAATCACCATTTGTGGTAGCCACATGGGGGGTGGGGAGCTGGAGCAGAGCAGCTCTGGTCTACTGTGTATGGAAGAAAGGGGAGTGGCTGGGGTCCTTGTGTGGAGGTCATGAAGGGCTTGTGTGTATTTGACTGAGAAGGGTCTGTTAGGGCTAATGGACTAGGTCCCTGCTGTCCTCGGTGACATTTGCTTTCTGTCCCTTTTTGATTCTCCAACTGACATCTGTCTTCTCAGTCCCTCAGTACTCATACCCCCTCCCCCGCACTCCTCCGTCTGTAGACAGGGGGCTACGCCTTAGTCATTGGAAGCCAGAGGGCTGCCTCTCTCACCAGTGGGCTCTGTAGGGAAGCATCCAAATCCTTTCCCACCCCAGGGGATGGCAGGAGAAAGTATGAGAGCTTTAGAGGGAAGGGGGGAGGGACACATTTCCAGAGATGATGCCTGGGCTTCCTATCTCTGCCTGACTCCTCACTTCCTCACCAGTAAGTACCCCATCTACCTTCTATGTGCTTTAGGGGATTGGGACCAAAGAGAAGGAGACAGACCTTTTCTGAGCACTTATTAAGTTCCCTATGGAGAACTTTACGTTTTATAGGTGAGGATACTGGGTCTGAAGGACTGATGGTGCCCGGCTATGGGTCACCTGGCTAGTCAGTGACAGGGTGGAAATGTAAACTCTGCCCATTGTGTGGGAGGTGGAGGGGTGTTGTTGTTGTTAAGCGCTGTCAAGTTGGTTCAGACTCATAGTGACCCTGTATAGGGTTTCCAAGGAGTGGCTAGTGTGACGTTATAGAATAAGCACTGATTCAAACTGACTTTGAAGTCCAGTGCTTATCCTACAGCATTATACCAGGACTCTAGGTGGAGGGGTAGTGGCCAGAGAAAGGTCTGCCCATTTTGCAGGTGGAACATATTAAGGCTCGGAAATGCAGTTAAGTGATGACTGCCTCAGGCACAGTGCATCCGAAATGAAAGTTGGGTCCTGGGGATTCCTGATTCTACAGGTGTAGTTTCTAAGACCTCAGGTATCTCAAAACACCTAGTTAAACTTGTTGATGGTCTCATAGTCACCATGCATTCCTGGCAAACATTGAAGAGCTCTGGGGAAGCAGAAGAAATTATGGTACAATGCTTGTTTCATGGTGGATCAAGTGGTGCTATTGGTAAGTGAGTTGAGTCAGTCCTGACTCCTAGTGACCCTATAGAGTTTCCAGGAAGCAACTGGGGGTTTAAACTCCCAACATTATGGTTAGCAGTCCCGTGCTGATCCTATAGTGCCAAACCAAGACTTAGGTTGAAGTGCTGTTGGGGATTGAATCCACAGATGAGGGATGTAGGCACGGCAAAAGGTAGGAACACCAACTGTTGTTGTTGTCAGGTGCCATCGAGTCGGAACCGACTCATAGCGACCCCATGCACAGCAGAACGAAACAATGTCCGATCCTGGGCCAACCTCACTACCGCTGCCACACTTGAGTCCATCAATGATGCCACCTGGCCAATCCATCTCATTAGGGGTCTTCCTCTTTTTCTCTGACCCTCCACCTTACCCAGCATGACATCCTTCTCCAGCGACTGTTTCCTCTGGACAATATGTCCAAAGTATGAGAGACGAAGCTTAGCCATCCTGGCCTCCAAGGAGCACTCTGGCTGCACTTCTTCCAAAACAGATCTGTTGGTTCTTTTGGCAGTCCATGGCACTTTCAGTATTCTCCTCCAACACCACAACCCAAAGGCATCAATTCTTCTACGATCCTCCTTATTCACTGTCCAGCTTTCACATCCATATGAGGCTATTGAAAACACCCTGGCCTGGGTCAGGCGCACCTTAGTCCTCAAGCTGACATCTCTGCTCTTCAATACTTTAAAAAGTTCCTGTGCAGCAGATTTGCCCAATGCAATACGTCGTCTGATCTCTTGACTGCTGCTTCCGCGAGTGTTGATAGTTGATCCAGGAAGAATGAAGTCCTTGACAACTTCAATCTTTTCTCCATTGATAAGAATGTTGTTTATAGAGTAAAGGAACTGAAGTTGCACTAAAGCAGCTTCAAGTACAAAGTGAAGTGGATATGGAGGGGGAGGCCTTATTTGAGAGGAAGCATTGACACTGGAGAGGAAATGAGTGGTCAGACTGTGGAGCTGTTTGAGAGACCAGCAGAGGTGTTGGGTCAGCTCTAGTGCCTCATATTTCCCTTCCTTTTCATCCATGGCAGACATCACTAAACAATCACCAAACTCTCCCTACTGAGACATATGCAGCATTCAGTACAGATTCAGGTGGCCCCTGCCTGTGAATTGCAATTGGCACATAAAAGGAAACAGTTGCTGAGGATAGTAAGAGCCAGTGCAGGTTTTTGAGTAGGAGGAGTATAAAAAGGGGTTTTTTTGTTTGTGTGTATTCTTGGAGTCTGGGTGGACAGCTTACCTTAATCCCAATCATAACTGCAGTGGAGAAGAGTTCCTCTGAAGACCACAGAGCAATGCAACCTCAGTTTTTACCCTGAAAAATCTACCTAGCTGCCCCCCTGCTCCCCTGGTGAGAGCACGCAGCTTTTCTCATCACGGAAGCTGGGCACAGAGAGAGATGCGGTCACAGCACTCAGGCAAAATTGAATTCTGAATGAGGACCTGGTTGGCTGCCCCCACCCAGGGGGAGAAGAGACCAGTGATGGGTGGGTACCAGGACCCAGATTCTAATTTAGTGAGTTTAAATGCACCTTTAAAATGCATAGAGGTCTGAACAAAACTCATCTGTCATGGTTTTCAGGGTGAGAAGGCTCCATCCATCCACCATAGATATGTATTTGTGGTGTGTGTGTTTGTATACATATTTTTTCTTTTCCAAAAGTAAGTATCGATTCTCAGAAACCGTAAACAGGCCATAAAATGCTCTCAAGCGTCCCCTCCTCTGATTTCAACCATGCAGATAAGACCCTGAGATGATGTTCCTCGTTTGGTTCTGGTTAGTTTATCATTGCTGGTGTGTGTGTTAGAACGGTGAGAGGCACAGGGGCTAGAAAGATGGGGATAAAGAAGGATTCATTCAGCCCTCTCCTAGAATAAGAATGAGTCTGGAGTCTAGAGGCTGGTGGGTGGGGAGGGGGCTCTAATGCTTCTGGAGTGGGCAGCTGGAGGTCCCCTCTTTGCAGACCCCAACTCCCCATCCTGCCTCTTGGCTGCAACTGTATCTCTGACTGGGGAGACTTGTTGATAACTCAGCTCCCTGGTGAGCTCTGGGTCCATGAGCTGCTGAGAGAGATGTTTATTTCCTTTTAAAGTTGTTCAGGGTTCAATTTACCCAGTGGCACACTAGTAAATAAATAAGAAAACCAAACCTTTGACAGGGGGAAATATGGAGTTTTCTTCCTATATTCCTGAGTAATATCTCAAAACTTTTGTGACTCACAAGGGTCTGCAGTGTTTGGTTAAAGAAAAAAAAAGGAAAAGAAAACCACTGCATTTCATATATATTTGTCAACAGCTTTACAGCAAGTGGAGAATATTGCATATGATGTGGCCCCATGTGCCAGCCACACCAACTCCAGGCTCCTTGAGGTCTGTAGCTGTGTCTGTCCAAACCAGGGAAGTGTAACCTGTATAATTATATCTCTGTAAAGGGGACTGCTTTCTACTGCCCAGAACCCATTACCCACCAAATCTCCTGACACGAGTCTCCCAGGCCTCCAAGATCTATGCCTGGGGGTGGGGAACTAGCATGCAAAAATCACAAAAACTGTTCAAATGCTCCAGCTCAAAACCAAGCAGCAGTTAAAGGAGAGAACAAAAGGCAAATGAGGGAGAAATTGTTATAGTAGAATGAGTCAGAAGGTGGCAAAGCTAGCAAGGTGAGAATGACAACTATGGATTCTGTTATTTACTACTGAGTAAAGTTATTAAGACTTTACTGAGACCCTACCGTGTGCTAGGCATTAGGCTCGGCACCAGGAAAGAAGAGAATGAGAATACAATAGTAATGCAACCATGAAGGGGCCCTGGTGGTGCAAAGGCTAAGCATTTGGCTACGAACTGAAAGATTGTTGGTTCAAATGCACCCAGAAGCTCTGTTCTAGAAAGACCAGATGCTACATTCCCATAAAGATTCAAACCCAAATCAAACCCAAGGTAGAAGAATTGCCCTATAGGGTTTCCAAGCTGCGATCTTTACAGAAGCAAACTACCTGCTACATCTTTCTCCCTCAGAGCAGCTGTGGCTTCTAATTGCTGACCTTTGGGTTAGTAGCCTAATGTTTTAACCACTGTGTCACCAGGCCCATAAAGATTACTGCCTAGAAAATAATATGGAACTGTTCTACTTTGTCATGTGGCTTTATGAGTCAAAATGAACTTGGTAGCACCTAACAGTAACAGTGCAATAATGATACATATAAGATTTACAGCCTCGGAAACCATGTCCAGGGTCGCTATGAGTCGGAACCGATTCAACTGCACACAACAACAACAACAAATAGTAATAGTGGCTGTTTACTAAGCTAGGTGCTAGGCACTGTGTTAAACATGTAATCTCAGAGTTGAGTAGCTATGCTCCTTGCCCCTGAAGAGGGGCCACCTGGATGAGCTGCCCTCTGAAAACCAAGGACAGTCAGGAACGCCAAATTGTGGAATGTTTGTCATTTTGAAATTCAGGTTCTGACTGATGTTGGAAACCTCAATTCTTTCTCTTAGAGGAGCTGAGGCTCCCAGGAACTCTTGCAATGTAGTGTTTCACGGGAGAACTCAACAAATTTAGCCTAGATGGCATGGGCAAAGGCGAGAAGAGGGGACATGGATAGTGAAACAGGACAGGGAAAGATGGAGAATTGCAGGCTCCCAGAGAAACACTGGAATGTGATTGGAATAAGTCCCTTAGCATGCAGATGAGTTGGGAGATTCTAGGAGTGCAGCAGGGTATAGTTTGGGGAAGATCGGGTTTTCTGCATCCTGACAGGAATTCAATGAAGGCAACTGAGAACAAAATTGCTTTTCTAGATGCAGGGCAGACACTGTGAAGATGTGCGTCCCAGGAAGGGAGCGAGGGGAAGGGGACAAGAGGGAATCAGAGACCCTTCCTGGGGCAGGGAGAGAAGGGGAGGGTAGGCAATGGCTGTCCCCAGTTGGCTGCCCTGTCTCAGGCTTGGCTGGGAGGAGGGGAGAGAAAGGTTGATGGGAGCTGCCAGATGCTGAGCTGGGTTGCTGGAGGTCTCAGAGTAGAACTTTGCTTTGTAGGCTTTCCAATGGCTGTGGTCATTCTGCAGCTGACCTCCAGTCCTGTCTTCTGAGGCACCTTGATTAGTAACTGAGCACTTAACCATTTGCTCCAGCCAGGTTCTCCTTTCTGGTCCATAGAAGTTGAAAACCTAGTAGTTCTCAAAACCTTTGCTCCAGGAATTGACGGAATACAAATTGAAATCTTCCAACAAACTGATGCAGCCCTGGAGGCACTCACTCAACTATGCCAAGAAATTTGGAAGACTGCTACCTGATCAACTGATTGGAAGAGCTCCATATTTGTGTCCATTCCAAAGAAGGTTGACACAACACAATGCAGAAACCATTGAAAATGACATTAATATCAGAAGCTAGTAAAATTTTGCTGAAATGGTTGTAACAGTACATCGCCAGAGAACTGCCAGAAATTCAAACTGGATTCAGAAGAGGACTAGGGCTCTCACTGCTGACATCAGATGGATGTTGGGTGAGAGCAGAGAATACCAAAATGATGTTAACTTATGCTTTATTGATGATGCAAAACTTTTGAATATGTGGATCATGAAAAACTATGGATAACATTGTGAAGATGGACATTTCCAAACACTGAATTGTGCTCACAAGAAACCAGAATATAGACCAAAAGGCAGTTTGAACAGACCAAAGGGAGTACTGAATGATTTAAATTAGGAAAGATGTGTACCATGGTTGTGTCTTTTCACCATACTTATTCAATCTGTATGCTGTGTGAATGATCCAAGAATATGGATTATATGAAGAAGAATGTGGTATCAGGATTGGAGGATGACTCATTAATAGCCTTTGGTATGCAAATGATATAATCTTGCTTGCTGGAAGTGAAGAGAACTTCAAAGATGACAGCTTTCCGTATGGAATGCACTTCAATGTAAAGAAAACAAAAATCCTCACAAGTGGACCAGTAAATAACACCGTGATAAATGGAGAAAAGATTGAAGTTGTCAAAGACTTCATTTTGCTTGGATCCACAATCAACACTTGTGGAAATAGCAGTCAAGAAATCAAACGAAGTACTGCATTAGGCAAATGTGCTGCATGAGACCTCTTTAAAGTGTTCAAGAGCAGAGATATCAGTTTGAGGACTATAGTGCACTTACCCCAAGCCATGGTATTCTCAATTGCTTCATATGCACATGAAAGTTGGACAATAGGTAAGGCAGACTGTAGGAGAATCAATGCATTTGAATTATGGTGTTGGAGAAGAATATTGAAAGTACCATACACTATCAGAAAAATAAATCTGTCTTGGAAAGAAGTACAACCAGAAATGCTCCTTAGTAGCCAGGATGGTGAGACTTTGTCTCTCATACTTTGGACATGTTATCAGGGGAGGTCAGTCCCCAGAGAAGGACTTCATGCTTGGTAAAGAGGAGGGTCAGTGAAAAAGGGGACGACCGCCAATGAGATGGATTGACACCATGGCAACAGCAGTGGACTCAAATGGAACAGTTGTGAGGATGGCGCAGGACAGTTGTGAGGGTGGCGCAGGACCAGTTGCTATGAGTTGGGGCCAGCTTGATGGCACCTAACAACAGCAATGATCTTTATGGGAGCAGATCATCAGGACTTTTGTCTCACAGAGTTACTGATGGGTTTGAACCGCCAGTCTTTTGGTTAGCAATTGAATGCTTAACCACTTTGGTACCCGGAATACTCAGTGGTAGTTAATATACTCATGATGTTGTGCAATCAACACTACACTATCTAACTCCAGACATTTCTTTCTTCCCAAAAAGAAACTGTGCTCATTTGCAATCAATCTCCATTTCCCCTCCCCACCCCCAGCCCTTGGCAGCGACTACTCTACTCTCTGTCTTTATAGATTTGTCGATTCTGAACATCTTGGATAAACAGAATCATATACTAGGTGATCTTTTTTTTTTCCAACTGTTTTATTGCGAATTATGTGCTAGTTTACATGGGAGAACATTAGCTTTACATTCATCCTATCGTACATCCTTACATTGCCATGGTTACAATCCCCTCCATGCATCATCAACCAACCAAAGGGTACACACCACAAGCCTGCCCCCAGTGGTCAGCACACATCCCTCTCCCTCTCTGGATCTAGAGTTCTCTGCCTCCATTTTTGGCATCACTGTTTCTCTGGGTAGGGTCCCGCACTCTGCTCTTCTCCTCTGATGGTCCCAGGGGCCTCCACTCCTGGCCTGCAAAGTCAACCACTCCCCTCCTTTTGTTACAAAACATCTACCTTTATATTTCCAACCCTGACAGTCAGTCCTGATAGTAATTATTCACTATTGTACCACGTGAGTGCTATCCCCATCTCTTTTTATCAGTCCTGCCCAGACAGACTGGATACTACTTAGTGGAGATTCTACCTTCTGCCGCACCCTTAGGATCTAGGCTCCTTCTTGAAATCTTGTAAGCCAGTCACTTCTTGCCTTTGTAGTTCCCCCATTTAGGGGAGCCAATGTCCAAGTAGCCCATCCCTGTGTATTGAGGGGGATGGGAATAATCCTTGCTGTAAAGATTTTTTCCCTCTTTTGAGATACTGCATCCATAGGTGTAGGTCAAGTTCATCAAATTGTATCAGATTACTCTTTTTCCCTCTTCTTTCTTCTTCTAGTTGAGCTCTGATCAGCCAGTCATTGAAGCCAGTATTATCTGTAAGTGTGGGTGTTCTTGTGCATATGCCCTCTCTTCTTATCAGCTGGATGCTTCATTCTCCACCATAGTCCTCTGTGGCTATGTCACTGACTCTGGGTCCAGGAATCCTCAGGTCTTGTCAAACTGCTGGCCAACCAGGTCTCCACTCGGGTTCACAGGAGTCAATTGAACGTGGTTGGACTTAGCTCGCAGCTTCATTGCTGTTTTTCCCTCACTTCCCCTTATTGGAGACCAATGCGGTCACCAATCAGAGCATGTGTCTGCTCGTGTATTCCCATTGAGTCTTAGTCTTGGAAGGGGGTTTGCCCTGAGGGGACCCAACCACTTGCCTTGATGCCTCCTGAGTGAGCAACTTGCTTATTCTTGTAGTAGTCAGTATGACTGTAGTTATTGTTTTGCATTTTTCCTGTCGGTCTTTCTTTCAAGAAGTAGTTTCTGTTCTTCGAGCCACTCCAGGCTGGTCTGCTTGTCCTTTCCAGTGGAAGTTTTCCACCTCAGAAGATTCTGGATGGGGTTCTGGATTCCACCTATGGTCTTATATATTGCAGAGGCTCCACAGGAAGCCTCCTTCACTGGGCAAGTTGTAGCCACATTTTAGGTTTTCCAATCAGTTATAGGCAGAAGACGGACTTACAAGCTTTCTATGGTGATATATCTGGTTATTCTTTTCTCTCCCCCTCAAGTGTCTGTTTTATAATGGTATGCAAGGAAACCACGATTCAAAAGACAGCCAAGCAGCTTAACGTTATTTCCCCCCTTTTCCCCATTCCTACCATGTCTCAATCCCTGTATCCCAGAGACCTGTTGTTCCAAGGTTGTGCATACATCATTATTTACCTCTGTCCCACTTAGCTCATGCAAACCTGCTTGTTTTCCCATCTGCCTTGTTCTTCTATTCCCCTCCCCCCTTTTGTGTATTGACCTCCTCCCCAACACCCAAACTATCCTGTGTCTGTTCTCTATCCTGTGCTCTACCTTCCCCTCTTTCCCCTCACCCCACCCCCAACATACCGGTAACCAGCAAAGAATCCCCGCCCCCCCCACCGCCCCTTTAGTATGGGTTCTTTTTCTTAGTCTTTTACAGTAGTGGTCCTATGTGACTAATTTCACTCAACATAATGTCCTCAAGGTTCATCCATGTTATGTG
>NW_006408556.1:6895444-6906552 GCF_000296735.1 Chrysochloris asiatica
TGGATGTTGGATTTTGTCAAATGCCTTTTCTGCATCAATCAATATGATCATGTGGTTCTTTTCTTTTTTCTTATTTATGTGGTGGATTATGTTGATCGTTTTCTAATGTTGAACCATCCTTGCATTCCACTTGATCATGATGTATTATATTTTGGATGTGCTGCTGGATTCTGTTGGCTAGGATTTTGTTGAGAATTTTTGCATCTATGTTCATGAGTTATATTAGTCTATAATTTTCTTTCTTAGTGATGTCCTTCCCTGATTTTGGTATGAGGGTTATGTTTGCTTCATAGACTGTATTAGGAAGTTTTCCATCCTCCTTTATATTCTGGAATAATTTGAGTAGAATTGGTGACAGCTCTTCCCTGAATGTTTGGTAGTACTCACCAGTGAAGCCATCTGGACCTGGACTTTTTTCAGTTGGGAGTTTTTAGATGACCTGATCAACTTCTTCTTTTGTTATGTGTCTGTTCAGGTTTTCTACTTCACTCTGTGTAAGTTTTGGTAGGTTGTGTTTTCCTAAAAATGTATCCATGTCTTCTAAATTTTCAAATTTTTTGGAGTACAACTTTTCATAGTATTCTGTTATTATCCTTTGGATTTCTTTTGGATCTGTGGTGACATCACCCGTGTGGTTTCTAATGCGTGTTATTTGTGTCTTCTCCCTCTTTTCTTTTGTTAGGTTTGCCAATGGTCTGTCAATTTTGTTAATCCTTTCAAAGAACCAGCTTCTTGTCCTGTTGATTCTTTCTATAGTTTTTCATTTTCTATCTTATTTATTTCTGCTCTAATCTTTATTGTATTTTTTCTTTTTGTGACTGCAGGTTCCCTCTGTTTGTCTGTTTCTAATTGTTGTAGATGCTGTGTTAAAGTATTACTTTTTGTTCTTTCTTCTTTTGGATGTGTGCATTTATTGCAATAAATTGTTCTCTCAGCACCACTTTCACCATGTCCCAAATATTTGGGTATGTTGTGTTTTCATTCTCATTTGTTTCTAGGAACTTTGTGAATTCATGTTTTATTTCTTCTACTACCCAGTCACTTTTCAGCAGGGTGTTATTCAGTTTCCATGTATTTGACTTTATTTCCTTGGTCTTCCTATTGTTGATTTCTAATTTGATAGCATTGTAGTCTGAGAAGATGCTTTGTCGTATTTTGATATTTGTAAATGTATGGAGGTTTGTTTTGTGGCCTAAGACATGGTCTATTTTGGAGAATGTTCCATGTGTCCTGGAAAAGAATGTGTATTATTCTATCATTGGGTTGAACGCTCTGTACACATCTATGAGGTCCAGTTGGCTGAATGTGTTGTTTAGTTCTTCTGTGTCTTAGTTAAGTTTATTTCTGGTTGTTCTATCCATTTTTGAAAGTGGTGTATTAAAATCGCCCACTATTATTTAGACTAATCTATTTCTTTCTTGAAATCTATTAGAGTTTGCTTCATATGTTTTGGAGCTCTTTCATTGGGAGCATAGATATTTATTATGGTATGTCATGTTGTTCAGTTGTCCTATTAATCATGAGATTATGTCCATCTTTATCTATTATGCTGGTTTTTGCCTTAAAGTTTATTTTATCGGAGATTAGTACTGCCACTACTATTCGTTTTTTATTGCAATTAGCTTGGTATATTTTTTCCATCCTTTGACATTTAATCTGTTTTTGTATCTGTGTGTAAGATGTGTCTGTTGCAGACAGCATATTGAAGGATCTTGTTTTCTTATCCACTCTGCCACCCTCCATCTCTTGACTGGTGCATTTAATCCTTTTACATTCAGTATAATTATCAATGCGGTTGTTGTTAAGTGCCGTCAAATCGGTTCTGACACATAGCGTCCTGTATAGTGTTTCCGAGGAGAAGCTGGTGAGCTTGAATTGCGGATCTTGCAGTTCAAACTGCTTTGCATAGGTATGGATTAATTTTCTCCATTATGTTTTTTTTGTGTGGTGTTGCTGCTTTCTTTGTTCTGCATGTCTCCCTGTGCTGAGTTCATGATTTTTGTGTTCTTTCTTGTGAGTTTCCTCATAGTTTTAATGTTTCCATGTTCTTCTTGGAGTTTCATTCTCTTGGTATGTTGTGAAGTGTTCATTTTCTTTGAGGTTGCCTTATAGTCCATTAACTTTTCTCTCCATTTAGTGCAGTCTATTTTATCCTGTAATCTACCTGACCTTCTCACTATCTGGATCTCTGTTCCTATGTGTTTACCTTCTTTCACATTGTAATTGTTTTGGTCATACACTGACCTCCCAGATTCTCTGAGTCTGTTCTTATAGTTTTGCTCTTTTCTTGACTCTTCCATCTGTCGATTTAGTTCTGGGAGGTGCTGCCATGTATGTCAATCTCTGGTTGCTATCTGTTCTTGTTGGTTCTCAGTCCACAGAACTCCCTTTAGGATGTTTTGTAATGTAGGGTTGGCTTTGGTAAAGTCCCATAGCTTCTGTTTATCCTGGAATGTTTTGACTACATTGTCATATTTGATTGATAGCTTTGCTGAATAAAGGATTCTTGGTTGGGGTTTTTTTTTTCTTGCAGGGTTTTATATATGTCTCCCCATTGCCTTCTTGCCTGCATGGTTTCTGCTGAGAGACCGGAGCTTAATCTGACTTGCTTGCCTTTGTATGTAACACTTCTCTTTTCTCTAGCTGCTTTCAGTATTGTCTCCTTATCTTTGATTTTGGAGATCTTGATTATGATATGTCTCAGTGATTTTCTTTTGGGATCTATCCTTCCTGGGGTTTGTTGAGCTTCCTATATGTTTATCTTTTCACTTTTCAGGATGTTAGAGAAATTTTCTTCCAGCAGTTCTCCAAGTATTTCCTCTGTGGACTTGTGTGATTCTTCTTGTTCTGGAATGCCAATAATTCTTAAGTAATTCCTCTTCAAGTTGTCCAACATGAATCTTAGACCTTCTTCGGATTTTTTTAATCCTTTTTTCTGCTTGTTCTTCTATCTTAGCAGTATTGAGAGATTTGTCTTCCTGTTCACTAGTTCTGCCTTCCATCTCTTCTAGTCTACTCCTTTGCCCTTTCACTGTATTGTCTATTTCTGATATTGTATTATTGATCATTTTGATCTCTTTCTGTAGGTTTTGAATTGTTTCCAATCCTGTGTCTATCTAACAGGTGAACTTTTGTGTCTTTATTTTTTTTTACTTAGCATAATGTTTTCAAAGCTCATTCGTTTTGTAGCCTGAATCATTTATTTTTGTGACTAAATAATATTCCATTGTATGGATATGTTACATTTTGTTTATCAGCTCCTCTATTGATGGTCACTTGTTTTTCCATTTTGACTATTATGAATAACGATCTGATGGACATTTGTATATACATTTTTATGTGGGAATATGTTTTTACTTCTATTGTGTATATATACCTAAGAGTGAAATTGTTGGGTCATATGGTAAAGGAGTCCTGGTGTGATGATATAGAATAAGCACTGGGTTGTACTGCAAGGCCGGATTACTGTTCTAACCCACCAGCTGCTTCTGGGAAACACTATACCAGGTCACTATGAGTTGGCTGGCACTTAACAACAACAACAACAACATGGTAAAGAGCCCTGGTGGTACAACGGTTCAGTGCTTGGTTACTAATTGAAAGGTTATTTGAACTCACCCAGCAGAGCAGCTCTGTGGGAGAAAGATTTGGTGATATGCTCCTGTAAAGATTACAGCCAAGAAATTCCTATGTAGCAGTTCTACTCTGTCACCAAGAAAACCCTGTGGGCAGTTCTAATCTGTCACATTAGATCACTATGAGTTGGAATTACTCAACAGCAGCCAGCAACATGGTCACTCCATATTTAACTTTTTGAGGACCCACCAACTTATTTCTCAAACACCGTTTGCCATTTCCAAGAGCAGCTAGGCAGGTTGTTGGTTCCTCCACATCCTCACCAATACTTGTCATTGTCTGTCATAATTATTCTAGTTGGAGTGAAGTGATATCTCATTGTGATTTTGATTTGTAGTTCCCTGATGGCTAATTATGTCACATAATTCTGGGAAATCTGGCTTGAGCATTAGCCATGGCACCTACTACCTCTCCAATAAGGACATCGGTTAAACTCTAAGTTCTGCAGCTTCCCCAGACTCTGACAGGCTCTGAGTACTCCTGAGATGGCCAGGGCAGTTCTGTCACCTCTACTTTTTAGGTGAGGGGATGAACCTGGTAAGGTTAAGCCAACCACCTGAGGTGTCACAAACAATGAAAAACCAAAAACCCATTGCTACGGATTCTGAGTCTTGATGACCCGTGTATTACAGAGTAACATTGCTTTATTAGGGTTTCTTGGCTGTAATCTTTATGGAAGTAGAAAGTAGATTACCAGGACTTTCTTCCACAGTGTTGTGGGTTAGTAATCAGCGAGAACTGTTTGTGCCATTCAAGGACCTATGAAAGAGGCAAAAGTAGGACTTAAACCTCTGTTAACAAGCCTGGCCAACTCTCGGTATTGAGCCCTCTGGGTTCCAGTCCTCATTAGTCTGGGCAAGCAGAGGGCATTTGGGAAATGACATTGGAAAGGCAGCAGGCAGGCAGCGTTCCTTCACCTCTCCACTGGCCCACTCTCTCGCAGCCATAAGATATATATAGCACCAACAGAGAAATGAATCGCGTGTTTGTCTGCAACCCTTTCTGCAGATCCATCACTGAGCAGCGCTTGGTGCAGATTTTGCAAACAGCTTGAGATTACTGAATTAATTAGAATAACATTAATCAAAACACCCACCACAAAGGAACCTGAGCATGTGGAGTGTGACTTGGGTGAGGGAGAAGACACTGCAGAGAGATGGTACTATTGGCTGCACTGGCTTTCTGCCCAGAGCCCACTGGGGCAGGCTGCTCAGGGTCGCTCAAGGCGTGATCTGCTCCTGCTGGTTCCCTCATGGTATTCCAGGCCCTGCCAGGGAAGGATGCTGCATTCTGTGGGGACCAAAGTTTGGGTCCTAATAGGTGTGCAGAGATGAGCCTTCGAGGAAGTGAGGAATGGGAGGGAGGTGACATGTGGGTCTAGTTAGAGGGAGTCCTTGAAAGGCGTGGGTGGTGGTAGGGATAATGCAACAGATTCAGGTCAGAAGACCTGGAGTCTCTGAGCATCATCAGCCCAGCGGCCCTGGATGGATGATCTTGACTTCATTTACCTGTTTCAGTCCTTCTAAGTTTAAGAGCACAGACTCTGGACCAGACTAGAGGGGTTCAAAGCTTAACTCTACTACTTATTCCCAGGTGAACTTAAAGCACTTTCTAGCTCTGTAATCTCTAGTTTTCTCATTTGTCAAATGGTGATAATTATAGTACCAACCTTATGGGGCTCTGGTGAGGATTAAATTAATTCACAGAATAACAGCCTTCAAATAGCACCTGATATACAGTAAGCACTATATAACTATACATTGTTAGTATTCTATTGAACTAGTCATGAAATCCTGTACATTTTCTTCAACTTGACTTCCTGTTTCCATTTTCTTCCTGCTACCATTATCTCAGGCAGGTTTTCATCACCTCATTTAGTCATTCATGCATTCCATAAGTAAGTATTGAGCTCCACTACGTGCCTGGCATTGGACCAAAGCCTGGAAATGTGAAGATATGGGGTTCCCAGTGTAACTGAGGAGACAGGTAGATTCACCAGGGGGTGTGGCTGCAACTTACACAAACTCTCCTGGATGTTAGGAACGGCTTCACAGAGAAGGAGTCACATGAGCTACAAGTCTGCAGGTACACCAGCCTGGGAAAGGCATTCTAGGCAGGGGAACAGCATGTGCAAAGCATTGCCACCAGTGTCAGTGACTTAAAACACAGCTTGGATCAAGTCATGTCTTGGTTCAAGAACTTGTCATCAGTGCCACTAATCCACCAATGCCAATGTCATAGTCAGTGTCATCTACTTGGGTTTCAGGTTTTCCCCAAATCTGCTTCCTCTTATTTATCTTGTTCTCTCTAAGTCTCAGTACACCCTTTCAGCTGGGACTCTTAGAACCTGTCTCCTCGTCTGTACAATGATAGTTATTATGGGACTTTAATGACCATATGTGTGCAGCAGGTACATAATAGATGCAGCCCCGTCTTCCTTCCCCACCACTAAAGTACTTGGTCTGGTTCTCTCTCTCTTCTTAAACTTGTGTGTGTGTGTGGGGGGGGGGGGAGGGGGCAGCACTGTGGCTAGCTTCAAGCACTGAGGACAGGCCCAGGAGCCAGCAGAGTGAGTTCTAATCCTGATCTGGCTACTCTGGTCCTTTCACAAGCTGAGCCTCCCTTTAATTCCTCACTACAAGATGAAATGACTGCAGTGTTCCTCCCTGGGAGCGCTATGGGCAGCTTTTGGGGAACAAGTCTTTGTTGTGCAACTGCAAGACTGTCCCATGTAGGATAGCATCCCAGTAGCACCCACGGGGGAAATTCTAGTTGCGCAGTGCTTAAGCACTTGGCTGCTAACTGAAGGATCAGCAGTTGGAACCCACTAGCTGCTCTGTGGGAGAATGATATGGCAGTCTGCTTTGTAAAGATGACAGCCCGGGAAACCCAAAGGAGCAGTTCTACTCTGTCCTATTGGGTTGCTATGAGTTCGAATGAACTTAGCCACAAGGGGTAATGGCTGCACCCCAGCATCAAATCTACTAGAACCCCCCCTCCTCATAGTTCCAACCCCTCTCTTCCTGTCCAGAGGCAAACATCCCCTAGTATGATGCGTGCCCATGGCCTTTTCTAGTTCAGACTTTCTATAAATCTCTGACTCTTCAATTAAATGTCTAATCTTCAAGGGTGGGCACTTTCCCTTGTGTACCTCCCTCCCCTCCACAGGCCTAGAGGAGTTTGGGGCACAGTAAGCAGGGAATCTAAGATTCCTGGGAGTCTGTATAGCCCAGGCTCTGGGTTCACACTAAAAACCCCAAACCTAGTGCTGTCAAGTCAATTCTGTTTCACAGTGAGGCTATAGGACAGAGGAGAATTGTCCCACAGGGTTCCCGGGACTGTGGAATCAGATCGTCACATCTTTTTCTTGTGGGGTGGCTAGTAGATTTGAACTGCTGACATTTTGGCTACTTAATCATTACACCACCAGGGATCCTTGGACCCACACTGAGAAGGTTTAGATCCAGTTCTGTCACTTACAGGCTGTCTAACACTGAGACAGCTGCTTAACCTCTCTGAGCTCTAATACTTGGTTCATCTGTAAAATGATCCATCAAGAGTTCCGGCCTCATAGAATTACTGGGAGGGTTAAATAAGGTAATATATATAAAGCATCCAGCACAGCGTCTGGCACATAATTAAATGCTCAATGAGACGTTTGTGGGTCATTCTGGGCAAAAATGAATCTCTGTTAACTTTCTTCTCTAGGAAGGATAATAATGTCACACTCCAAAGGCTGTTATGAGACCAAAGTCAGCAACTCACATGGTGAGAGTGCAAAATGGTTCACTATCTTTGGAGGACATTTTGACACTATCATTTGAAATAAAATATGCACATGTCCTTTGTTCCAGTAATTCTGTCTCTAGCTATCTTTTCTAAAGAAGTACCTCCAAGTGTGTAAAATAACATATATGGTTACAGACTAGAAGGTTTGTATCAGCAAAAGATCTGAAAGAATCCAACATGTCCATTTACAGCAGACTCCTGAAATCAATGAGACATAGATACATTGGAATACTATGCAACTGTATAAAGGAAAGCGGTGAATTCTTTATGGACTGACATGGAGAGAACTCCAACATATCATTCAGGAGAAAATATGACCAATATATCTGGAACGCTTACAATTGTGTGCTTATCTACCCATAGACTATCTCTGGAAGGAAACATAGTAAAAGAGTAACAGCGACTAGAGTCTGGCTGTCATCTCCAGCGGGAAAACTGAGGCGAGGAAGGTTTTTGTGAATTTAGAAACAAAATGCATGTATAAAGGTTATTGGTAAGTATAAAAGCTGATGTAAAAACCTCAGGAACTATTTTAAGCTCAAATCGGAAGGGAAGTCACCGTGCTGGGCGATGCCCATGGGGTGTGGTACCCCTGAGCCTCAGCATATGGTCCATTGCTCTTGCCATCAGCAAGGACTTCTAGAGGCTTGGCTGGGGGTTGGGAGGCGCTGAGCACCCTCAGGGCAGGCTGTGATTCAGTCCATCCCTAGAATCTTAGGAGATCATTTTCCCCCAGGGTCCCCACATATTCTTACACTGGAGGCTGTAGTACCAATAATCTAATTGCTCTGCCTGAGCTCTGTGGGTATCCATGTTATTGCAAAAGGAGTTCTTGGATTGCCTCAGTAGCTGCCAAGAACGGAACTTCACAGATGGCCCTACCTCTGAGCCCCTTCTTCCTGCCTGGAGCAAAGGAGCTGCTTACTGTAGCTCTGAACCAAAAAACCAAACCTACTGCTGTCAAGTCCCAACTCCTATGACTAGCTCGGAAGGGATGAGCTGTCCTACTCTGAAGCAAGGCTCAACCTCTCAGAGGGAGAAGAGAAGGGGGAAGGAAATGTTGTTTTTTGGAGTCAGACACTAGGGTCCCAAACTGTTGAGCCACTTACTTGCTAGGTGATCTTGGGCAGGGTGCTTAACCTCTGTGGGCCTCAGATTCCACATCTGTCATACGTGGCAAGCTGATCTACTCCACAGCTTTGTTGTGACAAGTGGAGGGAAGTAATCTGTGTAAAGTGCATTTGCTCAGAGTAATTTCTGAGGCAAGTTTTGAGTGCAAGTAGTTTATTTGGAGGATGACCTCAAGGAAACAATGGGGGAGGGAGACAGAGAGGGTGAAAAGCCAATAAGGGGTGTAGGGTCCTGGTGTGATGCTGTAGGATTAAACACTGGACTGCTAACTGCAAGGTCGGCAGTTCAAACCCATCAGCCACTGTTGAGAAACCGTATATAGGAACCAACTCAACCACACTTAACAACAGCAGGGAGCCCTGGTAGAGCAATGGGTGAGCGAATACTCAGTAGCTAATGCAAAGGTTGGCAGTTCAAACCCACCCAGAAGCTCCACTGGAGAAAGACCTGTTGATCTGCTCCTATAAAGATACAGCCCAGAGAACCTTATGGGGCAGTTCTACTCTGTCCCATGGCATTATTATGAGTTTAAATTGATTCAACCACAAACAACAACAACAATGAGTAATTGGAGTCCCTGGGTGGTGCTAATAGTTAATACACTTCACTGTTGACCAAGGTTGGAGGTTGATTGTGTTCAGAGGTGCCTTGGAACAAAGACGTGGAAATCTACTTCTAAAAAACCAGTCACTGAAAATCCTATGGAGTACACTTCTAATCTGACACATGTGGGTTAAGATCATTAAGATGCATGAGTTAGAATCAGCTTGATGGCAAACGGTATTGTTTTAATGTGCAATTTCCACTGTGGATATAGGGTTCACTTCTGTGGGACAACTGTGAGGTTATGTGGCTTGTGCCTCAGAGTTAGATTACTGGGGGAGTTTATATGACAACTCCCTACGTTCCTGGGTACTTAAATTCTCCTCACTTCTGGCCTGCCTAGACCTCAGGCCAAGTTGGCTGCGAGGTGGAGAAAAGTCAAAGAAAATCAGGCAGAGATCTACAGATGCTTGGAGCTGGTGGAGCCAAGCATGGGACTACATAGTGAGTGCAGAGGGTGTATAGGTAGGGCACCAACATCTTTGTTACAAGTGCTTACTTAACATATACCAGGCACTGTTTTAAGCACTGCACAATTAATAGCTCATTTATAGTAAAATCCAGAGGTCAGTAACATTCAAAGACACTAAGCACTGAACTGTTCATTGCAAGGTTGGCAGTTCAAACCACCAACTGCTCCTCAGAAACACTATATAGGGTCACTAGGAGTCAGAATTGACTCAAAGGCATACAACAACAACCCAGAGGTCAATGAGACTCAAAGGCAAAGAAGGGCCAAGTTAACTTGTCCCAGTTAGAAGATAGTGGAGCTTGGATTTAAACCCAAGAAGTCTCATTTAATTAATTAATTAATTTCCATGAGGTGTTTATTGGGCAGACCAGGGGTGGGGGCAGGGGCTGTGCCTAGAAGGTGTTGGGCTGCTTGGTGGTGAAGCTAGGCTTATGCTGGTGACATAGGACCCAGTGGGGCAGCGGGGACTTGATCATGGAATCGTGGAATTGCTTGACCGCAGGCTTGCAGTCTCCTCCACTCTCATGAGCTGGGCAGAATGGGTGCGGGAGCGGTGCCGAGCGCCCATGTCTCATAGCACTGGGTGACGGCACCCGCGGTGGTCAGGTCCCGGTACTCCAGGTACATGTTGTAGGTCCCACTTCATGAGTCGTAGCGCAGCCAGATGCCGAAGTTCTTCACCTGCAGTGGGGACTTCCCGAACACCTGCCCACACAGTACACGATCTCCCGGGAAGATTTCATTTTCTTCAGCTGTGACATAAAATACCAGAGGCGGGACTTGGCGACGACAGGGTTAGGACCAAAGATATGCATTTGGTAAAGTGATGGTGTCTTATACTTGGGGGTGGGCAGGCAGCGCCCCACCACCTTGTACTCGGGAAGTGTGCTCGAGGCCTTCATGGCGATTGCTCTGTGAATCGCTGTGACCCACAAAAGACGAAGTCTCATTTATTAAGTCTAAGGAACCCTGGTGACACAATGGTTAAGCATTCGGTTGGCAATACAAGCTCACCGGCCACAGTGCCAGAAAAGGCCCTGCGATCTATTCCCATTAAATATTATCGCCCAGGAAACCCTAGGGGGCCACAATAGCAACAAATCAGCATCGGCTTCATGGCACACAGTAAGAGTGTCTTATAGACTGTGGCACTGTAGGATAGGCACTCGACCTCAGAGTTGGTTTGAACCACAAGGTCAACAGTTCAAATTCACCAGCTGCTCCTTGGAGACCCTATACATGGTTGTTCTGAGTTGAAACCAACTTGATGGCATTTAACAATAACTGCAAGACACTAGGTCAACCACTTCGTTTTATGGATAAGAAAACTGAAGACCAGAGAGAAGACCAATTTGCTCAAAGTCACACAGTCAGTTAATGACAGCCCAGGATCCAACCTTGGAGCTCTCATTCTTTCTTGACACAACTTTGCCTAGTCTTGACTTTCTTTTCTTCCAGGTTACCAGCCCTAAGTAGT